>NC_137786.1:39551728-40151728 GCF_963383645.1 Muscardinus avellanarius
CTCAAACTTCCAAGTACTGCAATTGTGATTTTAATTAGCCTTTCTCTAGTTACAAACAATATTGGCATTATTTTATATGCTGGTTGGCATTCATATGTCTTCTTAAGTGAAGTATCTCTTTAGATCTTTGGCACATGTTTAATTGAATTGTTATACTATTTGGGGTTTAAAGAATTCTTTGTATGTTAAGAAAATGCTTCATAGCAGACATCTAGCTTGAAAATATTTCTCTCCATACCTTTCCAATATTTAAGAGTATCTTTTACACAGAAAATGTTTTTAATTTTGATAAAGTCTAATAACAATTTTGCCTCTTGTGGATGATATTATTTGTCTCTTGTCTCAAAACTCATTGCTAATCCAAAAGCCATCCAGTCTATTCATATAGGACCCAAATTCATGTGTCTTCATAATTGTGTAAATTTTGTGCTAGAGGTTTTATATTATGGTTGCACTGAGATACAAATTGCTATGTGTCTACTCTGTCAAAGTCATCAACCATTTAAAAAGTCTTAATGGAAAAAAATCAAGTTTTTATTTTATAAATTGCTAAACCTGACATTTCAATTTTTGGTATACACACATTTATCACTTTTTCATTTCTTCTAGAGGGACTGTATGAAACTTCAATGAAAATGCAGATGTTTAGAAGATAATTGGTAAAGCCTTGCAGAACTTTACAGGTTTATTTTTTTTAAATGTTACTAATTCTATGTCAGTTAATAAATTTAGTATTAGTGCCAAAATATTGCTTTGTAATATCCATATATTGAAAACTGTATTCATTAACCTTTTCAATTAAACATATCCTCAAAGAGACTCTCCAAGTTGCAAATTTGATGTTTAGAATTAGTTCCCTATATACAACCTTCAATTTAACCTTAAATATGTACTTAGAGAGTTATTCTATAGAGACTGAATCTCAAAATGAGAAGTATTTTAGGTTTGGTATAGAAGTTCAAGAGAAAAAACCAATTCTTTCTCTAATCATAATCGTGTACTTTTATCCTCTGTTTGAGCATTCTGAGGTCATTTACAGCAGTGCTTACATATTAACAGAGCCTGTCATAGAGTATGAACTTAACAAATATGAACTTAACAAATATGTGGTAACTCTAAGTGGCTGATATGTGTTCTCAGGATTGTTTTACAGAGGACTATGTTATGGATTAGAAATACTTCAAGGAAAACAAGCAATAGGGATGGTGTTTTTTATTATTTTAGCTTCTCTGGAATCAAATATGACCCTGAATATGACCATTCTTATGAATCAGGGTATGATTAGGTAACTAAGTCATTGGTACCTCAGAATAACAGTCTTAGCATTGTGTCTAAACATATGCACAGACAATAAATTAATACCCACATAGAATAATTTTATTCAGTAATTTATAGAATTCATAATCCTGTCCATTGAATTATAATCCTACTTACTAGATGATGACTGTAGTTGTAATGAATACATCATGCTCCTGTATTAATATATTTTAAAAATTAAATTAGAAACAATTTAAGCTGTTTTATTTACCTTTATTGTGATTGAGGTGATAAATTCTAGACTTGAATAAATGGAATAAATCTTGTGACAGGGAAGGAGAGAAAGGACTCAGAATGGGAAGACAAGGATTTAGAGAAACAAACATTGGCCTCTTTCCAATTAATATTAGCAACAATCCTGTTGAGCTTTTGAAAAGACAAAAGTTGAGCTTTTAGCTTTATTTGCTTTGAACACATACAAAGAACAAGAGAGCTCTTAGAACTTCCACTAGAATTTACTAAATGATGATCATACTATTGAATATGCAGATCACTGCTTTGATTGTATACATATTTGCTGGTATGCATGTGAGCTTATTTTTCAAAAATGTCAAATAACATTCAAACAATTAATATTAAATCAATGAATTCTAGCTAATTTTAATGTAGTTCTTTTCAGGAAAACTGCATATAAAGGAGATGAAAGAAAGATTTATCAAGATACAGAAGTTATTATTCTTGTCTATGATGGTGACATTTATTTTCTTGTTTTTACTTGTATTGACCTTTAAATTTTTCCATGATAAGTGGTATTATGAAATTAAAATTCATTTAGCTTAAAAATATGTTTATCCTTTTTTAATCCCATTCTGGTTTATGATAAAATTGCATCTAACCAGAATATATAAATAAGTTGTCATCCATCTTTCTTCTGAATCTTTTGATGTATAATAAAGTCATTCATGGATAATGTTATTTGTGCATGAATTTTCATCTCACAACAAAATAATGTTATGCACAGGAGAAAAGAGAAAAGAAAAAAAAAAAACCACCCAAATCATCACAATAACAACACGATACCAGAGTCCAGGCACAAGTTTATAAAGGTTCCAGAACTTTCCTCCCTGCTGACACACTCCCTGCTTTCCTACCATGCTTTTTCAATGTTGTCAGTTTCTCAGCCTCTCTTTTTTACCTTCTGTAAATAAGAAAAGCACATTTATAAAATATTTTATTTCAGGGTTTTTGAAACCTAAATTGATATAGGTTGTGATTTATGGTAGCACGTTAATCTATTGCAGTTTTCACATCAAGTTCTATCTTGATGATGTATACTTGAAGCCCATTTGATGTCAAGTATAAATATAAGTGTTGTCTCTAAAGGCATTATTCAAAGAAAGCCAGTCAGCTAAGAGAAAAATCTATTAATTGCTATCTAAAATAGGCCTGTGTTATTGAGTGAAAACTTTTTTGGGTATTGGAATGAGAAAGAAGTAGGAATGGTTATGTTAATTGCTAAACTGCTTTTGAGGATCCCAGGTCTCTTTAGCATTATTATTTTTCTGTATGTAAATATAGCCAAGAACCAGGGATAGGACTGAGAGAGTAAATGGAAAAAGAAAAATATAAAGATGAAACCAATTAGAACTAGAAATGGCATTTGTATAACCTGAGATAATGGGAACTTATTCTGCTTTACTGTCTATAGAATAGACATTTCTCTGTAAAATATCCATGCATATCTATTAAAATCAGTACGAGTATCCTAAGAATTTCATAACAAACTACCACAGACTCAGTTGAATAAACAATAGAAATGTGTTATACTGCAACTATGGAGGCTGACACCAATTTACTGGCAGAGCCATACTCTCTTTGATAATACCAAAGAAGTCTGTTTCACTCCTCTTTATGAGCTTCTGAGAGTTCCTTGGTCTTGTTTGTGACAACATGGTTCTAATCTTCATGTGGTATTTTCCTTGTGTATGTGTTTGTCTCTGTATCTAAGCTTTCCCCTATTATAAGATGGAGCCCACCATAATGACTTCATTTTAACTTGATTACCTCTATAAAGACCCCATCTCTAAAAAAGAACTTTAGATCTTTGATTTTAGCATCCAACATATTTATGAAGATGCAATTCAACCCGCAACAGTCTTCCCTCTAGCCCCCCCCCAGTTTCCTATGTGCAAAATATATTTCCCCAACTCCAAATCCCCCAAAGTCTTAATCATTCAGCATGAACTCTCAGACCCACCAACTAAGCATCCTAAATCTCATCATGTAAATCATTGAAGCCAATTGGAATATAATTCATCCTGAGGAAAAAAAATTCTATCTGTAGCCTATGAAACCAGACAAATTATCTGCTTTCAAAATATAATGGTGGGCTAGTCAAAGAATTATATGTCCTATTCAAAATGGAGAACATTGAAGGAAAAAGGGCTCATGAATTTCTAGCTAATCCAAAACATAGCAGAGCAAATTTCATTATGTATTAATGCTAGAGAATAATTCTAATTGGTTTGATTCTCTGTCTTCCAGGACCACAAGGATGTGTCACCAATCTTGGGGTCATTTTTCTCTTTTGTTGAAGTATTCCACATATTCATAGCCAAACAGCATTGCTAGCCAATTTTCTAACTGTAATGTTCCAGAAATCTGATAGTCTTTTCATTTCTTTTCTGTCTCCTTCTTCTAAGCTGGCATATTTATGTTACAATGGTTGATTAGATACACAAGTCACACAACTAACTACTGAAATGAGAAGTTATACAATGACATGCTTTCTCATATTTTTGCAACATGTGTAGGCTGTTTTTTTTTAAACCTTTCAGTTCTGGTATTTATTTGATTAACAATACCTGTTTCAATCATCTTTTTCTTTTCACATTCTATAAGTAACAAGTAGCACCCAGGCCACAGGTTTGATACTTTGCTTAGGAATCCTCTCTGAATATCAGAGTTCATCAGTTATAATTTTACTTTCCACAAAGTAATACAATGCATTTTAGTCATGTTCTCTATCTTGTTATAGTAATATTTCATTTTATCTAGTTTTCCATGGTATATTACAAATTTATACCTGAGACCTTACCAGAAGCATCACTCATATTTATAGCAACAGCCCCTTAGGTCAATCTAAGATTTTTCTATTATCTGCTTTAAAACTGTCTTGCTTCTATCCATTACCCAATTCCACAGTACTTTTCCAGTGTTAGGTGCTTTTTATATCAGCCCTCTCTTCTCATTGCCAAAATCTACATTAGTCAGGGAGCTCCATAGAAACAGAAACAATACATCAATTATGTAATATAAAATCTATATATGTAAAGCTATATTATAAAGAATTGAAAAAAGGAAACCAGAGATAGAGATTTATTATGAAAAAAATGGCTGCCAATTTTTTTCTGAAATCTGTATGGCAAGCTGGCAAAAAGAAAATTAAGATAAGAGCATTGCAGATTTGAGACTAAAATCTACATGTAATACCACACACAGGTTATAAATATAAGTAGGTTTTCTATGAGTCCCAAGGCCCAATTTCATAGTATTAAGAAACCTAGGTATGTTTTTAAGGCCTTTGACTGACTGATGGGGCCTATTCAAAATATGGAGTATAATCTACTTTATCCAAAGTATACTATTTTAAAGTTTTAATCTCATCTAAAACATAACTTTGGAGCAGGCTCTAGGCTGATGTTAGACCAAACTACCAGGTACCATCATAGACTGGATAAACTTACAGATACTATTAACCAATCTATCCTCCAATGAGATCACAGAGTTTAATTTGTTTTGCAGTACAATGAAAGCTGGATCTTGCTATGAGTGTGGGTTAAAGCATAGAGTGTCTAGAGGAATGAGAACATATAAATTACCATAGACAGTTAAATTTTTTCTTCTTTAACTTAATATAATAAAGCATAGTATAGTAGGAATAGCATGATCTGGGACTCAGACTTTGGCTATAATTATAATTTAACCAATTTCAATAGCATGGTTTCAGAAAAATCACTCAACACTCACGTATTTTATTAAGTGGAAAAACAGATAAATGTTAATAAATCTGTTATTGGATTGCTTTGAGTAATAGTGTGTGATGTATATAAACTTCAAGGCACATAGCAGGCACTCAAAAATGTTGGCTGTATTTTTTTGCAGCTTCAGACTCCAGAAATGAAATTATATATATATAGAAACTTATTATTTCTCATCTTGCTTAGATGTGAAAAAGGTGGTGACTTATTATCTCCCATAATATTATTAGTGAGAAATTATAGATCAGTAAGTAGATATGCCATAGTCAAAACTATGCTGTGTGTTCTGAATATATAATCACTGAATATTATTAATTATTGAATTATATTATCATCAAATCATTGAAAAATTTGATGATTAAGCAGATGAATAAAATCTAGAGAGTTGCATTATTTTATCTTATTTCTAAAGAAACATTAGATATTAATTTTATATAATTATGATTATTTTCTGTTTAATAATTGAATGGATAAACTGTTGACTTATTTTAATTATGGTATAGCTTAGAATCAATGTTCATAAAAAATTTTTTAAATGAATACTCTGGAGGTAAAGTCTTATGCATCAAACATAAAAGTGGTAGTGATTCTTATACTCAACAGTTTGGTATATGTCAGAAGTCTTGGAAATTCCTTAACTGGCTTCTAGGAAAGATTTTCCATGACAGACTTTTCTTGTATACAAATTGTTTCTGTCTTAAAACTTGAATTTATTTTCAGATAGATATTCTAGTTTATATGCCCAGAAGCTACTCTGAAGTAAAATGCTTATAAATAAGTAGCCTCTTGAGATTCTTATAAATTAGAACATATTTGTAGAATAACTATTGGGAATTTAATCAAAGTGCTGGTGTGCTGCCAAATAAATCAGTGAAAAATAGTCATTGCCCACTAAATCTAAAAAAAATCACTATTAATCAAATCAACCATGTGAAACAAAGATAAACAAATGGAGCAAAGCAAAACCAGAATTTCTGAAATGTAGCAAAGCAAAACCAGAATTTCTGAAAACAATGCTTCTGAATTCTTCATACTGAAAATTACATTTCCATTGGACAATCTTTGGAATTTATCTGAAACTTTCAAATACTACCCAACCAATGACCCTTTCAGACACTGCTTTTTTTTTTTCTCTAGGATTATATTTATTCACAATTTTGCCTAAAGAACCAACTATGTGCTGCATAATAAAATCAGGTAGTCACAATGAAGTTCATTATTTCTTTTGCTTATTATAGTCAGTTTCTTGGGCTAGAATTTCAAGACCATCTTTGTTCTTCTTTTTCCCTTCCCTTCATACCCTATATTGAATCCATCTGCAATCTCATCACTCCTGTCTTCAAAACCTATCTCCAATTAAATTCCATCTCACCACTTTCTCCCTGTCACTCCATTCCTAGCAACCAGGCAACCGTTATCCTGCATGTGATTGACTGCAATCTCCTCCCATCTGGTCTTCTCAGTTCTAATCTTAACCACTTACTGTCTCTGCTCCATACAGCATCCAACAATACCTTGAAATTAAATCATTTTTTTCCTTTGGTGAAAAGTCTTCTACTGATTTCCTATTATGCTTCTGATAAAATTTAAAAGTTTTACTGTGGCTTAGCAAAGAATTGGTAGGATTCCTCATATTCACTTCTTGATCTCCTAATCTCATGCCACTTTAGCCTCTTAGGAGTTCATTCTGTTTCTTAAAGAAGCCAAAGTCATTCTTTTAAATGTATTATTCTCTCAGCTCGGATGCTCTCTTTAGATTAGCACACAAATTTCTCCTTGAAGTCTATTGATTTTGCCCTCATTTTCTCCTGTTCCATCCCTTAACATACTTTATTTCTATCATATATCTTAACCACTATATAAAATTACACTGTACCTGTTATTGATTACTTGATTACTGTGTGTCTTTTATGATGGAAAATCAGCTCCCCCGAATATGTTAAGGTTTTTAAGTGTTTCCTTATTGCTGTATCTCAGGTCCTAAAATGTATACTAATGTTTATTGAACAAATAAAGAAAGAATAATTGAATTTCTGTGAAATTCTAGGTAAAATATAGGTATCATTGGCTCAAAAATAATTCTGATGAAATGAATCTCATAAGCAAAACATATTAAAGAACACAATACTAAAATAAAAAATAAGAAGTAGAAACAATCCACATTGTTCCACCATAACATACTTTCTTTCCTTATGAATCTATTTATACTGACAAGATCTAAAATAAGAATAGCTTTGATCATTCCTTTTCTTACAACTAATTATGAGATTTTTGCTTAAAATTTATGTTTCAATACAATGAAATTCTGTGTGTGTGTGTGTGTGTGTGTGTGTGTGTGTGTGTGTGTGTAATGTTCCATATATTATCAGGAACAGATATGGAGATGTGACCTAGATGCATGATCCAGGACTAGCCAATCAGAAATTTTTTTCTCTCAAATTTATGAGTGCACAGAAATAGAAGTTCTCACTTTCTTCTTATGTTCTTTCTAACTTGGGTGATGTAAACCTCAAACTGTCTTTGGCTAAGTTCCCTCTGCTTGGAGAAAATTTAATTACAGTTAGAGAAATCAGAGCCAAGTTACAAAGAAGAGAGTTAAGACAGGGTGGGAGAGAGAGGAGAGGGGTACTGATGCCATCTTCTGAAACCGAGAATGTATATCTTATTATGGTTGGCTCCATCTCTCTCCTTCCTAAATCATTCTCTTTACTTTTTAAAATTTTTATTAATTTTTAAAATTTTTATTGGTGCATTGTAGTCATACATCTTAATAGAGTACAAAATGCCAGAAGGATGCATGCACACATCACCCAATTAGCCCTTACCCAATTCTCACCCCAATCCTCCCCCCTCCATTCTTCTCATGTTTGGCTTAGTAATTGACATGGATATGTTTGTTAATGTACATCATGTATATTAGAGAATTTCTCCCTTCTCTCCTCCCATTCCCATCAGTTAGGTGGCCTTTTTTGCTTATCTATAGTTTCTCATTCTTTGTTTAGATTTCCTCCTATGACACCTTTTCTCCTTAGCTTTTACATATTAGGGAGAGCATCTGATTTCTTATTTTTTGTGACTGACTAACCTCACTTAACATAATGTTCTCTAGTTCCATCCATTTCCCTATAAATAATGTAATTGTGTTCTTCTTTATGGCTGAGTAAAATTCCATTGTGTACATATCCGATAATTTTGTAATCCATTAATCTGTCGATGAACATCATGTCTAGTTCCATAATTTGACAATGGTGAATTTTGCATCTATTAACATATATACACATGCATTAGTCTGATAGTTTGGTTTTTATTCTTTTGGGTGGATACCCAGAAGTGGTATGTTCAACATCATTAGCAATCAGAGAGATGCAAATCAAAACTACCCCGAGATTCCACCTAACTCCAACTAGAATGACAATAATTCAAAACACAAACAACAACAAATGCTAGCGAGGATGTGGAGAAGTGGGAACTCTAATATATTGTTGGTGGGATTGAAAATTAATACAACCACTTTGGAAAACAGTATGGAGGATCCTCAGAAGAATGGGAACAAACTTAACAATATAATCTCTTTACTTTTTAAAACTAATTTGAATTAGTTTGTTGTCACTTGCAATATAGTCCTGAGTAATTTATTTAGAGAAAAATGTTTGTAAATATAAAAGTAGAGAAGTTAAATAAATTCCCTCAGGCATATAACTAGTTGATTACTAGCTGAACTTGAATGAGAAATAGATAAAGGTGCTAAATTCTCATCTTTAATTCTAAACCTTAATTCAGAGTAATTTTCCATTACAAGTCTTCTTAGAAACTCTTAAATTTTCAAAGTAAAACTCAGTATTTTTTTTTTTTTTTTTTTGTGGTGGTGGTACTGGGATTCCTGTAAACCCTTCTACCTCTGGGCTACAGCCCCAGACCTATTTTTTTTTTTTTTAATTTGGAAACAGGTTCTCTTAAGCCAGCATGGCTGGCTTCAAACCTGCATGATCCTCCTGTCTCTGCCTCCCAAACGCAGGATTTTAAGCATGCCTCCATGCCCGGCTAAAACTCAAAGTCTTTAATCTAGCAATGAAGTCCCTTGATGATTGCTTCTCTAACCTCTGCTTGCTTCTCTAACCTAATCCCACTACATATCTTCATAGAGCTACTGAAGGGCCATGAAAAATGAATCTCTGTGCTTTCTTATACTTACAAAATGTGCTACTGGATCCTGTGTGTACACTGTGTCCCTAACAGTAATAGGATGAAGTACATATTCAGTAATTGTCTGCAGCAATGAATGAATAGATTTCTTCACTTCTGTTAGCTTTTATGATCTAGAAAAATCAGAACAGAAGAAAGCAAATTGTGAATTAGCTTATTGAACATACACACAATACTTTTTACTTAGAAGAAGATGTTCTTAAAGGAAGCTGTACATTTTTCAGTTTGGGTAAAGATGGAAACATTGAAATTGTGGAGCAATTTTTGCTTGCAAATAATATATATTCTTTGGTCTTATTACAAAATTCCTAAAATGCCGAAGAACGAATTGTCTTATGTATAAAAAATGAAGCAATCCCACTTGTCAGTATTATTTTAAGTCATAATTTTTATATCATATCAACAAATTATATCTTATGTGACCTGATAAAAATAGAATACCAGAAATCAACATAGTGATATACATCTGTAATCTCAGTACTTGGGAGGCTGAAGCAGGTAGATTGCAAATTTGAGGCCAGTAGAAATTTAGTAAGACTCTCAGCAACTTAGGAAGACTCTGTTTCAAAGTTAAAAAATAAAAAGGACTGCTGATATAAGTTCAGAAATTCAAGGTCCCTTGGTGCAATTCCGACTACCAGTAAATAAATAAACAAATAAATAAATAAATATTACTAGGACCAGTTGTCAACTTGTCATTTGCTTTAACTAAATTGCATTTGTTATTAAAAATGTTTAGATTCACAAATTACTGTTTGAGTGTGAACAATTTTGTCAGTATAATTTAATTGGCTAAAATTAATCATTTTTAATTAACTTCTGATTAAATAAATATGTAACAGAGGGCCATTTGTTGCCCTGAGCATTTTATTTATTTTAAATGTTAAAAAAGAAGATAGGCAGATTCAGTTTTAGGATAGTTTGTATCATTTTTTTTTTTCAGTCTCTTTGGACATATTTTTCTTTCTATGGATGAATTTTCTTTATCAAGAATAATATGGTTTCTGAGAAAAGCATGTTTCTTAAAATTTAGTATGCATGTCAAAGTCTCTCAAGGGTGTTTTATAAATGTATATTCTTGATGCATACTTCTATATGCATCCTAGAAATTTTGTATATGTATGTATATATACATGTATAGTTTCAAAGTCTGCAAGAGATTTTGTTATAGTTGATATAAAACCCCATATATATATATTTTGATGGTACTGGGGTTCCTGGAGGCCCTTCTACCTCTGGGCTATGCTCCCATACACACACACACACACACACACACACACACACACACACATATATATATATATATATATATATATATATATATATATATATATTTTTTTTTTTTTTTAATAGGGTCTCTTAAGCCAGTGTGCCTGGCTTTGAACCTGTGCAATCCTCCATCTCCGCCTCCCAAGCATGGGGATTACAAGTGTGCACCACAACGCCCAGCTAAAACCCCATATTCAAGTGGGAAAACTAGAATATTTCCTGGAATATGCAGGAAAACAGTTAAATGAGGCAGGAACTTTGTTTTCTCTTTAGAAAAAGAGGTCAGTATTCTAAAGAGTTTAAATTCTAAGCCAAAAGAGTAATAGAATTGCAAGCAAATTGGAAATACCTCTTTGTGTAAGTTGCTATTCAAATGGTTAAGAATCTGCTTAGAGAAACTGCTGGACATTTAAGTCAGGGAATCTTATTTTAAGTTTCCATTCCGTCACTCAATATTTATACCCTTACTAAACCTTTCTGAGTCTAAATTTTCTCAAATAAAATTAGGAAACAACAAGAGTTACTCATAAGGTTGATGGCAAGTAGATGGTAATATACATGACTACAGTGACATTACCCTTCTCTGTATTACTCAAAAGAGTTTCATTTATTCAATCAATCATTTATCTATTTTTCTGTAAATAGTATGTGGAACATAGCTTGGGTATACTCTATAAGGCAGTCATTGAATGCAATGAGCTGATTCCTGGAAATAAAAACTTGACTTTTTAAACAAATGCGAAAATTATAACTTATTGGTTGTTTTTTTTTATTTAAACTGCCAAACCCGACTTTTGGGAAGATGACAACCAAGAAAAGCAGCATTTTCGAGTCCTGCTAAAACTCGATCTCTGTTGCCACAAAAATCAGCACTTTTCATAGCCAGAAAACACCATCAGCAGAGAAATAAAAAATGTAAACACAAGGGACAGAGAAAAAAAAAGACTAGAAGAACAACCAGAGACCAGAAATCAAGCCCACAATGCAGCAGTGAAGCTGCACCTGCGCCATCTTCCCTCACAGCACCCGGCTCCAGAGAGGAAAGGTAAATAAGGAGCTGAAGTGAGCAGCTGCGGATCATTTAGGTGTAATTCAGCAGTTCTTTCAGCACAATGAATGTCTAAAACTCCCAGTGGCCAAGCTCATCACGCCTTCCAGGGACTCAGAACAGAGCTCAAAACCAGAAAAGAAATACGCCAGCCTCACAGCTAAGGGCCTGTCAGTGGTGCCATATTGCCAGCAGTGCCAGCTTCATGGCCGACGGTGTGGCAGCAGTGCCATATTGCCGGCAGCGACAGTGATTTCACCATGCCCAGCCACAGCTCCAGATCTGCGCACACAAAAACCGTGAGTGTAATTGCGGCCCCTAAAGGAGAAATCTCTGTACTGCACTCCCAGAGACTTGTGTAGCTTTGATAATCTCCTTGGGTCGGATATTTTGCAGGCCAACCCAGTGAAGGAGTAGCAGTGGCAGAGATACCACACCCTTGTCGCAGCTCCCCATGGGAAAACGCCCAGCCTGGCACCCCCACGGTCTTGCACAGCCTCGATTAACTTCCTGGGTATGAGACTTTGTGATACAACACAGTAAAGGAGTAGTGGCGGTTGAGATTACAACAAACTCGAGATACAGAGCACCCTAAGTGAAGTCGTAGTGACCCAGGGAAGGTACAAAATTCTGAAATCATGGGAAAGAGGAACAACAATAGAGCAATGAATGCCCACAACCCCATATTATCAGAACCTGATAACACAGAAATTCAGAGATCTCCAGAAGATCAAATCAGGAATATAACTGTAGAAATAATACAGGACTTTCGCAAAGAATTTAGAGAGAGTCTAAAAGAAATAAAGGAAGCAATCATTGAGGTAAAGGCCTCAATTCAAAGTATAAACAATCGATTAGACCACATGGAGAATAGAATCTCACTCCTAGAAGATGATCACTCCAAAAACAAATGCATAATTTCTAACTTAGAAAAAAAAATCAGACAGCAGGAATCTGACATTGAAGAAATATGGGCCCATTTTAAGAGAGCTAATGTAAGAATAATCGGAATAGAGGAGGGAAAAGAAGGTGAAACCAAGGGATAAATAATCTTTTCAAAGAAATAATAGCAGAAAAATTTCCAGACATAGAGCAAGAGGTCAATACACAGGTCCAGGAAACTTATAGAACTCCCTTTAGACAGGATCAGAGAAGAGCATCCCCACGCCATATAATTGTCAAAATGACCAATGTGGAAGCCAAGCAGAGAATCTTAAAGGCAACAAAAACAAAAGGTCAAGTGACATTCAGAGGCAAACAAATTAGAATCACTTCAGACTTCCCAAACCAAGTCATGAAAGCCAGAAGGGCTTGGAGTAACATATTCCAAACTCTGAAAGAAAACAACTTCCAGCCAAAAATTTCCTTCCCAGCATAACTAACTATCTAATTATATGGGAAAATAAGAAGCTTCCATGACAAACAGAAACTGAAGGAATTTATGTCTTCAAAACCAGCGCTAGAGAAAATACTCAAAGAGATTAAGTACAAGGAAGAAATAGGTAATATACACCAGAACCAGAGAAACAAGATTTTTCATCCAGTAGACAACTAAGCAAAGAAGAATATATTCATGTATTTATAGGTTAAAATCTTTGGAGATTCATTATTTATTTCAGTCTTTTACCTATTTATAAATTGTATTTCTAAATTGTATTGTTTCCATTTATTGTTGCTAGTATTATTTTAGGTTTATATTTGGAATATTAATATAACTTCAGATATAGCACTTGGAAATATTTTATCCCATTCTATCAGTAACTTTTAACTCTGTTTACATTGTCTTTGGATGTACAATATTTTATTTTTTAGGAAGTTTATTTATTCTTTTGTTGCCTGTGCCTTTGAAATCATATCCAAGAAAACAATGCCAATTTCAATGTTGTGAAGTGTTATGACACAGGTTTTCTTCTAAAAGTTTATAGTCTTAAGATTTACATTTAGGTCTTTTATCTATTTTGAGTTAATATTTGTATATGGTGTTAGGTAAGGGTCCAATTTTATTATTTTTCATGTAATTATTATTTTTCAACAATATTTAGTGAAAATATTATTATTTCCTTCATCAAATGTTCTTAGAAACTTTGTCAAAAATAACTTGGCCATATATGGAAGAATTCATTTCTAAGCTTTTTATTTTACTCCACTGGTTTATATATCTGCCTTTATAGCAGTACTACACTGTTTCAATTATTGTAGCTCTATAAGGTTTGAAATCAGAAAATGTATATCTTCTAGGTTTGTTCTTTTCCGAGATTGTTTGGGTATTTAGAGTTCATATTTCATGTTAGGATAGATTTTTTTCTGAAAAAAAATGTACAATAGTCTTACCTTAAAAAAATATCCTATGATAAGAAATAAAGCAAGAAGAAATACTGAAATGTTATCTCTAAGTGATCAAAAGTTTGATATCAAACAAATGAATCTGTTATGTGAGATTATAATTGTTAATTATGGATAAATTGCTATTATATTAGATGCCAACCACTAAGCCAAGCATGGGAAGGAGGGATGGGGAGGGAATGGGGTGGGGATTGGGTAGGGGCTAACTGGTTGATGTGTGCATGTATGTCTACACAATTTTTTATCTCATTATGATGTATGAATACAGTGTACCAATAAAAAATAAATAAAATAAACTGCCAAACCCATAGATAAATTGAGTTAGGGTTAGCCTAACCCTTGGCTATCAAGCTTGGCCATACTTTCAAAATCATTCATTTCCCATTCTTTAGCAGGTTTTCCTTCTCTATAGTTAGCTATTATGTGGATTCTTTGAGATATTTTTTCTGTCATTACCATTATTTTACTTTCTGACATTACCATAATTTTAGTATACAAAATTCAAATAGAACAATCTTTTCTAATTGGTATTACTTGCAGTTTATTTGTTATTATTATTGGTACTGGGGTTGAACCTAAAGACATTCTACCTTCAAGCTACACCCCAGTCATTTTTCTTTTTTTCTTTTGTTTGTTTTATCTTTTGTTGATACACTGTAGTCATACATTTTAATGGAATAAAAACTTGTGGAGATATACATGCACACATCACCCAATCAGTGTTTAACCAATCCCTAACCTTTTCCTTTCCCCTCCCTCCTTCCCATGCTTGGTTTTCTGATTGACTTTGCTATGTTTAAGTACATAATGTGCTTTAAAGAGTTTTCCTCTTCCCCCCTCCCATCCCCTCAGATAGGTCACCTTAATTGCTTCTCTATAGGATCCCTCCTTCATCTAGAGTTTCTCTTGTTACCCATTTCTCCCTAGTTTTTGTACATTAAGGAAAGCATCTGATTTCTTATTTTTTGTGACTTTTCACTGTAAATGCCATAATTTTGTTCTCTTTTATGGCTGGGCAAAACTACATTGTGTACACCTCCTATAGTTCTGTAATCCACTCATCTTTTAAAGGACATCCTGGCTGGTTTCATAGTTTGGTAATGATGAATTGTGCAGCTATGAACATGGTTGCTCATACATTGGTTTGGTATTTTGGTTTTCATTCTTTTTGGTAGATACCCAGAGGTGGTATTGCTGGATCATATGGTAAGATTATTTTTTTTCTGAGGATCTTCCATACTGTTTTCCAAAATGGCTGCATTAATTGTAATCTCACAAATAATGTATTAGAGCTTCTGTTTCTCCACATTGGATCAATTATAGTTTCTTTCTTCCTTGGAAGTCCTTCTTTTAATTTCCATACTGATTCCCACTTACTGAAATCTTGAAAGCCAGAAGGTGAATAACTTTGACAGATGATCTACTCATAACCAATTTTTTTTATTGAGGTCACTTGGATCTGGGAATCTGCTGAGAGTTGAGGTGAGGCAGAGGCAGCTTCTAGTGCTTCCTGGCAGCTTGGTTGCAGGGACACACTGGCCCTTTGCTGAGGAGAAGGCCCCAGTCCCAGCCCCGCTGCACAACAGGCTCCAGGCCCAGCCTTGCTGGCTCCAGAACCGGCCTTGCTGTGTGGCAGGCTCCTGGCCTGGCCTGGCCTCACTGGCTCATGGCCCGGGCTTGCTGGCTCCAGACCTGGCCTCGCTTTGCAGCAGGCTACGGTCCCTGTCACCATGGGCAGGACATCTACAGAGGATCCCATTTTTCCTTCCATACATATATATATTTTTTATGCAGGAGAAAACAGTACATGTCATTTGCAGAAGCTGGGAACCTGAATCCCTAGCAGCAATAGATTTTATCTCCCCACCGAAAGCAGAGGCCCAAGATTTCAGTAAGTGGGAATCAGTGCGGAAATTAAAAAAAGGACTTCCAAGGAAGAAAGAAACTGTAATTGATCCAATGTGGAGAAATAGAAGCTCTAATACATTCTTCTTTTGCAGAAGCTGGGAACCTGAATCCCTAGCAGCAATGGATTTTATCTCCCCACCAAAAGTGGAGGCCCACAGCTTCACCATGGAGAGTGGAATCCACTGCTCCAAGCACACCTCTACCTGCAGGACAGCACAGAGGAGTATGGCAGCCATGAGCACTGAGGTCTCTTAGGATGCCCGGTTCAGCAAGCCAGCCCGGCCATGTGGGCAGGGCTGCCTTGGACTCCTCCTGGACATTTTTCTTACATAGTGTGTTGTCCAGAGTTCCTGAGCATGTATGGCAGGAGCATTCTACTTTTGGAGATATTTCTTCAAAAATTCAAGGTGAATTGAATTGGGTCTGTCTGTTTCTCCTGAATACTGGCCACTGCTGTCACCACCTTCTTGGTCTCTCCTAGAGTACATTGTTGTTAAGATTTTCAGTACATGTGTGGCAGGAGTAGTCTACTTTCTGATATCTTCTGAGATGTCCCTCCAAAAATCACTTTTCTCGCAGTAGTGGGCACCATGCTGCCATCTTGCCTCTAATTCCACCATTTTCCACTCTCCTGTATTTCATATAGGAAGTCATGACTGGAAGTGTCTCCATATGTTGTCTCAATCAGCTATTAAACCAAAGTCTGTTGTCCAGGGTTTCTCAGAGGAATGTATGTCCTATTCAGCCGCTGCCAATCATCACTGCTGTGGCTGCAGCCACCGCCATCTTCCTACCTCTTCAATACTTTTTAATAAAAGAAAACAATATGTGCCTTTTACAGAAGTTGAGGGCCTTAGTACTTAGCAGCAATGGGTTTTACCTCCCCACCAAGAGTGGAGGCCCATGGCTTCACCAGGGAGAGCGGGTTCTGCTCTTCTGAGCATACCCTGGTCCCTAGCATGGCGTCCAAGAATGCCCTTGTCTCCCAGGATGCACAGCACACTGGCCAACCTGGCTAGGCGGTGCTCCCTCTGATGTGTCCTAAACCTTTTTCTTACATAGTATGTTGTCCAGAGTTCCTGAGCATGAGGGGCAGGAGTATTCTACTTTTGGGGAGATTTCTTCAAATGTTCAGGATGGATTGGATTGAATCTGTCTGCCTCTCCCAATACTGGGGACACCGGCACATCTGTTACCTTAATTCGCCTACCGAACATTTTTCTTACATATTATGTTGTCCAGAATTTCTGAACATTTGGGGCAGGAGCAGTTGATTTTGGGGGAGATTTCTCCAACAGTTCAAAGTGGATTGGATTGTATATGTCTGCCTCTCCCGAATACTGGCCACCACCACCAACACCACCACTACCACTGCCACTGCCATCTTGGTCCATCTCTTCTCTCTTATATTTTAGATAGGAAGTCATGGCCGGAAACGTCTCTGTATGTTGTCCCAATAAGATATTAAACCAAAGGAATATATGTCTTATTCAGCCACTGCCAGCTGTTGACCGCCATTATCTGCCTACTTTTTTATTATTATTATTATTTTGAAATAGAGTCTCTCTAAGTTGCTGGGGCTGGGTTTAAACCTGTGGTCTTTCTGTCTCAGCCTTCCACGTACTGGAGTTATATGCATGTGCCACCATGCCTGCTTTATTTTGGCTTTAAAGATCCTAATATCTTCTAGAGGCTTAAAAAATATTTATTATTTCACAAACCTGAGCAGAGATAGGGCAGAACCTTAAAGGTAAATGCACTAGCTAAACAATCAGTTAGTATGTGTATTTACTTTAGATTTGCATACCTTCATCCTCACCATGACAAAACCCTGTTAGGTTGCCTGTGGTTACAAAATAGCTCAGATAACAATGTCCAAAGGCAGGAACTGAAGTTTTCTCAAAGTATACACTTTTAAATCATTTTTCCCAGAACCTTATGGAAAAGTTACCATAACCTTTTATTAGCTATGCCTGCAATTCATTTTAAGCCTAAACAAGTCACATAAAAGAAGAATAAAATTGTTATAATTGGGTTAGATAATTGACATTCACCCCAGTACTCTCTGCAAATAGTGGAAGTTACATATCTAAGGTCTTACAGCAAGAAAGAAAATAGTAATTCTTTCTATCTTCCAGAAACATAAAGTATATCCATACTGTGTTCCCTAATAGTAACAAACTAATTGCCAGAAAAATAATAAAGATGAATTTTTCTAGTCATCTTTAAATTTCAGCTCAAATTCTGACACCTCAAGCAAACATTTTCTTGACTTGTCAAATGAGGTCAGGTTAGTGTTTTAAGTCATCAAGAAGAAATCCTTGTGATTTTAGAGCTAGCTATCAGAAATGCTGTTCGGATGGTGTGGTTCATGTATAGATTGCTGACTCCATTATAAGATTTATGAAGCAAAGATTCAGGGAACATAAACCTTTTAGATGTAGAAAGATGATAATAGATAGCTAGGTAGGTAGATAGATTAAATGAATGATTAAGGATGGTTTTAATCATGCTTGAAAATAATTTTAAAGAGTGAAGGAATAGAAATAAAAGTAAATGTAGAATCAAGCACATTTTATTTATTTATTTATTTATTTATTTATTTATTTATTTAGTGGTACTGGGGTTCCTGGAAGCCCTTATACCTCCGGGCTACACTCCCAGACCTATTTTTTTTTTTTTTTTTTGGTGGTACTGGGGTTCCTGGAAGCCCTTCTATCTCCGGGCTACACTCCCAGACCTATTTTTACATTTTTTATTTGGAAACGGGGTCTCCTAAACCAGCGCGCGCGGCTGGCTTCAAACCTGCGCGATCCTCCTGTCTCTGCCTCCCAAGCGCGGGGATTACAAGTGTGCGCCACCACGCCCAGCCTATTTTATATTTTTGAAACAGGGTCTCTTAAGCCAGCACGGCTAGCTTCGAACCTGCGTGATCCTTCTGTCTCTGCCTTCCAAGCGCGGGTATTATAAACATGCGCCACCATGCCTGGCTCTCAAGCACATTTTTAAAGTTAACATGATTAACACGTTCTTGGACATTTATAATATAAATATGTTAATTCTAGAGCAGATAGAACTTTAAAGATCTTATTTTGCTTTTGAAAATTGTATGAAGCAGATTCTGATGCTTTGACATAAATATTTCAACTGTCACAAGCCCCCTTCTTCAGTGTGCTTAAACTACAGCTACACCAGGTAAAAGAAAGACACATTTTCAAGTGGAATTCAGTTTTAATGAAGTAAAATAAATTGGAGAACTGAACAGATAAACTAACAAGAAAGACTAGGTTGTAATCCCAGCATTTGGGAGGCTGAGACAGGAGGATCACAGTTTGCACACAGCTACAGCTATTTAGTGAGGTCCTTTGCAATTCAGTAAAACCCTGTTCCAAAATGAAGAACAAAAAATAGGGCTGGGGTGTATCTTGGAGGTAAAATACACCTGAGTTACATTCTAACTACTGGAAAAAAAATACTCTTCAGTAGAGCCTAGAAGCAGAGATGGAAAGTAGAACTTTGAAGTAGAAACGAGGGTGTGACCGATAGAAGGACTTCTGTGCTATGTAAAAAATCCAAAGAAGGGGCAAGGTTATTCCAAAAGCCTGGCGTACTCCATCTTTTTGGTTTGAGAAAGGAGCTCTGAACTGTCTTGTTCTGTGACTGGGTCTTAGTCATCTTGTCCTGGTTGTGTGAGATTGATGGCAGAGAACTAGAGCATCAGGAAACTGAGAGCAGACCAACTCCATCAATCTTTCTGGACAGCTGCTCCTGCAACACTGCAGCCTTGAACAGCCACGGTGTATGAATTGATCTTCTGGAATCTTCCTGACACAAGATAAATCCATGAGGCTTAGTAGATAAAAAATAACAAAAGTCCTTGTTCTTCAGTGTTCTGAAATTTTGTTATAGCCCATGGGGCTGACTCCAATTTCTCTCTGTGTAGTCTATAGCTGTGTAGCTGAGAGTATCTATTTGTGTTTTCTGTTACCTGAAAAATCATCAGCCTACTTCTCTAGGCTATTCTTAGAGATATTATGCTGTATTATTAAGAAACACAGTGATGAAGTGAAATAAATAATGGAAACTATATTAATAACAAAGCAAGCAATATTTCAATTATACTCATAATTTTTTCAAAGCTATCAGTAAATTTTGAAACAATAAATGGGTTGTTTTTTCAAATAATTTTAAATAAATAGTGATATTGTTTGATTACTAAACTCAGGACAATTATTTATATAAAAACAGAATTATTTTCTTTTTTTAGATTTTATTGGTGTATTGTAGTCATACATCTTAATGGAGTACAAGATGGAGGAGACATACATGCACACATTACCCATTTAGCCCTTAACCAATTCCCACCCCATTCCCTCCCTCTTCCTCCTTCTCATGTTGGGTTAGTGATTGATATGTTTGTTAGTGTACATCCTGCACATTAGAGAATTTCCCTCTCCCCCCTCATCCCCTCAAGTCACCTTATTTGCTCATATATAGTATTCCCTTCTTTGTCTAGAGTTCTTCCTATGGCACATTTTCTCCCTAGCTGTTACATAGTAGGGAGAGGATGTGATTTCTTAAATTTTGTTACTGACTAATCTAACTTAGCATAATGTACTCCAGTTCCATCCATTTCCCTGTAAATGGTGTAATTGTGTATTTCTTTATGGCTGAGTAGAATTCCATTGTGTACATATCCTATAGTTTTGTAATCCAATCATCTGTTGATGAACATCTTAGCTGGTTCCATAGTTTGGAAGTTGTGAATTGTGCAGCTATGAAAATAGATACAGAAGCATTAGTTTGTTAGTTTGGTTTCCATTCTATTGGTTAAATACCTACAAGTGGTCTTGCTGGATCATGTGGTAAGTTTGTTCCCATTCTTCTTAGGATTCTCCATACTGTTTTCCAAGGTGGTTGCATTAATTTGCAGTCCCGCCAACAATGTAGTAAAGTTCCCACTACTCCACATCCTAGCTAGCATTTGTTGTTGTTTGTATTTTGAATGATTTCCATTCTAGTTGGAGTTAGGTGAAATCTCAGGGTAGTTTTTATTTGCAACTCCCTAATTGCTAATGATATTGAGCATTTTTTCATGCATTTATTGGCCATTTGAATTTCTTCTTTTGTGAAGTGTCTATTTAGTTCTCTTGCCCATTTTTATTGGATTATTTGTTTTCTTAGTACTGAGTTTCTTGAGTTCTGTGTATAGTCTAGATATTAGTTCTCTATCAGAGGAGTAGGTAGCAAAAATCTTCTCCCATTCTGTTGGCTCTTTGTTGAGGTTCTTGATTTTTTTTTTCCTTTACTACACAGAAGCTCTTCAGTTTAATGCAGCCCCAGACATTGATCTGCCTTTCAGTTTCTTGTGAGCTTGGGGTCTTTTTATGAAAGTTTTTACCTGTGCCTATGTGTTGCAGTGTTGAATCTATGACCTCTTCAAGAAGCCTCAAGTATTTTGATTTCCAAGTCTTTAATTCATCTTGAATTGACTCTTGTGCTGGGTGAGAAAGTGGGGTTTATTTTAATTTTTCTGCATATGGTTAACCAGTTTTGCCAAAACCATTTGTTGAATAGGCTATCTTTTTTCCTGTGTATGTTTTTGGTCCCTTTGTCAAAAATCAATTGACTATAAGTATACGGATTTGTTTCTCAGTCTTCTATGCTGCTCCTTTGGTCTATATATCTGCTTTTGTGCCAGTATCATTCTGTATTTATTACTATGGCTTTGTAGTAGAGTTTAATGTAAGGTATTGTGATTCTTCCTGCATGTTTTTTGTTGCTGAAAACTACTTTGAATATTCTGGGCTTTTTGTTATTCCAAATGAATTTAAGGACTGATTTTTCTATGTCTGTAAGGAATGGCCTTGATAATTTAATGGGTATTGCACTGAATCTGTAGATCACGTTTGGAAATATGGTCATTTTGATAATATTTATTTTGCCTATCTATGAACATGGAAGATCTTTCCATTTTCTAAGGTCTTCTTCAATTTCTTTTTTCAATGTTTCAATATAATGTTCTCTGTAGAGGTCTTTTACCCTGTGGTTAAGTTTATTTCTAAGTATTTTATTTTTTGTGTGTGTGATATCCTGAATGAAAGTGTTCTCTGGATTTTTTTTCTTAGTGGATTCAGAAAATCTTCCAATGTTTTAAGATTGATTTTGTATCCAAACACCATGCTGAATTTGTTGATCAGTTCTATAAGTCTTTTGGTTGATTTTGTTGGATATTCTAAGTATATTATCATGCCATTTGCAGATAGTGAAAGTTTGAGTTCTTTTCCTATTTGTACTCCTTTTCTTTCCTTTTCTTTCCTTATTTATCTGGTTAAAGTCTCAAGTACTATATTTAAAAGAAGTGGTGATAATAGACATCATTGTCTTGTTCCTGTTTTTAGGGGAAATTCTCACAGTTTTTACACATTTAATATGATGTTGGCTGTGGGCTTATTGTAGATTGCCTTTATGATGTTGAGTTATGTTATTTCTATTTTGATTCTCTGCAGTACTTTTATCATAAATGCATATTAGATTTTGTTAAGTGCATTTGCAGCATCTCTTAAAACAATTATGCATTTTTTTTCCTTGGTTCTGTATATGTGATGAATTACATGGTTTAATTTCCGTATGTTGAACCAAATTTGCATCCCTGGGATGAACCCTACTTTTTCATAGTTTATGATTTTCTTGACGTGCTTTTGAATCTGTGTTGCTAGTATTTTGTTTAGTAGTTTTTCATCCAAATTTATCAGTGATAGAGTCTTGTAGCTTTTCTTCTTTGAGCTGTCTTTATTTTGTTTTGATATTAATGTGATGTTGGCTTCATAGAATGTATTTGGGAGGGTCCCATTTCTTTCTACTTTATTAAATAGATTAAAGAGTATCGGGATGAGTTATTCTACAAAATTTTTATAAAATTCATTTGGGAAACCATATGGTTCTTGGATTTTCTTTGATGGTAGACTCCTTATTGCTGTTTCAATCTCTTTGATTGCTACTGGCTGGTTTAAATTTTATATATCTTCTTGACTCAGTTTAAGAACGTTGTATTTATCTAGAAAGTTATTAATTTCTTCCAGATTTTCCGTTTTGTTGAAGTATCATTTTTCAAAGTAGTTTCTGATATTCCTCTGTATTTCTACAATGTTGGTGGTAATGGTAATATCTTTGTTTTCATTTCTTATCTTCATAATTTGGGTTGATTTTCTCTTTTGCTTTGGTTAAGTTGGCTGGTGGTTTATCTGTCTTGTTAATTTTTTGAGAAACCAGCTTTTGGTTTTGTTCATTATCTGTATTTTTTTTAATCCTCTACTTCATTGATTTCTGCTCTGATTTTAATAATTTCCTGTCTTCTACTGGCTTTGGGCTTAGACTGTTCCTATATTTCAAGGACTTTGAGGCATGTCGTTAGGTTATTTATTTGGTAATTTTCTGTTCTTCTTATATGGGAACTCAGTGCTATGAATTTTCCTCTTATTACTACCTTCAAAGAGTCACAGAGGTTTTAATATGTTGTGTCTCTATTTTCATTTATTTCTAGAAATTTTTAATTTCACCTCTTATTTCTTCTATGACCCCTTCTTCATTCAGCAGTGTGGTATTCAGTATCCACATGTTTGTGTTGTTCCTCTGGGTTTTATTATAGTTGATTTATAGTTTAATTCCATTACAGTATAAAAAGACACAGGGGAGTAGGTCACATTTTTGGATTTGCTAGTGCTCACTTGGTGGCCCAAAATATTATCGATTTTGGAGAAGGTTCCATGAACAGCTGAGAAAAATGTGAACTCTGCTGTAGTTGGGTGAAATATTTTATATATGTCTAATGAGTCAATTTGGTTAATGGTATTCTTTAGATCTGAGGCACCTTTACCAACTTATTTTCTAGAAGATCAGTCTAATGGTGTGAGAGGGGTGTTAAAGTCTCCCGGCATTATTGTATTGGGACTTCGGTATGACTTAATATGGCAGAGTTTGTTTTATGAAAGTAGTTGTACCTGTGGGGCATAGATGTTGAATATCATTATTTCCTCTTGCTGGATTGTTCTTTTACTAGTAAAAAATGACCTATGTTGTCTCATCTAATAAGCTTGGTCTTGAAGTTTAACTTGTCTGATATCATACTTGCTACTCCTGCTTGTCTTTGAGATCCTTTGGCATGAATTACCTTGCTTCTTCCATTTATCTTTAGTTTATGACTATCTCTACCTGTAAGATATGTTTTCTTCAGGCAGCAGATACATTCTGTTTTTTTAATTCATTTACCACATTATTATTATTATTATTATTATTATTATTATTATTATTATTATTATGGTGGTGGTGGTACTGGGGTTCCTGGAAGCCCTTATCCCTCTGGGCTACACTCCCAGACCTATTTTTATTTTTGGAAACAGGGTCTCTTAAGCCAGCTCAGCTGGCTTTGAACCTGCGCGATCCTCCTGTCTCTGCCTCCCAAGCGCGGGTATTATAAACATGTGCCACCATGCCCGGCTTACCACCTTATTTTTTAATAGGGAATTGAGGCCATTCATTTGCATTGTGATTATTGAGATATGGCTTTTAATTCCTAACATATTAAGATTTAACTTATATTTGAGTTAATATTTGATCTTCTTTGCTTATTTGTTTGGTAGGTGTAAATTTTGTTTCTCTGGTTATGGCATGTATTACTTACTTCTTCTTTGCAGTTAATCTCTTTATTTTCTCTAGTGCTGGTTTTGGAAGACATAAATTCCTTCTGCTTCTGTTTGTCATGGAAGATTTTTATTCCCTGTCTAATTTGAGAGATAGTCTTGCTGGGTAGGAAATTTTTGGTTGCAAGTTGTTTTCTTTTAGAATTTGTAATATTTTACTCAAGGCCCTTCTGAATTTCATGACTTGGTTTGGCAAGTTTCAAGTGATTCTAATTGGCTTGCCTCTGAATATCACTTGGTCTTTTGTTTTTGTTACCTTTAAGATTCTCTCCTTGGCTTCAACAATGGTCAATTTGACCATTATGTGGCATGGTAAACCCTTTCTCTGATCTTGATTATTGGGGGTTCTATAAGTTTCCTGTACCTGTGTATGGACCTCTTGCTGTATGTTTGGATAATTTTCTGATATTACTTCTTTGAAAAGATTGTTGATCCCTTTGGTTTCACCTTCTTTTTCCTCTTCTATGCCAATTATCCTTAGGTTAGCTCTTTTAAAATGGGCTCATATTTCTCCAATGTCCAATTCATGCTGTCAAATTGTTTTTCCTACATTATATCCTGTGTGTTCATTTTTGGAGTGATCATCTTCTAGGAGCAAGATTCTATTTTCATGTGGTCTAATCAGTTTATAGTTTGAATTGATACCTTCACTTCAGTGATTGCATCCTTTATTTCTTTCAGACTGTCTAAATTCTTTTTGGGAGTCCTGTGTTAGTTATATCTACAGTTATATTCCTGATTTGACTTTCTGGAGATATCTGCAATTTTGTGTTGTCATGTTCTATTATTGTGGTGTTGTGAGAGCTCATTGCTTCTTTGTTATTCCTTCTTCTCATGGTTTCAGAAGTTTGTTTTGGTTGCTTTTGGTAGATTTCTCTCTAGGTGTCAGCTCATATATCCAGGGGCAAATTATGTTGTATTCAACAGTCAAGGTTGAGTGGGGAGGGAAGTAAGTTGTAAATGCAGGAATAGGTTAAAGCCACAGATAGGATCAAATAGAATAAAAGTATGAGTTTGCTAAGGTAGTATATATTAGAGATTAGAGATCATAAATATTTAGTAAAGTTGGTGTTGCTGAGTGCTAGTCTGGATCTCTGGAGGGTGTGGTGAGCTTGGTCATCATTGCTGCAAGTTGTAGCCAGTGTTTGTGCAGGAGAAACTGATGACTTACAATTCCAATAATCTGCAGCTTCTTACTATCCCAGAATTATTTTCAGGTGAAAAATGATGTGCTTTCTTTATTCCTTTTATTTATTTATTTATTTTGTGTGTGTGGAACTAGATATTGAATCCAGTGGCACTCTACCTCTGAATGAAACTCCCATCACTTTTTATTTCTTATTTTGAGACATGGTTCTCATTAAGCTGTCTTGTTCTGGCCCTGAGCCTGTAATTCTTCTGTCTCAGCCTCAGAGATACTGGGATGATAGGTCTGCAATACCATTCCCAGCCATAAGGTATTTTTTAAATAAGCAGTATTTTTCATTAAGCTTTGCAAAATTCTAGTTGTGTATTAATTCCTCAGTAAATTGGGATTTTGTTGACTACCTAGCTTTATATTATAAAACAGAGTCCTTTTTGACTGAAGGCAGCACTTTTGATTTTCAACTCTGTGGTAAAGAATCTAAAAGAGGAAATAAGAACTTTCAAAACTGATAATAGAAGATTGGTTCAAATGCTGATGGACATTGCATTACTAAATTGCTGAGTTTCTCATGCATAAAAGATACTCTTGACATCTTCAGAAACTTCTTTCTGATTGTATCATCTAGTAACTATTTTCTCCAGGAATAAGGACACAAAGAGCCTCTCTCGTCACTTTTCTTCATGGATTATAGGTCAAATTAATTTCCTTGTTACATATTGTTATTTCTTTGTGAATAAGATTTAAAACCATTGAGCCAGGTGTGGTGGTGTGTACCTGTAATCCCAGTACTTGGGCGGCTGAGACAGCAGGATCACAGATTCAAGAACAGCTTCATCAATTTAGTGGGACCCTATTTAAAAAAATAAAAATAAAATTGCTAGAGGTATAGCTCAGAAGTAGAATTCCTCCTGATTTGACTTCTAGCACCACTACCACCACAAAAAAATGTTGAAATAATTGATAGTAGATCTAAACCTTCTGGGCTTTTTGGATCTGAAGGAATCTCAGTTTTAGTTTTAGCTATGGAAATACTGATTTAAACCAAATGATTATAACACAATATTTCAGATTTCATTATTTTTATGGTAGGCATAAAACATGAGATCAGCAGAAGGCCCTTGGACTTAAAATTGAGTTTCCTTTAAAATATTTATGGGGTGCTTTATTATTACTAAACTTGTTTATGATATATGACAGAAAATGTTTGATTAAAAATTAAATAGCTCATCAAATTTGTAGAGTTGAAGTTATATAAATATGACATTACTATTGTGAATACTTGCTTTATTTCTGCTTTGATTAATTTGACACAAGCAAAACTTTACCCAAATTAGATTTGAGTCTTTTAAGGAATGTCATTTAATTAAAATTAATTTTCTCCTCCTTTTACTTCTCTGTGTTTTGCCTGATTAAATTACAGTGAGATACAAGGAGTAGAAATTTCTTACTACAACCTTTTTACTTTCTTCTGGAAGATACTTGATTTTTTATGGGGAGAGATTCATTTCAATTGCATTTTTAATGTAGAGAAACTATGTGGAAGCATTGATGTTGGACATAAATAAGGTTTCTATAAGAATAAAAGTTATAAAAAGAGTATAATGAATAACAAGTTAGGAATAAGTTTCAAAAATTTTCAAATGAAAAGAACACAGACATCTGGGAAAAAAGGGTTCAAAGGAAGTTTCTTCAATTAAGAGTGTTTAAGTGTGGGGCTATTTTAATTGTGTTTTATGTAATGAATTATTTTATGTCTGAATTGTATTTTTCTCTTTCCTCCTTTCCTTTTATTAACTTCCTATCAGTTCTGCTTAAGCATTTAAAATTATTACTTCAGTAGGTAAAGAAATAGAGGAAACAAACAATTAAAACAAGGCCAAGCTGATATCTAAGTTGGCAATGTAGAGAAATAAAAATATTTTTTTTGAGTTCTGAAAATGTTATCCAAAAATTGTACATTAAGAAAAGCTGAAATACATTTTGTTCACCAGATTTTTATTACTGTAACAAAATACCTGAATGTCATAAGCAGACTGAGATCATGGAAAAACAAAAACAAAAACATAATCTCAATAATTTCAAGACCATTTTGTGACAAACTCTGTATTTGTTTATACTTCATGCAAACTTCAAACAACTTATGATATTTTAGAGCAGAGAAAGAAGGAGAAGGAGGAAGAGGAGGGGAAAGACTAGTATAACCTGAAAGGCAGTTTGGGCAAGCCAGTTACCATGGAGCCACCTGGATGTCAGAGTCTCAGGTCTTGGTCAGTTGTTAGTCAGATCCACGCCTGACCTTAACCAGTCAGTACTCAACTAGGATGCAGAGTGAGAATAGAATTGCCCAACTGCTACCTTCTTCTCTCTTTCTTTCTTTCTTTCTTTCTTTCTTTCTTTCTTTCTTTCTTTCTTTCTTTCTTTCTTTCTCTTCCTTCCTTTCTATCTCTTTTTCTCTTTCTCTTTCTTTCTTTCTTTCTCTTCCTTCCTTCCTTTCTATCTCTTTTTCTCTTTCTTTCTTTCTTTCTTTCTTTCTTTCTTTCTTTCTTTCTTTCTTGTACTGGTGATGGAACCCAGGGGCATTCTACCTCCGAGGTACACCTCAGCCCTATTTTTTAGTCTTTTTATTTTTGAAACAGGGTCTCACTGAGTTGCGAAAGGCCTTGCTAAGTACCTGAGGTTGTCCCCAAACTGCAATTCTCAGGTCTCAGTCTCTTTTTTTTTTATTATATTATATATTTCCCATCAGTTCCTCTTCCCCCTTCCCAACAATGAGTGTCCAGGTTAACCATGGTATAGTCATACTTTTACACATATTTGGATGCAGCTCCTTGAATGCTCAGATTACAAGCATGCACCAAAACGATCACCTGCAGAAACTTTTAAATTTAATTCCATCTCATTAATTAATCCTTGTTTTAATGTCCTGAGATTTGAGGGTTTTGTTGAATAAGTTTTACCTGTGTCTATATGTTGAAGTGTTAAACCTATGCCCTCCTCAGTAGCTGGTCCGAATTCTAGGTCTTTGATCCATCTCCAGTTCAGTACTGTGCATGGTGAGAGGTAAGGATTTAGCTTCACTTTTCTATAAATGGATAACCAGTTTTTCCAGGACCATATGTTGAAAATACTTCTTCTCTAACATATGTGTTTGGTTACTTTGTTGTTCCATTGGTCTATGTGCCCATTTTTGTGGCATAACATGTATTTTTATTACGATAGCTCTATAATATAACTTGAAGTCCGAAATTGTTATGCCTTCTACATGGTTCTTATTGCTAAGACTTGCTTTAGCCATTCTGGTTTTTTGTTTGTTTGTTTTTCCATAAGAAATGTATGATTAATTTTTCTAGGTCTATGAAGAATAACTCGAGGTGTCCATCAACAGATGAATGGATCACAAAATTATGGGAAATACACACAATAGAATTTTACTCTTCAATAAATAACAAAATTATATCATTTGAAAGAAAATAGAAGGACTTGGAGAACATACTATTAAGTGAGGTTATCCAGTCAAAGAGAGTGAAAGGTCATATGTTTTCTCTAATATGTGCAAGCTAGACAGTAATTGGGATACAGTGGGACTCCAGATAAGGGAGGAGAAACCTCAGTGGAGCCAGGGAGGAAGGGTAGGGGGGAGAAAGACTGAAACTCATTAATGGAAATACTACTATGACTATGTGTCATATGTGAAGATGCCAACGTCAGTCTCCATTCTCTATATTGGGTAGGAAAAAATGGGGAGGCAGGAGGGCACTAAGGGCTATGTGCATGAATGTCACAGTCAACATGTTTTATATTATGTTGTGAGACTATACTTCCCCAAGAGAAGCACATAAAAAAGTGACATTTTTGGCAAGCTGAATAAAGGAGTTGTGTTATTTTATTTGTTATCTTCAAGTTTTTGTGTAGAAATTAAAAATGATACCAAGGTTTGTCAAGCTGCAATTTGCGATTTAGCCATCTGTTTTAATGAAAAAAGTTTTTGGAACACAGCCATATGTGTTCTTGTATGTGTAGTTTAAGATACTTGGGTACTACAAGCGCAGTTTATTGTTTAAAATAGAAAAACACAAATTTTAAAATATTTGCTTGGTGAAGCCGGGCGTGGTGGCGCGCGCTTGTAATCTCCCTGCTTGGGAGGCGGAGACAGGAGGATTGCGCAGGTTGGAAGCCAGCCGCGCTGGCGTAAGAGACCCTTTTTCAAAAATATAAAATACATCTGGGAGTGTAACCCTGAGGTAGAAGGGCTTCCAGGAACCCCAGTACCACCACACACACACACACACACACACACACACACACACACACACACACAAATTGCTAGGTGACTCTTTGTAGGAAAATTTTTTTTCTAAATCCAGATGTACACAAATGAAAATAATTTAAGCTATTTTAGATGACACAACTGAGAAAATTTTATTAATGAAAAATTGAAGACAAACATATCAAAGGCAATATGTTTGAAACCAAGCATGAGAAGGAGGGAGGGGGAAGAAGTGGATAAGGATTGGTAAGGGCTAATTGGGTGATGTGTGCATGTATATCTCCACAAGTTCCTTACCCCATTAAGATGTATGACTACAATGCACTAATAAAAAAAAGTATTTTAAAAAAACATAGGTCTCAAGCTGGGCGTGGTAATGCACACTTGTAATCCCATCATTCGGGAGGCTGAGACCAGAGGATTGTTGTTCGCGGACAGCCTCAGCTACTTAGTGAGGCCATCTGCAACTTAATGAGACCCTGTTTCAAAAAAATAAAGAATAAAAAAAATATGGCAGGGGGTGTAGCTTGGAGGGCAAATGCCCCCGGGTTCCATCCAAAGATCTTCAAAAAAAAAAAAAAAAAAGAAGGAAAGAAAGAAAGAAAGAAAGAAAGAAAGAAAGAAAGAAAGAAAGAAATGTAGGTCTCAAATGAGCAGTAGTGTATTTTTTTCTGAAATTGTAGATTCCCTGGAAAATGATTTTCACTTAAAAAAACATAATAAATATAAAACATTCAGATTTATAGTGGAAAATGAAACATTCTAAAATATATAACTGGTCAGGTTAGCTAACAGCTATTGCAATGAACTCTAAAATTTAAGTGACTTATTAGCTTTTCACTCATACAACAATCTAAAAAGCGTGTTTCATCTTTGGGGAAATTCTTCTGAGCAATGCTTAGAACTATTTGGCACCTTTTACTTTTGTGTACTATTTCTCCAAAGTCTTTTGAATTTTCTTCATTTAGATTTTTGATTAGATAAAAGTAGGGAAGTGACTGTGGGTAGGAGGCTTATATCGATCATATTTAATATATTGATTCATCATTCCCAGCAAGATTCTATTGTCCAGAACTTGGTCACATGATATTCACATAATTGTCACTTTGTCGTGTGCTCCAGTAGAGGAGCAAATTCACTTTATGAACCAACAAGTTTCTGTTTTCAGGCCTCATGCCTACCTGTATGCAGGTACATATTCACACACAAACACTGAGATGTACAACAAGCAACTTGTACTTCTCACTCATAGCAGTTAACTGTTATTGCTAGGTAAGTAGCACAATTTAAGAGTTTATGGTAATTGTTTAAGCTTGTGCGTTCAAACTGCATCAAATCTATTTAAAGAAGTGATTATTTAATGGTATCAGAATCATTATATCATTAAGTTTATATTTATGTAAAATATTTATGTTTTCATGTTACAAATAAAAACTAGAAGTTAACCTTTATGCTAATAAATTATTAGAAAATTATAATATTTCAGCATAAAGATGAACAAAAATATGGTGTTTTATCAACATTTGTAGTCTAGAACAACAATCCAAACATATGATGCAAGATATCTATACATATGTATAGATACATAAATTTAATTTTTATAGCCATATAAAGTAATAAAAATTAAGTGGAAAATAATATATTTTATTTAACCCAGACTGTAACCAAAATAAGAGTATTAAGATGTTTTACTTTTTAATAGTGAGTCTTCAAAATCTGTAGTGTGTTTTATTCTAGCCATACTTGAAGGACTCAATAGCCACATTGACTGTGGATTCCAGAGTAGACAACACCATCCTAGATCAAACAGGAAAATTGTAAGGACTCCTAAAATCTTGTGGAGAAACCATGAAAAGTCTAGATTCCAGATTTTCACTTACAAAGTCTGCTTGACTGCCTCAAGGTGGGGCCCAAGAATTTATACTTTTACAAAAGGTCTCATGGTTCTTATGCTGGAAATCAGGAAACCACACCTGATAAAAGGCTGCCACAAAAAGTCTCTGAGGTCTCTACTCATGCCAATATTATGGTTTCTAGGGTTTTCAGAAACTGTAGTTCTAATTATTTCTGCTTAAAGTGCTTATAACTACATATCATTTTGCAGAAACTGTACCTAGGGGAACATATTACATATCAACTTTAAGAATTTTTACCAACGCCACAAGACATGTTAGAGCTGATTGGGACCTTCTTTGTTCTAGTTCATACTCCTTTCCTACAGAGTAAAAGGTCAGGTGGATGAAAGGTACCTTTGTGATCACTGAGGAAAATGCTTTCTTTAGTGGTAGATATGAAGAAAAAAACATTTGATAATCACAACTTAAATTTCAGAAAACAAATTAATTCACAAGTAGTAAGCTTTAGTTTCAAAAAAATGTTCATATTTTAAACCATTAGCAACATATGGCTAAATTTTAAAGTTTTACTTCTTTTCTCTATTGTGAAATTCTCTCCAATCCTCAAGCTCATATGCTTTCCTACAGACTTTACAAGATTTTCATTTTGTCTGACTCGGTACTTAAGTACAAATGACTGTTATTTAGAAACTTCAACATCTCTTAAACATACAAATTATAATATTCTTTAAAACATCTTTAAAAATTAGAACTCTCAAAATACTAGCAACAGCTACTACTTTAGAAATAAATAATATAGTTTTATTATTTTCCAATTTAAAGGAATTGATTGCATTCACTCATGATACCTATGATTCATTCTTTACTAATATGAAGAATGCCAAGGAATTTCTTTGTGTAGACATTCCTTCTGCCAGAGAAATTAAAGAAAGAAAAATAGACATCTCTCTGCAAGATGTTTCCTATGTTGACATTAATCTAATCCAGTCTTATTCACAATCAGTCATGGCTCAACATGTATTTTCTTCTTAAAGATATGTACTTTTAAGTGAGATATAAAATCTTTTAAGCTTTATCAGAAAAGATACTGGTGTGTGTGTGTGTGTGTGTGTGTGTGTGTGTGTGTGTGTGTGTACTTACTATTGAGCCAATGTATACTACTTACAACTTCTGTGAAACTTATTGATGACTTTGGAAAATAAATGGATGAAAATATTTCATTCATACCCTCAAATTAATGACAAAGTAAAGGCTTCTTTTGCAATGCAATCCCAATAATAATTAGAGCTATTTTAATATGCAAATTGAGTACTTTCTAGCCACACACATACCTAGAATACAATGAACCCTGAAATATGATCTCTGCTGCCAAGAAGATACAAGCTCTGCTTTTTTACATTTTCCTCTTTTAGGTAAAATTTTATAAAATATTATTTTTCAACTTTACATATTGATGATTTTGGACCCAATATAGCATCAGCTCCCATTTGTTAAAAAATGGATTTTGAAACCTCAGAACTCCATATATTAACACAAGGTCAGGGAATCTTTCGACCACATCTGGAAAATATTTAAAGAAAATAATTGTAGAGCCGGGTGTGGTGGTGCACACTTGTAATTCCCGCGCTTGGGAGGAGGGGACAGGAGGATTGCGCAGGTTCGAAGTCAGCCAAGCTGGCTTAAGAGACCCTGTTTCAAAAAAAAAGTAAATATATGTGTGTGTGTGTGTGTGTGTGTGTGTGTGTGTGTGTGTGTATAAAATAGGACTAGGAGTGTAGCCTGGAGGTAGAAGGGTTTCCAGGAACCCCAGTACCATAAAAAAATTGTAGACACAATAAATACACTTTTAATGCACATTATTGAAGGTTTAATGATACTTTAATTTCTCTGTTTATGAAGTAAATGTAATGCTCCAGATGGTTTTCAAAAAATTAAGAGAAATCTCATGAACAGTACAGAAAATAAGACTGCTAATGATTTCAAAGAACCAAGTTAATTGCTATTTTTTTCTATAAAAATACATGATAAATTACTTATTCTTAGATCACCATATAGTCATTTTCTTATACCAGAAATATATTTAATGTTATATTGTTACAGTGTCACATGCTGAAGAGTGAAAATTGGTATAATTTAGTTCATGTAGAAAGCTATTAAGACCCTGAGAGCAAGAAACTTTTTAAACTGACAATCCTTTCTGGAGTATTAAAATGATGAATTGTTTTATAGTCTGATACATCAGAGTTAAATGATAGTTAATAACATGCTTTCAATAGAGAAAAGACAATAAGTACTGTACTATCTTATCTTTTCATGATAGCAGGGAATAATTTTACAGTTCCTTTCACCACCCACAGAACAAAAGGGGGGAAATAGCTTAAAATGAGGTCTAAAATCAACAATATTTAGTAGACTACAATTGGATTATAGAAAATATATTACAAAGACAGACTTTACATGCAGAATATTTTTTAAACATTAATGGTGAGTAATTGAGCTTCACTGATATGTATGTTACAATCCTATACTGCTAGCTTTCTTCAGTTTCTTTTAATTAAATAGTTAGACTAAGAATAGAGGTAAATAAATCAGTAAAGATTGCTATCTAAAGAATGATTGGAGAGTTCACAGTGGGAGGTAAAGGCCAGCTGGAAATGAACAGTAGACTTAACTATTAATTAAATTAAATTAATTATACTAAATTAAGATTTAACTATTTTTTTCTAGTTTTCTTTCATTCTCCAAATTTATTACAGCTTTTTCTCTGTGTCTTCTGGACAGAAGGTCTCTGAATGTCCTTTTTTCTCTTCCAAAAAGCTTCTCCTTGTGCCCTTGTTTGTTGCTACAGCTAGTTGTTTATCACTTTTCCCTCCAAGGGGCCTTTCTTAAGCTCTCTGACTGGTTGGCTCTCTATGACATGGTTTTTACAGAACCATATGACTTTCCTTAGGCCCATCTATCAAGGGTTGAATTTTTTCTTTAATTGCCTGATTATTTAATTTGCCTGTATTTTCTCTACTAAGCATATGCCACATATGAGGAGGACTGGTGTCAGGTCAGCCTGTTTGCCCAGCATTCATCAAAATGTCTTACAATACTAATGCCAAGTTGAGATGCTACCTACATTCTTATCTTCATCAAGCCCCTAGCATTTATATTCATTTGTTAATTAATTGCTTACTTAGGCCATGGCAATAACTACTGGACCCATACTTCTAACACCATTTTGATTGTGAAAAGTATTTTATTAAAAGAATCTGACACTGTGATTTGGTGTTTGAAAAAGAAAGAGACATAACCTTCTAAAAATTAATGAAATTTCCACTAGAACAGTTTTTGGTATTTTTACTAGTAAATTTATTTTTAAATGCTTGTAAAAAATATTTTAAAAAATAAAATAAAATCCAGGCATGGTGTCACATGTTTTTAATCCCAGCATTTGAGAGGCTGAGACAGGAGGATCGCAGTTCGAAGACAGCCTCAGCTACTACTTAGTGAGGTAGCTTTGCAACTCCCTGTTTCAAAATAAAGAATAAAAAAAAATAGAACTTAGGGTGTAGCTCGTAGGTAGAATGCCCCTAGGTTCCATCCCGCGTACCGTAAAAATAAATAAATAAATAAATAAATAAATAAATAACCAAACACATAAGATAAAATAAAAAACACAACATTTTGCTTCAATAATTTAAAACAATGCCACTTTGAGAAAATAGTGAACACCTTATATAAACTTCCCATGATCATCATGATTCCAACAGGTATTATCCCAGGGTAACATCTATCCTAACATTGTTATTTATTCTTCTATACATTTTTCAGAAATTTACATTTTACACATGTGTCTCTTTAACATATAGTTTACTTTGAATCTTTTAAAACTTGTTACAAATTATTTACTTTCAAATGAATTCTAACACCTTAAATTTTTCACTCAGAATTATAACTATAATTTCATCCACATATTTACACAGCCTTAGTTCATGTTGTAAAAGAATAATTAATTTAATTTAATATTTAATGTTAAATAGAATGGTTTCTATAAACATTCCTGTACATGTCTTTTTGTATATCTATGTGATAATTTCTCTAGATAATTTATCTAGGTGTGAAAATGCTAGGTCAAAATTTGCTATACATTTGTACTAATTATCTCAAGATATTCTCAAAGATTGTGGTACTAGTTTTCATTTCCAACATCACTTTAAGTATCTATTGTTCACATATTGATTAACACTTGATATTTTCAGGTTTTAAAGTTTTGTTAGACTAGGTTTATGGAAAACAATGTGCATTAATCTCAGAAATAGTTGAGTGATAAAAACAACTTTCAGAGTACCTCATACAATAGAATACAAATTTCTTCCTTGGAAGCAGAGAAATAGTAACTTCAAAGACCGGGAAAATGGCTCTCATTTCAGGATATAAATAGGACTGAAAAAAGAGGTAGCAATGAATTATATAAATATTCTATGACATGAACATGAATTTTGGTTTGTGAATATTTAATTAGTTAATTAGATGGACAAAAATAAATAAATAAGATAATAGGTCATATTTATTAGTCAATGTTCTGTGGCCAATAACATAAAAACAGATGGTTGTTTCAATAATATAAAGTTATTAGCAAGTTTTGATCATGGGCCTGGTCCTAAGTTTTACAGTTATTCTAGCTGCTGTGTTGAGAAGGAAGTATAGGGAGCAAAACAGGAAGAAATGAGTTCTTATTCAGTGACCTGACTTTTATTTTTATGTGGCAATAAAAAATATATTTTAATGTTAATCATTTTAACCCCTACCCAATAGCAAAAATATAAATTATTTCAATAGATTTTTATCTCTTGCAGTGTTATATTTACCCTACTTTACTTTTCTTCAGTACTGTATTCACCTTTAATATTGTATTATTGACCCTTTATTGTTCTACACAAATCAGCTTATGGGGCATTCTGAAATACCAGACTTTGGTTTTTTGTGAAGTTATAATTGAACTTGAATACTAATTGAAGAATAAGAATTCCTATAGTACTAAGCTTTCTCTTCAGGAACATAGTCTTCATCTCCAATTATGAAGGAAGGTCTTCTTTAATAAAGTTTTAGGCTTTTATTAAATAAAGGTTAATTATTTGGAAACACATACTACATTTTTGACCAGTTTCACTCAGAAAAATTCATGAACTTGGAGTTGTATTGCCCTTGTTGATCCTCTCTTGTACTCTGTTCTGCACTAAGGATATGATTTAGTTGTGCCAGGTTTTGAAGTGGGGCCTTGGCTTTGAGTTTGTTTAGGTTGCAGGACTAGGAAAGCACATGCTCCTGTTCTTTCTTCCCGTGATTGGGGTTGGTTTCCAGCAATCATATAAGAAGCTAAATAATCCAAGTAGCAAACATAATAAATCACATTTTCAAAAAAACAGTGACAGGGAGAGTCCAACATGATATGCAGCATTGACTGGCAAAAATATCTTATGTAAAATTAGCAAGTGTTCTTATTTTTTCAGCTTCCCAAGTTATTACACAAATTGCCTTGTTCTGCCTTTTGAAAACACATTCTGAAGTTCAGAGGGGTGTTATTTTTACGTACATGCTGCTTTGCTGTCATATGTAGGTAGGTGCTCATGTTCTCTAAGTCATTTCTCAGCAACATTTATTTCTGGAGGATCTGTGTTGGTATTTTTACTCTTTCACCTGGGGATTTGGTATAAAATATAATTGGGCTGGGTTACAGTTGACCTTGACCTTGACTTCAACCCCTGGACTGGTTTTTTACTATCACTTTTTATTGAGTCATTCATTTCCTCTCAAGATGCACACAATTATAATCCCATGAGATACCAAGTTTTTGTGTATGAGGAGAGCTTTAAATGTGTGAATCTGCCAGACATTTCTGCTGGTTTTGTTTATCTAAAAAATCTGGCACCAAGTCAATCACAGACAATAAAAAGAGAGCACCCTGAAGGGGAAAATGAAAAGAATTATAATTTCTTCTTAAACTATATAACACACATTTTCAATGTGCTAGGCGGATTGTTGAAATTGCTTAAATGGCAATGCCTTATTTTACACTGATGTTAGGAAGGAATCTTACAATGTTTACCTCTCCAGTCAGCAGCATGGGTTGATTCATTTCTCTGAAGGAAAGTTTTCTGACTGACCACAGACCTAATGCTAAATAAGTTTCTTTGAGTTCTAGCACTACTGAATAGACAAGATACTAGATGACACATTGTTAAGTTCAAGCTTCTTTTGCACATAAATCTTACCAAAACTAAAAATAATTTTATTTAACATTTTGAGATGTACCTGTAAAATAAAATAATTATAATTTTGAGAGTGTTAATATGGTAATTCTAAGAAAAAGGTACTGGAAGATTGCTATATATTAAAGTGTTCACTATATATTAATAGTCATCATTTGCTATTAACGTCTTTATACCCATCTTTTATTTTTTAACTTAGAAGGCATTTATTGATGTTCAAAATACCCATAGTAGTAGTAATTAAAGTTTAAGAAATAGAGAAGTATACATTTTATTTTTTTGTTTTAATTGTACAACCCTACCTGTAAAGGCTTCATGTTGTCATGGCTTCACTCATGCAAAGGGCACTTCTACTGACCTTGATCCTAGAAAAATGACTGTCATTAGCTGGTGGAATGTAGGCAGGAGTAAAAGTGTGCCAGATTCAAGTCTATGCCTGAAAGGATATCCCATGTTTCTGCTTGCTTCCTTGAACATTTGACATTATGATGAGAATCCACACCCTGGCCAGCAGGCATAAGAAAGATGAGACATATAAGCAGAGCTGTTCCTTATGACTTTCAGATGTACACTGAAAAGCACAGCTCATAAGCTATTACAGCATCCTCGAACCAGAGTCACCCAGGTGAGCTTATCTTAGGTCAGCGTTGACTCAATGACTGTTTAACAAATAATACTTATTACTGTATGCAACTGAAGTACTGTAGTTATATGTTGTGTAGCATTATTGTAGAAACAGCTGACCAATCCAGAGAGCTTTACATAATTAAAAATGAATACACATATTACTTACATAGAGAATGTCTATTTATATACTTTGTTTCTTTGTTCCATTGCTATTTTGAAAATATAAAAATAAATAGAGAGAGATGATGACCAGAGTCTGTCCTAATGATATATCATCAATAGGGTTACTTAATGTACTTATAAATGTGAATCAGGTGATTACAATGCTTGCCACCATGTCTCATTTTTCTATGCATGAAGCTGAGGAATGGGCATAAACTCCACTTTCCCACCTCACCTTCTGTTGGGGCAGAAGTAATCACTGAGGCTATAGTGCAAAGACACTAGATGTTCTGTTCCAATTCAGCTGCTGCCTTAGGCACTCTCTTAACTTATTTTATCAATTTTAACCACTGGTCCACATTTGCTGAAGTGTTAGTCTAGTTTTCATTACTATAACAAAATGCCTGAGGGAAGCTAACTTTATAAAGAGATTCATTTATTTTATAGTTTTGGAGGCTAAGAATCCAAACAGCTTAATACCAGTTCTGGTAAAGAAACCATGATAGATGAAGGGAATTTTTTCTGGAGGAAGAGATTACATCTCAAAGCAGGAAGGCAGAGAGCAGCTCACGGTTTGGGCTTGTTGTATAACAACTTACTCTTGTGAGAGCTCAGGGGTCCCAGGGAAATCTACCTTAATCTCCTCTAAAGGCAGGTCTCCCAAAGACCTAAGAGTCTCTTCCTAGGCCATACTTTTTTAAAGTCCCGTTACTTTCTGATGGGGTGTGTCTATACAGCGCCTAAGAAGATTCGGCCTGAGCGGCCTACGGCCTAAGGCAAAACTTTAAGTAAAGTGATGCAGCAAAAAACAGTCAAGATGGCGCCTGGAGGAAGCTAGGAAGGCGTGGTTTCCCCATTCACTATGGGTGGGGAGACTGAGCGGTTTTTCCCTTTCTACCTTTAAAGGAGCTTTCCGCACACATGAATGGTTCATGTACTGGCCTGGGATTGGCTGTAAACTACGTGCTAGTGATCTTTATCCCGGATAGGCTAGGCTATTCCTCATGGAAATTCCCCTCGTGGCTTGGTACTATATAAAGAACTGCTTGGAGAGAAATAAGGGAGATCTCGCTTGACTTGACTCCCGGCTCGTGGGTTTGTGTTCGAGTCGTCGGTACTCATCATCTCGCCAAGCCCCGCCAGCTGTCGGGCAGGATTCCCGACAACTTTCCTCATCACTACACTGACAATGATCTTCCAATACATAAAATTTTTGCAGACATACTCAGGTTACCATATCCAAACCATAGCACCAGGGATCTGGGAATGCTTTCATCTGAAATTTTCTTCTATTAACACATAACCCTCACACTAAAATAGGAGTCAGTTAGTGAATTGTTTTATATAAATTTTGATTGGGGAATATGAATTCTGCTTCTCTAATAACTGCAAGAGTTAAGTGCCCATTAATAAAACTATGCTGGTAGAAGTTATTCTATAGTTAGAAATCATTTGATACTGCCTTTTATTTTTGTCAACTACCTTTGTATCAAGGAAACTGTTGCTAAAGAATGATAGTTAAATATAAACCCAAGATTTTTATTAAAAGAATATGCTTAGCTAAATGGTTAAAAAGTTATGAGTGCTATATATTTAATGTGATCCTCATACAATTGGAATCAATGCATTTATTCTCATTCAAAAAGAGGAGCGTCCTTGAAGTAATTAAATGTAGGAAATTTTAGTTACAAATGAGGCTTAATAAAATGCAGTTGTGCCAGCTAATGTGTATTTACCTGTAAAATGTGGCATATAATGTATGATGACTATAAATTAATAGTAATTTAAAAATCTGTCCCTTGCTCTTTGGAATTTTAGAAAGGGTAACAAATGATGGCAATGCACATGGTGTTCTGAAAGTACCCGTGAGCACCATAAAGTGCCATTCTGATACCTGGGAATCCATCTGCTGATCGTGCTAAGTGGTGGTTCTAAGAAGGCTACTTCTGTGAAGTATTTTTTAACTTCTGGGTCTCAAAAGAGAGAATATTTTTTTCAACCTTTCCTGGAAACTCAGAACTGTGAGAAAAGAAGCAGCTAGTATAAATCCAAGAATTACTATTGAATTCAGCACAGATCAAATAGTAAATTTGCAGCCATAAAAACAAATTCTTAAACTCTCACTTTTTCCTTATTTTCTATATTTTTCATATCATAAAAATATGAGCATGTAACTACTAAGGTTGAACAATATGCCAGGAATTGTACTATATATATATTATATATAGCCTTTGCTTTTATTTATTTTTTAATACCCACAAATCAACAATAATTTATTAAATAAAAATATAAATATGTGCAGTGCTATATGCCTACATTTCTGTTTTGGGGAGGCTGAGGAATCATAGATTAAAGGCACAGTAACTTAGTGAAATTCTGTTTTATTTTTTTTTGAAGATTTAAAGAAGTTTATTAAAAGGACAGAAATACAGAAAATAGTTACAGCCCCAGGCCAAAATGGCATGGGGGGAGGGTGGTCCGAGACAACCTACCACCCCCCGAAATTCTGTTTTAAAATAAAGGAAAGGGCTGGTGTGTAGCTCAGTAGTAGAATGCCTCTGGATTCAACCCCCAGTGTGCGCGCACGCACACACACTCTCTCTCTGTCTCTGTCTCTCTCTATATATATATTATATATTATATATTATATATTATATATTATATATACAAACATACACATATATACATGCATATATAGATATATATGCATATACAAATTATATATGTATGCAGAGAGAGAGAGAGAGAGGGAGAGAGAGAGACACTGTTGGTAAATTAGGGGAAGTCAAATGTTAGAGCAGCAGCTGCTGTCAGAGCTGAGCCTCAGCATCATCTTGCCTGATGTGTCTGTGCCAATCTCTGAGCTTCTGCTCAGTTTCTTTCAGCTCACAGAACAGCTGCCATGCCCAGAAACCAAACATTTCAGGTGCCCAAGAATGTTCATCTCAGGGTGGTCGGTAGACAGTAAGAGCCTGTGCAGAAGTCAGGAGCACAGCTCTTTGAGCTAGTTTACGCTCCAGAGACTGAGGGCTGTGGGCTGCTTCTCTGCTTCTACTTGCTCTTCCTGCCTCCTTTCCAGTGTCCTCTGGAGACACTAACACACACAAACCCCATCCTAGGATCTGCTTCTGAGATTTCAGACCAAGATATTTAAGATTTGGAGCCAGGTCTGATTAATCCAAATCCAAATTCCCATCACTCTAAAGTGTTGGTCATTTTTTAGACTTCCATATCTCCTCTTTTTTAAATAGAATTTTATTGTTTGTATTACTTTTTAAACTCCATACACTATTATTCTATATACAGTGTGTCTGTCGGGTGACATCTGCTCTGTGATGAGACAGTATATTATATGAAATGGGACCCCTTTCACAGAAAAGAAAAGGATTTATTTATAATTTTAGTAGGCTTGTCTGGAATGCTTTAGCATTTATACCAACTGTTTATTGTTTCAGTACCTTTCTAAATGGAGTCTTAATTCTCTTAAGTTAACAATGAAAATGTTAAGGCATAAGGGAGACAATTCTAGTAATCTAGAGATCTTAAATGTTGATTCATTCATATATTGATTGATTTAATAAATATTTATAAATAAATTACCGTCTTGTACCCCACTATGATATATGACTGCAGTACATCAATAAAAAAATAAAAAAAGAAATTACCATCTTATAGGTACTGTTATGCTGAATCTAAAAAATGTTAAACAAATATCCCTCTCATTTGGAGTAGTGATGGTGGGGCAGAATAGATAACAAACAAATGATGACAAAAAATAGTGAATAATGAAAGTACTATGAAGGAAAACAAACATAAGCATTGATGTTTGTGGCAGAAACTAAATTTTATGTGTAGGGGTGACATTGGAGCAGCACTCTGAAGTTAAAAATTGCTTGTGGAAGAACAGTTCAGGCAGAGCGAAGACCCTGAACAGGAAGAATGCTAGGTATGTCTGTGGGAACTTCAAATAGACCAGGGTGGCTAAAATACAAGGAGAAGGGAACAGAAAAAACCAGGGATCGGATCCCATGGGGTCTTACAGTGTATGGTAAGGGCATTGCGTTTTCTTTTAAGCATTGTGGAAGGCCATTTAAGGTCTTTAACATCTTCAGGAGGCTTGCTAAGGTAGACGGGCACATAGGCTGAAAGCCAGCAGGGGCGCCAGCACCGAGAGGGCATTGCTGTTCGTCAAGGTTCTCATTATGTTCTCGGAGCACTGAACTCTTTCAGAAATAGAGATTCCATGCATATTAGGCTCTGTGTTTATCCTCTGCTCTGATTCCCAGACCTTGTTTTGTGTTCCACTTTTTAGTTAAAAGATAACACATTTTCTCAGTAATATATTGCACCAAAGAACCACTTTTCTGATAACTGTGGAAAATAGAGGAATACAAGTTATGAAATAATTTCTTTGGTTAATGTAGAGGGGGATTCTTAATCTTAGGAAAGTTGACATTTGGACCCAAATAATTACTGTGTGTGTGTGTGTGTGTGTGTGTGTGTGTGTGTGTGTGTTGCTAGGGACTGGACCCAGGGCCATTCTACCTTTGAGCTACATTCCCAGTCCTATTTTATTATTTTATGGGCAACAAATTTTACTAGGTTGCTGAAGGCCTTGGTAAGTTGCTGAGGCTAACTTTGAGCCTGTGATCCTTCTGTCTCAGCCTCCCATATACTACCACACCTAGCTCAAACCAGAAAATTCTTGGTTCGTGGGGCTAACTCATACATTTTAGGATGTTAGACCACACCCCAGTCCTCTCCACTCTAAATGTCAATGACACTCCTATACTGAACACAGACATCTCGGATTCTGCCAAATATCCCTATAGGGGGCAAAATCCCTTCACCTGAGTACTGGTTTAGGGATTTTGCAAAAAGAGTCAACCTTATTCCAAGTATTTTAACCAAAATTGTTGGCTAATACTTTATGTTAATGATTTTAAATGCAAAATTAAATTTTTCCCTAGAATCTGAGTTTTGAAGTGCCACATTACTTCCACCTAAGTCTTTGCTTTACCTATTATCAAATCTCAATCTGTGCTTATTCGACTATTACTGCTAATTTTGCATAACAGAATGGTGAAAAACAGACTCCCTCAGACATAAATAAAATGTTAATCGTCATTCCCATTTAGGTCATATTACTCTCTGTACTGATGAACTGGTTGTTTCTACAGAAAGTCTGATAAATGGATTTTTTTAAAAGATGTTTTTGGATTTGTTATATGTTATATTTTTCTGAAGCAAATGGGGACATTTCTTCACTTGTTATTAATAGTATTTAATGTTGTTCTCATAACACTTTTTTATTTTAAAATACCCATACTCTTGTGTTCTGAATTTTCACAGATTTTTTAAAAGGCTCTGAAATTTAGGCTGAAACTAGCTGGAACACACTAAGCAGTAAGATTCAAAGCCAGCTATCATATTTTGATAATTCCCATGCTAGAAACACAAGGTGATTCATTCTTTGAAAAGTTATATTCAAATGTGAATTCAGTGTGAATGATATCTCTTGGAGTTGTACATGACTGGTATGCAAAATCTGTAGTACACTGTGGATTTTGGCCTCTATAAACTTATACTGAAATTTGAGGAATTATATTAAAAAGTACAGAAAACAAAACTTCAATAATCTGTTGCTTATAACCAAGAAAAAAAAATTTTTTTTGACATATCAACCAAGCAATTCAGAGAACACCAACTGGGTATTCCCCAACTTAATTCATGTCTGACATTATCTGCCTTGAGATAGCAACAGATCCCACAGATTGAGGACTCACTCAGTTCTAAAGACTATCCTTGACTCCAGATGTAAATCATCTGTGACCTGTGTTTGGAATAATTTGAGGTTTCCATCACCCATCCTTGAGTTTAAGAGTGGCTCACAGAACTCAGAAAAATATGTACTTCCATTTACAAATTTATTATAAAGGATATTCCAAACGTTACCTGATAGAAGACATGCCTAGGGCAAAGTACAGGAGAAATCTGAAGAGCTTTTGGACCCCTACAGATATGTCACCCTCCATAACCTCCTCATGTTAATCTATCTTGAAGCTCCCTGAACTTAGTAGTTTGCAGGTTTTATGGAGCCTTTATTATACAGACATGGGTGATTAAATACATTGGACATTGGTGATCAACCGAAACTTCATCCTCTCTACCCTTCTCAGAAGTTGGAGCATCCTCCAACCAATGTTGGGTAGAAAGTCCCAACACTGTAAACATGCCTTGGTCTTTCTGGTGATCAGCTCCCATTCTCAAGCCATATACAAGACCCCATATACCAGTCATCTAATTAGCATGCAAAGAACACTCATCACTCTAGAGTTTCCTAGAGGCAGTGATACTTGGCATCATAAATGTCCCTCTCTTCTCTCTCCTGCTCTCTCTGCTTCTCACCATCATAATCTAAGGATCTATAGCCCTAGCTCCTGCTTGGCAACCAGTGTAAATATTCAAATCAGTCTTAGAGTTTATTCATAAAGATTCCTAAGCTTAATAAATCCCTTCAAGTTTTTTAAAACTATTCAATATTAATAATAATTTTGCCATTGTGAGCATCAACATCAAAACCTTAAAGAATTTTGGTTCAATACTATTGTCTTAGTTCTGGCTACTATAAGAGGATTATATCTTAGGTGGTTTAGACAATAGAAATTTGTATTTCATAGTTACAAAGACTTGGAAGTCTAAGAACCAATTTATTTCTTGATGAAGCCCCTTTTCTTGGTATGCAGAGGGACACTTTGTTGCTGTATTCTCACAGAGTGGGCAAAGAGAGTACTGGCCTCTTTATTTCCTTATAGGGATACTAATCCCTTCATGAGGCTTCAGCTTCATAAGCTAACCTAACCTTTCTGACTGAAGATCCCACCTATAAATACCATTATGTGGGGCTTTAGGGTTTTGACACATGGACTTTAGGAGCATACAAGCATTCAGTCTGTAGCATTTGTGCTTTTTGTCGGACATGATGGTATATGCCTGTTATCCCAGTACTTGAGAGACTGAAACAGGATGAGTGTAGGTTCGAAGCTAGCCTTGACAACTTAGCGAGGTTCTCAGCAACTTTGTAAGACCCTGTTTCAAAAATAATAATAATAAAAGACTGTATAGTTTAAAAGTAGAATTCCTCTGAGTTCTACCATTCCCAGCACCTAGTACACATACACTAAAAGAAAAAGATAGCCACTTTAATTTTAAAGTATTTCTAATTTTCAATTTGATAGATTTTTTTAAACCAAAGCATCAGATACTATTTATTGTTGACCAATCCTATGAATCTTCAAATTCTGGCATTTTTTCATTGATTTTATTTTTAATTAAATTAAATGGAAATAAAATGATATTGGAATGATTCTGAGTATTATAGTGAAAAAATGAAATCTAAATTTTATTAGCTAAGTGGAGAAATTAATCATAGAGAAAGTAATTCATATTAAAATAGTCCAACATAGTACATTTATATAATCAAAATTTCTTGAGAAAGAGCTATTGATTATTCAGATCCAGAAATGATCTACTATGGCATTGATGCATATTATTTGCTTCAAAATGTCTGTGCTCACATCTAATTTCACTACTTTGTTGATTAATTTTTTCGTAGGGCTGACTTGCAAGAAAAACTTTCAGTCACAAGTTGTTCTGAGTGAATTTAACATAATGGAAACTGTCAATCTTATTAAAGATAAATTATTCTTAAATGAAAGAAAAAATAAGCCTGTTTTAGACTGTAACTAAGCCTTATCTAATTTATGACAGGTGTTGAGATAATTGGTAGTAAAAAGCACTACAAACATGCCATAGCAGACACAATCTCTCAGTGGTTAAGGCTGAGTACAGACATTTTCTCTCACTGTTGCAATTATGAAGTTGCTACAGCAAATAACTCACATTCAATATCAAATGGCTTAAGCTATTGTATAAATCTAATAAGCAAAGGAGAATTTGGACAAATTTTATTCTTTTCAAGCAATGCAAAGGTATAAATGTATAAAGGACATTGTTGTAAATCACTCAACATTTTGTAATATAATATACATTATTTAACACTGTATTTCCATACTGATATTTTTGTTGATTAATTTATGATGTCTTTAATTTCTTAGATTTTTAAAGCACCACTTTTATTTACATTTCAGCCTTTACTTTTTTAGAAAGGTAAACCGAGGCACAATAAAATTATGTAGTTTACTTTCACAAATTATGATTTTTGTATGAAGCTATTACAAACCAGAAGTGGTTCAGGAGCTCCACTGAGTGAACACAAGGAACAGGTTTTCATAGGACAAATATGGAAGTAAAACAAAGGAAATATTTTCTTACTTACTATTATATGGTTGATTTTTTTTTCAGCCCAATGTAAAGTTCTTAGTTAATCAAAATCGTTGGCTACTTCTAACTGGTTGAACTTAAGTTATATTTTTATTTGATATAGGAATTTACAAGATATAGATTCATTTTCATTTAGGTTTGCCTACCCAGCAAGGCTAAGTTCACTTCTGAAGCCTATGTGGCTGTGTTTGCTCAGGAATTTTTTAAGGCAGGTCTTCATTTTAATTTACTTAATACATACAAGAGCATATCTAGGAAAAGTAGATATCAAACTAAGCAGAATTAATAGAATTGAAAGAAAAATTCTTCGTTATTATACTTCATCCATAAATGAAGATTTTTAGTGATATGCTGCAATGATTAAATAGGCATTTATTTATTTTTGTCCATCTTCAGATATTCCTTTTTAAGGCAAATTTATCTGAAAGGGGGAAAGATTGTGCTTGTTAATAAAACAAACCTAAGTATCTGTTAGTCACTGTAAATACATGAGGATGAAACATAAAACTGAGGTCTTTTTATAGTACAATGGATAAAAGGAATACTTCAAACTTATAAATGTCTCTCATTCAGGCTTATGACAAGAAACACTTATAAATTGATGTATAGAAGAAAAGTTTCTGTTGAATCCCTGAATGAATCTAGTTTGGTCAGAAATAAAGAAAATTACACTATTTGGGCTCATAAAGATTGCAACCAAGAAACACATACTCTGCATTTTCAAACTGTGCTCCAAAACTTTCTAAGATTATGGTGACATTAAAGGCTTAACACCACAGGGGCTTGTTACATCATTTGTTTATCAAGAATTAAGATTGGTTTTGGCTAGAGTTAAGCTGTTATGTAAAGAAGAAATTGGACGACTATTTTCAGTTGTTGGGTAGTACTCAAAAAGGGAGTATAGTGTCTCAGCTCAATAATTTTGTAGAAATTAGCAGACAATGTTCCAGGAAGCTGTGGCTCTGCTTGTTTTCGTGCATCTGGAAGAGTAAGAAAAGCCAGTCTAGTTCAAAAGTTCAGCTGCAGAAGTACCTAGAATCTGACTTAGCAATGCCCCCATTAGAGGCTTCAAAACACTTTAGTCCTTTTTATTTTCCTTGGCAATTCAAAGTAGGTTAAGATGCCCTAAGATAAGTGTAATTTATTTCCAAATTTTATATAAGATAATCTTATAGTTTGACTTGAGTGAGCTATGGTTTGGATCTGGCATGCCCCCCCCCATAACTCATGTGTTAAATTATGTCCAAAGTAGAGCAAAGTTCAGATGTGGGACATGGCTAATGAAAATAGATCATGGAGGATTTTCCTTCTGTTTTCTTCCCTTCTTGCCTCCTCCTCCTCCTTCTCCTCCTCCTTCTTGCTACCATTGATCTGAGAGCAGTTGGATTTTTTCTCCTCCTGTATTTCCTAAAGCCCTACTGCTGAGCCAATCCTGAGCTCCAAATAAATCTCATTTCCTCTAAGTTGTGCTATTAGGTATTTTTGTCAGAGTAATGAATATGGCATATGTCTGTGGTAATCTCAGTTCTTGGGAGGCCAAGATAGGCGGATCACAGGTTCAAGGCCAGCCTTAGGAATTAAGCAACTTAGTGAGATTTTGCTTCAAAATAATAATAAAAGAAAAGAATAGGGCTTAGGGTGTAACTTAAAGGCAGAATGCTCCTGATTCAATTCCCAGTACCACACACAAAAAAAGAAAATAAAAGATATAAGAAAGCATTACATATACAAGTAAAATCTCCTGAAGACCCTTTCAGGTATCTATTACGGTCAAACTGATAACTAGGATATTTCATTTGGGACATAATTCTTAATAACTGTAGTGGATCTTTGACTTGGTAACACTTTAGAAAAAATAGATGCTTTATCAAACTATTGATACCTGGGCCTTCCCTTAGACAATTAGGTGAGACTGCATGAAGGTACAAGCTGGATATTTCTGTTTATTGGAAAATTTCTGTTATAACCTATGGGTTTTAAACTTTCTAAATTATATCCAGGTTAGTAAAATGTCAATTTTACTTCACATCTGCAAAGACTCCTGTTAATTCTGCTTTGGGGAATAGTATATATTTTAGTTTAACTTCAAAGGATCATAGCAGTCTTCTGTGAGAAAGCATTCAGAAAGTTTTAAAACCTGACTTTGACTTTGACTCTGTTAAATGTTTCATCATGTGTAAAATTTAGAAAAAGTTTCTTCACTTTGGTAGGTTAATACCAGAATCCAGATAGTATTGAGCCTTGAACTTGAAAATAACTCTAATGCTTAAAATATCTACAGTTTGGGAATAAAAATTGAATACATTTGTGTAAAACATGAAATAAATTGCTGTGTTTAAATTTTGCAAGTTGAGAACTGTTCCAATGTAATAATTTGCCATTTAATAGAATATACATTTTGGAGAAACTTTCTAAACTTGGATTTCAAAAGGCATCTTGTTCTCATTAATTGCCATCCACACTCTTGGCCTTAGTTTTCTTACCACTTTGAAATGGCTCTTAAATTCTCTGCCATTTCCATTTTTAGCATATTTTTCCTTCTTATCCACCACTTTCCTCTTACTTAATAGTTTATTTCATATTTAAGTAAAACAGTATTTAAAATTGATTTTGTAGTGAGCCATGGTATAGAAGTTATTTTTAAAGAAAAATTCAATTAAATTAATCAAGCATTAACTGAATGGGTTACACCATAGTCCTTTGACTAGGATCTGGGAATTTCAGAGAGAATAAGGGGCTCAGAATATATCAGGAAATAAAGACATACCTCTATCTAAAATAATGAACACACATACGTTGCATTGTGAAAAATAGGTTAGCAGACTTTTTTTTAAAAGCAGCATGGTAGGGGAAACAGAACAAGTTTTACCTGAAGTCTCAAAGCATGTACATTTTTACATCAAAATAAATAAGATTTTTTACATTTTTTTATGGTTTGATATAAAATTTCCCTGAAGAGCACATGTATTAATGTTCAGCATTGGTATAGCAAAGTCATGAGAGTTGTAATCTTATCAGGAGATAAGTTCATTGTACTGAATTTCCTGGGTGCTAACCTAAGCTGATGGAGTATGGATTGAGGAGCTGGGTCCCTAGGGGTGGACCTTAGGGATTGTGCTTGTGTCTTTGAATTTGCTTGCTTGCTTTCTGCTTCAGGTGCCCACCATGTGAGAGCAGAGCTTTATACTTTCTCTGCCTTCCACTTCCATATGCTCATCTCCAAAGTTCCAGCGCTACATCAACTCTGAGATCTCCAAAAACCTGTGAGGACAAATATTTTCCTTCCTCTAAGTTGTGTTGTCAGTTGTTTTGGATTATAGCGATGAGAATGTAGCTTGAGATGCATTTGGATAAATAAACTTATTATTTTGAGGAGTGGAGAGTATGTAGGGAAGCCACTGCAGGAAGATTGTCTAATGCCATGAAAAATACTTACTTGAGACACATAATCATAATTGGAATAGTGACTATATCAGAGGAGTAGTTAGTAATGTCTTCTTTCTTTCCTTCCTTCCTTCCTTGCTACTTTCTCCATTTTCTTTAAATAATTTATTATTAAATAAATACCCTAACATAAACACCATAGCAGAAGTGGGTATTCGAAATATAGGGTAAAGTATTTGAAGTGTGGGGTAAAGTGTGAGATAGGCTTGTTCTTTAAGGGTAGAGATTTAGTATTTAAAATATTTTAGCCCAATTTTTTTATTCTGAAGACATTTGAAGAAAAATATTTAAATGTATGCTCAGGGATTTATTAATCAGCATTAAATTTGTTAGACCATAGTAAATTTTTCTTTGATTAAAATGAGTGTTTAAGGCATGTAGTTGTCTAGTGCAACTGTGCAGGTGCACTTTTACATAAATAAACCTAGGAGACTGACAGATTCTAGAGTTTATGAAGGGCTCTTTTCTGACTCAGGTGAAAGAATGCTTACTAGAGAATATTTTTTTTTTGTATTCCTCAGACACTCAAACAAACATTCAAAAAAGTAATTTTCCATATTTTATTGAATAAGATTGTATCTGCTATTTTTTGTACACTTGCTAATAAATATTTGTAACTAAAAGTTTTGTTGGCCCATACCTGCATTTACTGATATCCCTTGGTAAGCAGCTTATGGGTAAAAGTTGTGTATGACTGGAGAGTACACACACTTATCAAAAGACTTGTTACATATTAATTATCTAACTTGGCTTAATTCAGCTCAAAAATTTTTATCCTTGCTACTTTTCTTATTACATATTTTCTTACTTTGCCTTATTTCCCATTTTATTGTTTTACTCATTAATTATTATGTTCCTAGCATTATACAATCAATGAACACAAACTTTTATGACTTATATTTGCTCCCAGTACACACATGGACACAAAGTTCACCTAAAGTGTTTCTGCCATTTTGTTTTTCAGCAATAAACCCAGATTCCTCATTGCTATGCTCCTGAATCTCCAGTATGACACTAGGAGGCGTCCTATTACTTTGGTTGTGCTGTTTTTATGAATAAGTAAATCAAAATAGATAATCAGGGGATACTGTATTCATCTAATTAATGGTTTGAAACTTTTAGACTGCCATTTCCCTGTTAAGATCAGTTCAGAGTGGTCACACTACGATTTATCCAACAACAGCTTTGATCAGTGAATGGGGTTAATCTAGAGTGTTGGCAAAAATAAACATCAAGGTAAGGTAGACTAACTACCAGAATTAGAAACCATATAGATCAAGAATAGAAGGATCAGAGCCCAGAAGACACAGACTGGGAAATACATTAGGTGGCAAGAAATGATAAGTCCACCTTGAAGATGTTGGTTAGTAAGTTATTGAGCCCTGTTTCCAGGACTTACTAGCTTACCTCAAAGTACTTAATCAACTTCGGTGTGTTCAGCAGAGGATCCGACACAGAAAATTTCTCTGTATTTTCTATTTATTATAAGAATGGTGGTGGATTGGACTGTAGCTCTATAATGGGTGGAAACTATGTGCTCATTGTTTTTTTAATGAAACCCAAGAATGTTCAGTTGGGCTTATTCAATGAACAATGGTGAAGAGAATATTTGATTTTTAAAAACAGAGTTATTGTTTCAGCATCTTTATTTTTTTTTCAAAGTTTATGTTTTCATACAGCTGTGGGTTTTTCTAAGCATATTGGACTTAGGTGATTTTAAGATTTATTCACCCTCATGACCTGATTAGGTAATTCATGCTCCAATTTTCATAATACTGTTGTTGTGTGGCCTCGGGAATGAAGATTGCTTGTTTAATTTATTCGGTCCCTTATACTCTCTAAGAAAGGGACCAAGGAAAACAAAGCAACGCAAAACAAAATTGTCAAATTTTGTACTTGAATTTAACATTCAGAATGCTTTTTATGCTACAGGAACATCTTATTCTTATATTATATTGAGGTTAAAAGTATTATACCTGTTATTTGCCTTCCTTTCAATATTTTTTTTTTACTAAGGCTTTGATTCACTTAAAAGTACTATCTTTTTCATACTATTCATTTTTTGCTTTAAAAATAACCTTAGCTGGGTTTGATGGCGCACACTTGTAATTTCAGCATTGGGGAGACTGAGACAGGAGAATTGCAGTTTGTGGACAGCCTGAGCTACTTACTGAGGACCTTTGCAACTCAGTGAGACCCTGTTTTAAAAATAAAGAATAATAGTCGGGCGTGGTGGTGCAGCTCGTAATCCCTGCGCTTGGGAGGCTGAGACAGCAGGATCACACAGGTTCAAAGCGAGCACTCTGCTACTTAGTGAGAGCCTGTTTCCAAATAAAATATAAAATAGGTCTGGGAGTATAGCCCGGAGGTAGAAAGCCTCTGGGTTCCACCCCTAGTACCACCAAAAAAATAAAAATAAAATAAATAAATAAATAAAATAAAATAAAGAATAAAAGTAACCTTAATAACAAGTCCATATAGATTCAATAGACTGTGAAATATTTTATAATATCTTATTTTAAGATTACTAAATAAAATAGTATGATTAGCATGTTTGGTTAGTTCTCATAATAACTACTTGATACCATAAACAAACATAATAAAATCATAATATTGCCTTCGAAAGTTGAAGGACTTAATCAGATTTTTAAGAGTCCAGTCACCTGCTTTTGATAATTCTTTGCACTTCAAATTCATGCCAAGGTTGCTTTCAGTTATAAGTGTTTGTCCTTGGGGAAAAAATGTCACTCTCAACTAATTGATCTCATCATCCAGGAGAAGCTTATTAAGCAGAAGTTATGACTTTAAACTATTCTGCAATTGAATTACAAAGTATAGAGTGGTTAGATAAAAGGACATTAGATGTATCATTAGTTTTGGGGAGGAGTCAGTGTGCAGGGTAAGGGAATTTTACTGTGGTAACAAGTACTTTTTGACTAAACAAAAGTAATTTCCAGTTTCTGAAGGATTCATTTTATAGGCTTGCTAGCTATAAAATAAAAGCCGCTATTACATTCAGAGGTTATTTATAATCGTTTAGAACATTTGAAGGTCATGAAATTCATGTCTATCTCTTGCAAAATACAAGCCCCAATATGGAGAAGTTAACTCAGCATATTTTAGTGAGACCTGTCTGTAGGCTATATATACTATCAGAATAGAAGTGTTTAAATCTTAGCTTTAAGGATTTCAGCGTTTTCATTAAAAATAGCCTAAGTAGCCGGTCCAGGTGGCACACGCTTGTAATCCCTGTCCTTGGGAGACGGAGACAGGAGGATCGCGCAGGTTTGAAGCCAGCCGCGTGCGCTCGCTTAAGAGACCCTGTTTCCAAATAGGTCTGGGAGTGTAGTCCAGAAGTAGAAGGGTTTCTAGGAACCCCAGTACCATCAATATATATATATGTACTATCAATATATATATTCCTAAGTAAAGGACTTTAACTTGATTCATTCATTATATTGCTTTGGTTGGAGTAACGTAGGCCTAAATACAGTACTTAAATAAATATATTCTGAAAACTGTATTGCTTCAATTAATAAACATATTAAAATATAGAATTTGCTTTTCTCTTTTAGATGTGTTTCTTTTCATTGTAATTCTGCTTGACTTTAGAGATAAACAATCAAATTGTGTATCTTTAGCCTTGATGCATTTTCTGTCTTAGAACAATTCTTTCTGTGTGCATGTTGAAGCAGCCTAAGGCTTAGGTACTTCCACTTTGAAATCCCTTGATAAAATACTGAAACAAAACAAAGCAACAACAAAAAACAGAGTTAACACTAGGGGGCACTAAAAGCTTCTTCTAAACTTTTCTGCCCCTTCCTGCTTGAAGTTCAATTCAGGTTATTTTCCCCCTCTTTTTAATTTATTATTTTTAGAGGATAGTATCCTTCTCTTTATTTGGTTACTACATAGTACATGTTTTTGTCAAAAGACCAAGGAGACAGTTCAGTGAAACCCTGTTTCAAAATAAAGAATAAAAAAATAGGGCTGAGGGTGTAGCTCAGTAGAATGCCCAGTATAGCAAAAAAAAAAAAAAAAAGAGAGAGAGAGAAAAAAATAGACTGAGGAGAAAAAGGGGAAATGATGTGTTATCTTGTATTGTCAGGACTGTACATAATATATTACTGACTGTAAAGTATCCTGAGAGATAATTTGGCACATTCCTACACATGGGGACAGCTACTTTGATGGCATTTTCTATTTTAGTAAAAGGCATGATCCTTCAGTGAGATACTTCCAGACACAGCCAATGGAATCTACCAAAGAAATTTAAATGCAGATTTTGGATATTCATTCATTTCTAGGTCTTCATGTGACTTGGAATAGCTTATCTTTAACAAATATTATTTTATTTTAAAACATAGTAATAATGACAGCTAAAATTGATTTAGCATTTTCTTTGTACCAAAGAAAACAGTAATGAAAAACAGTATGAAATGCTTTATTAACATTTTCTCTTTTAATTTTTAATATAGTCTTATGATATTGAGCTGGTTATTACCTCTACTTTGTAAATGACCAAAGTGAGATATTAGTAAATTAATTTACTCAGAGATAAAATAGCGAGAGCAAGTTCAGAATCTATGTTTCTATGGTAACAAAAATCTTTAATTTTGATTCATCATAAATTGGTTCATATCATAATAATTGAATGTTTGGTAAACATTCATAATTAGCTCTGATTGAAAATATTCCTTTTCCTTATATTTCAAATCATGCATTTGTCCTTAGTTTAAGCAAATGTGATTGCCGTTGTTAAAAGACTTGTAAGCCAGAAAGTACACTACAGTATGCAAGTAATTTATTTTAAAATTATATTATTGAAACAAAACATTTTAATGTTTATTTAAAAGCAAAGTGTCTTTGAAAAATGTTTTTGCATACAAATTTTTTTTATATTTTTTGTCTAATTAGTCCTTGAATATGAAACACCAGTGAAGGGTCAAAAGCTGCAAGGACTATATGCCATAGTGTGCTACTTCCAATGTTTTTAAGACACAGAAATATACAAACAAAATAGGCCGGATGTGGTGCCACATGCTTGTAATTCCCGCGCTTGGGAGGCTGAGACAGGTGGATCGCACAGGTTCGAAGTCAGCCACCCTGGCTTGAGACCCTGTTTCCAAATAAAGTACAAAAAATAGGTCTGAGAGTGTAGCCCGGAGGTAGAAAGGTTTCTAAGAACCCCAGTACCACCAAAAATAAGTAAATAAAAAAAGAAATATACAAACAAAATATATAGAAAATTGGTAAAATGGACAATGAGTAGTGGCTCTTAACAAATATTCAAGGATTTCAGAAAGGGGCCAGGGGACTATGGTTTGAGATGACCAAAGAGTCATAAAACAAAGATTACTGGATCACGCACCAAAGTATGGGAAACAGGTGAAGCATAGATGAAAGGAAGCAGTTTTCCAGCAAGGTAACTATGATAATAGAGTCATTTTTAGAGGGGAATAGATGGGACATTTGTAATATGTGGGGGTCATAGAGAAGACATAAAACTATCAACAATAGGGAAGAACGTAGGTCAAAATGAAAAGAAGATTGATAAACATATGACTCTATCTTTTGTCTAACCAATTGTTGCAAAGATGGAAGAACAGTGTTTTCCAGCTTGATCTTGAGCATGAAAGCTCGACTTAGGCATATGGGTTATGAGACTTTTACAATAATCCTGACCCATGTTGAAAATGACTTGGATTTAAGGCCTGGCAATAAACAAAAGAAAAATCATGTTTTAATATAACATCTTTTTTGTGATATAATTCACACACTACAAAATTCATTCCTTTAAAATGTACTAGTCTGTAGTTACCAGTATATCTAAGAATTATGTAATAGTTGCCTTAATTTTAGATCTTTTTATTACTCTAATATAAAACCCAATATCCAACTAGTATCCATTAGGTTACAATTCCATGGTAATAGATAATAAATTTAAGTTCATATCTACAATTCTAAAGCTCAAACATTTCATATTATATTTTCTCAGTGGTTTTTCATAGGAGCACTACCTTTCCTTAGATTGTGTTAATTAGTTCTCTCTATTCCTCCTTTTCCCAAGTCCCTGGCACTCACCTAATTTATTTTAGCATTTTTGGATTTACCTATTCTGGACAATTTAAGCAAAGGAATCACACAATATGAGGCCTTTTGTGACTCACTTCTTTCATACAGTACAATGTTTTCTAGATTTATCTACATTGTGGAATATATCAATATGTTCATTCCATTTTTTGGCCAAATAATATTCCAGTGTTAAGTCCATACATGGTGGGGCACACCTGTAGTCCCAGTACTTTGGAGACTGAGACAAGAGGATCTTAGGTTTGAGGCCAGTGCATGACTTAGTGAGACTCTATCAAGTAACAAATTTATGGATGAGGGTGTAGCTAAGTGGTAGAACATCCCTAGGTTCAATACCTAGTAAAACACACACACACACACACACACACACACACACACACACACCACATGCTAAGTAAATAAGTAAACAGCATAAATAAATAAACAAATAACTCTTATAACGATACCATACTTTTTCTGTCTTATTATAAGTTGATGAATATTTAGTTGTTTGTAGTGTTTGGTTGTTACAAATAATGCTGATATAAACATTAATGACAACTCTGTGTATGGAAATATGTTTTAAGTTCTTTAAAGAACTTACTTAGAAATGAATTTGTTTGGTCATATAAAATTGCTGGGTAAACTGCTGACCTTTTGAGGATCTATCAGACTGATTGCTAAAGCATCAGAACCTTTTTGCATTCCCACAGATGTATGGGAGCTCAAATTTGCCCATATGTTCATCAAGAGTTGTTTTGCTCCCTTTGCATTTATAGTCATCCAAGAAAGTATGAAGTGGTATTTCATTCTATTTGATGTTTATTTCCTTAGTGACTGATGATAAGGAGAATCATTTCTTGTTTCATGGACTAGTTCTACATTTTCTTTAGAAAATATCTGTTCTTGGCCAATTTAAATTTTTTTTTATATTTTGGTGGTACTGGGGTTCCTGGAAGCCCTTCTATCTCCAAGCTACACTCCCAGACCTATTTTATACTTTTTTTAAATTTGGAAACAGGGTCTCTTAAAGCCAGCGTGGCTGGCTTCGAACCTGCATGATCCTCCTGTCTTTGTCTCTCAAGTGCGGGGATTACAAGTGTGCACCACCACACATGGCTTTGGCCTATTTTTTAACTGAATTGTTTGACATTTTGTTTTCCAGGTCTAAGTGTTCTTTATATATTCTGCATACTAGACATTTGTCAGATAAATGATTTTTGAATATTTTTACTCCCATTTTGTGACTTAATTTTTAATTTATTAATGACATTTTATATAAAAGTATTTAATTGGATGAATTCATGGATTTACTTTTTTTTTCTTTTTCTTCTTTTGGTTGCCTATGTTTTCTTTTAATAGTTCAATAGAGTTTGCTGGTATATTTAATTCTATTGACTTGGTTCATTTTGTGATACTATAATGGGATACAAAATACTGGGTAATTTATAAACAAAAGAAATAAATCTATTACAGTCTTGGAGACTCAGAAGTCCAATTGTAAGTTGCTGGCATCTAATGAGGACTTGTTGCTGCATCATCATGTGGACAAAACAGCAAGAAGGCAAGAGAAGAGATCACAAAGATGCTAAACTTGTTTTTATGACAAGCGCACTCTCAATAATCAACTTACTTCTGCAAAAATGACAATCCATTGAAGAGGGCAAAACTCTTAAGAAATAATCACTTCTTACTAGGTTCTGCCTCGCAACACTATTGCTTTACGGATTAACTTTCCAACACACAACGTGGAATGCATTCATCTGTAATATCTATGATTCACTGGGTATGATATGAAGTAAAGACCGAACTTCATTTCATTGGTTATGAATATCTAGTTGTAATAGTGCCTTTTATTAAAAAATACAGAAAACTAGCTGGTATTTGACAGGAATTGTATTAAATATATAAATCATCTTTAGAGTATTACCAATTATAAGTTTTTCCATCCCTGAACATGAGATATGAAGTGTCTTTTCTCTTATTTAGGTTTTCTATTTCCAATAATGTTTGATTTTTTTTTAATTGGTACATTGTAATCATAAGTCTTAATGGGGTACGAGATAGTAGAGGCCCACATGCACACATCACCCAATTAGCCCTTTTCCAATTCCCACCCAATTTCCTCCTTCCTCCCTTCTTCTCATGTTTGGTTTAGTGATTGACTTTGATATGTTTGTTAATGTACATCATGTATATTACTGGATTTCTTCCTTCCCCCACTCATCGCTCTCATGTCATGTCCCTAAGGCTCCGACCTGCAGAGCCCCAGGAAAGAACACACAAACGCCGAGTCTGTTGATGATGTTTCCTTCTCAATGCGCACAGCAGGCAAATATATATCAGTCTCATAACCCCTCCCTCATCACTCCACCAACCCCAAGCTTCCCACAGCTAGGGCATACACATTTTTAACCCTCTCATAGGCAGGCTGGTGGTAGCACGAGGCGCTGCGTCACTGATCATCCATAGGGCGCCTGATAGGGCTCACTGCGCAGGCTCAGGGCACCGCCAGCCTCGTGAGCCTCGTGACTTGGCAACATGCCTAGGTGCCATCTTGAGCCACTGCCCCATCCCGGTCTTGCAGAGCGGGCCCCGACACTCTCAGTTAGGTTGCCTTATTTGCTCATCTATGGTTTATCCTTCTTCATCTAGAGCTCCTCCTATGACTCATTTTCTCACTAGCTTCTGCATATTACGGAGAGCATCTGATTTCTTTTTGTGACTGAATAATCTCACTTAAGATAATCATATGATCCAGCAATACTACTTCTGAGTATCTACCCAAAAGAATGGAAAACTATCAAACTATTGCATGCATATCTGTTCATAGCAGCACAATTCACAGTTGTCAAACTATGGAATCAGTCATCAACAGATAAATGGATTACAAAACTATGGGATATGTACACAATTGAATTTTACTCAGCCATGAAGAACAGTTATGTTATTTACAGGGAAAGGGATGGAACTGGAGAACATTATAATAAGTGAGATTAGTCAGTCACAAAATGTAAAAAATCAGATGATATTTTTAATGTACAAATAATATGCTTAATTTGTTAAATTCATTTCTAAATATTTAAGATAGTAAACATCTTCAGCAAGAGGTAGTTTAGTATATAATTTTTCAATTAGGATGTTTTCCCCCTCTATTTTCTCTGTCTAGAACCTCCAAAACAATGTAGAATATAAGAATATTGGCCATAAACCTAGAGAAAATGCATTCAGTGCTTTACCACTGATTTATTTTAATTGTGAAATTTTCATATATAAACTTATCAAGATGAGGGAGGTCTCTTCCAATCTTAGTTTATTTGGTGTTTATCATAAAAAGTTGATTTTGCCAAATGTTTTTAATAAACTAATTCATTTGATAATTGTATGACTTTTTCTTCTGCGTCTTATTAATATGAGATATTACTGTTATGGCTTAGATTTAGAACGTCCCTCTAGACCTCACACAAAAAGAGCAGCCATGTTGAAGGTGGGGCTTGATTGCTGAGGTAGAGGCTTCTTGGGGTATGGCCTTGGGGATTATTTATGTTCCATTCTCCTCTTGCTTTCTGTCTTTCTTACTTCCACCTCTACAATGTGAAAGCAGGCTCTTTCTCTCTCTCTCTCTCTGTCTCTCCCCTTCTGCTACCTACATCATGCCCTGAGCTCCACAGACTTCACACAGCCTACCACAGACAGAACACATGAAGTCTAAAGAATTGGGAACAAATTGTGAACAAATAAATCTTCCTTACTCTAAATTGTGGTGGTCAGGTAATTTGGATTCCAGCAATGAGGATGTTGCCTGAAACAATTATATTAATTAATTTCTTTTTTTTTTCAGCATTGGGGATTGAACCCAAGGGCATTTTACCTCTGAGTTGTATCTCCAGACCTTTTTTTTTTATTATTTACTTTGAAACAGGGCCTCAATAATTTGCAGAGTGCCTCACTAAGTAGTTGAGGGTGGCTGTGAATTCAGATCCTCTTATCTCAGCCTCCCAAGAACTGGGATTACAAGCCTGTGCCACCATGCCTGGCTTATACTAATTGATTTCTAAGTATTTAAATAAGTTTTAATTTCTGAGATAAATTACCTATGGTGTATATTGTTTCTTTATATTGTGGTGAGTTGAGTTTCATCATATTCCATGGAGTTTTTCATCTATATTCAAAATGTATAATTCATTTATAGCTTTATTTTCTTGTGATATTTTGTCTGGTGTTGGTTTCAAGGTTATATTAGCATATTGGGAGGATTAAAGTCATATTCCCTCCACTTTTACTTTTTAGCATGGTCTATGAAAGGAAGTTGTTAGTTTTTCTTTAAATATTTGGTAGAGTTTAAGAATGAAGACATTTGGGATTGGGAATATTTTTAAATGAGAAGTTTTTAAATGACTAGCTCAATCTTAATTATAAGTCTTCTCAGTTTTTCTATTTCTTTTTGGGTCAGTTCAGTATTTTTAAAAGGATTTGTCCATTTCATCTAGTTGTCTAGCTTAATGAAGAAACTATTCATAGTATTCACTTATGATTGCTTATATATTTGAAAAAATTGATAAACATTCCCATATTCCTATTTAGTAATGATTCTTCACTCTGTTTCACTTGGTTAATTTATAAAATAATATGGGGTTTTTTTGGTGGTACTGGGGTTCCTGGAAGCCCTTCTACCTCTGTGCTACACTCCCAGACCTATTTTATATTTTTTATTTGGAAAAGGGGTCTCTTAAGCCAGAGCAGCTGGCTTCGAACCTGGGTGATCCTCCTGTCTCCGCCTCCCAAGCACGGGGATTACAAGCGTGCACCACCACGCCCAGCTAAAATAATTAAAATTTTTTTTCTTTTGAGGTGCCTGGGATTTGGGAACACTGGGCTATTAACACCGATCTACTAGACAAGCACTGTACCACTAAGCTATATCCCTAGACTCCTAATGTGTTCTTATAAAATAATTAAATTAGTTGATTTATCTATTATTTTAAAGTTATATTTTACTTACTTATACACAAATCTTAATAACTTCTGCCTTCTGTTTTCTTTTTTCTTTTTTAGTTTATTGTCTTAATATAGTAGCTCAAGTTATTAACTGAGAAAATCACAGTATAGATGTTCCTATGTTGAAATCGCCAAACTCCCTTGTTTTGTAGTTAAAATCACCCACTCATGAGGATTCCAGTGGCAGATACATAAAAATGTTATTGTGCTTTATAGGCTTGTCACCACTGAGGTTGAATTAGATACTTTATAATAAAATTTTTATTCTCTTTTGCATTATACTTAGAGGTACTGTATTTTTTGTTTTGTTTCTTAAGCATGCATGTAGATTAATTTTTAAGATAATAAGGAGTAAATTCACATAATTATTATAAAACATGTACATTGAAGCCAGACATAGTGGTGCTTGCTTGTAATCCCAGCATTTGGGAAGTGGAGAGTGAAGGAGCCAGTTTCCCAGACAGGCTCAGCTACTTAGTGAGGCTCTTGATAACTAAATGACATTCTGTTTCAAAATTAAAGAGACTAAAAATTAGGGCTGGGGGTGTAGCTCAGAGGTGGGATGCTCCTGGGTTCCATCCCCAGTACCACAAAAAATTCACAAAACATGTACATTTACATTGAATTTGATTAATCTGTTTTGGAATAATGTATAGCAAATAGTCTATTCCTTTATTCTCACAAAAATCCTAATAAAGTAGGATTACTATTTTCATTTTATAAATAAAGCAATGAAGGTCATAACATTTAGTACCAACTCAAGAACACAACTCATATGTGATGTAATCATTATACAACCTAGGACTATAAAATTACAGTGACTATTCTTGTTTCTATGTTTCTCTATCTCAATTCTTACTGGATAAGAAGAGAAAAAAGAAAGAAATATAGACCTAATGATGTTCATTAGGCTACTGTTATTAACTCACTGTGGGAAAAGTGACTACTGGTTCAACCAAAACCCTACACACAAAAACTCTTTATAGATTATTTTTTCAGGACTGGGAATGGAACTGAGGGGCATTGTACCTCTGAGCTACACCCCCAATCCTATTTTTTTAGTATTTTTATTTTTGAAACAGTGTTTAACTGAGTTGTGAAGGACCTCACTAAGTAGCTGAGGCTGTCAGCAAAGCCCAATCCTCTCGTTTCTGCTTTCCAAATGCTGGGATTACAAGTGTGTGCCACCACGCCCAGCTCTTTATAGATTTTGAGAACAAGTAGCAGTGTCTGTTTAAAAAAAAAAAAAAAAACCTTTAGCAATTTTTAGCTATAGTCGTAATTATTGTTTTTTATTGGTGCATTATAGACATACATCTTACAAGATACAAAATGGTAGAGGCTTACATGCACACATCACTCATTTAGCCCTTTCCCAATTCCCACCCCATTTCCTCCTCCCACCTTCTCATGTTTGTCCTACTGATTGACTATGATATGTTTGTGAATGTACAGCATGTACATTAGGGAATTTTTTTCTTTCCCCTCTCATCACCTTCAGTTAGGTCACCTTATGTGCTCATCTATTATTACTACTTCTTTGTCTAGAGTTTCCCTATAACTCTTTTTCTCATTAGCTTTCACATATTAGGGAAAGCATCTGATTTTTTACTTTTTGTGACTGACTAATCTCATTCCGCATAATTATTGTATTTCTAAGTTATTATTCAAACACTCTTTCAAATTGTAATATTGACTAGAAAACATTAGACACTTAGGTGGCTGTTGGCACACTTGTAGATTTTGCCAAACTAAACATAAGTGGTACTGTAAAAAGGTTATTAAATTATGGTTTTTAATTTGAAGACATTAAATATGTTTTCAGTAAAGAGTTGAGTCTTTTTCAGAGCTATAGCCAGAATAAAAAGTTACTTCATATAGAATAAATGTTAGATTAGACATGATTTAAACTCTCTTTTCAAGCTATAAAATTCTATTTTTTCTGGATAATTAGTAAAATACTTTTTTCAGACCTATGTCAATATTCACTCTAAGCATTGTTAATGAGCAATTGTTACATAATTATATTAAACCTATGATTCACTGTCCATCATAGCAATATCATTAAAAACTAATATTTTTCTGTCATAAACAGACCAATATTTCTCTCACAATTTTAATATGTAACGCCAATATACCTTTTTACTGTTTTTTGGTAAAAATTTAGATCAACTTTTCCTTTCTATCAAAGTGCAAGTGCTTTAATTAAAGTTTTCTGCCTTTGGCACTTGGACATACCACACTTTTTAATATAAGAATATATTGTGATTATCATTGCTTTCTGCCTTTTTACAAAACTAAAACTTTTTTCTCTTGAGGCAAATAACAATATGAAACACAGTAATGGATGGGGATTTACACTCAATGTATCAAGAGTGACAGCATATCATATTCAAGGAATTCTTTATTTTTTTTTCTTTTTTTTTATTGGTGCACTGTATTCATACATCATAGTAGGGTACATACTTTTGTAGACATACATGCACACTTTTCCCAGTCAGCCCCCACCCAATCCCCACCCCATTCTCTCCCTATCCCTCCCTCCCATGTGAATATTCATGGAATAAATATTGAGGTCAGATTGTTTCTGGGCTTTAAAAGTAAATTTTGTTTGAATATATATAAGCTACATGATTTGAGACAGTTTTTTCCAGTTATGGATACCTGCAAGATGAATGAAAATATAGCTTTATTTCTACAAAGGATTTATCCTGGAGACAATTTGCTTATTGATGTATCTTACTTTACACCCTTAGATATGTTTAGCATAAGTCATGCATGCTGTTGTTGCATGAAATCCTTTAAAGGGAGAGAGGTGTTTGAAAATGCTGAAGGAGAAGAATTTTGAAATTGCTTAAATAATAACCTCTGAGCTAGTATAAAAATAGTATCAAAAGTAAAACCTCAATAACCTCAAAAGAGAGTCGACAGAATGAGAGAAAAATTTTGCCACCTACTCCTCTGATAGAGGACTGATATCTAAAATATACAGAGAACTCAAACTCAAAGAAACAATTCAATAAGACAAATAACCCAGTCAAAAACAAAGCAAGTGAACTAAACAGACACTTCACAAAAAACGAAAGTTCAAATGACCAATAAATGTATGAAAAAATACCCAACATCATTAGCAATCAGAAAGATGCATATCAAAACACTACCCTGAGATTTTACCTAACTCCAATTAAAATGATGATCATTTAAAGCACAAACAACAAATCCTGGCAAGGATGTGGAGAAGTGGGAACTCTAATACATTGTTCATGGGATTGCAAATTATTGCAACCACCTTGGAAAACAGTATGGAGGATCCTCAGAAGAATGAGAATGAACCTACCATATAATCCAGCAATACCTAAAAGAATGGAAACCAACTACTAAACTAATGCATGGATATTTATGTCCATAGACACACAATTTACAATTGCCAAACTATGGAACCAGCCAAGATGTCCTTCAACAGATAAATGGACTACAATACTATTGGTTAAGTACACACTGAAATTTTAGTCAGTCATAAAGAAAAACACCATTATTTTATTTACAGGGAAATGGATGGAACTGGAAAACATTATGTTAAGTGAGGTTAGTCAGTTGCAATAAGAAAGAAATCAGATAATCTCCCTAAGATGGGAAAGCTAGGGGAAAAATAGGTCATAGGAGGAACTATAGACAGGGAAGGAGAAACCATAGATAATCAAATAAGTCTACCCAACTGAAATGGATGTAAAAGAGCAAGAGGTAAATTCCATAACATACATGAAACACATTCATAAACATATCAAAGTCAATCATTAAACCAAATTTGAAAAGGAGGGAGAGAGAGGAAATGGGATGGAAACTGGGGAAGGGCTAAATGAGTGATGTGTGCATGTATGCCTCTATCATCTTTTACCCCATTAAGATATATAACTACAATACACCAATAAGATTTTTTAAAAAAGCAAACAAATGGAAAAATCTAGTTCAAATATAAAGTACAGATAGGTGACAAGAGCAAAATATCTTATTTTAAAATATTTTATAGAGATCAAAATGTCTGGGTAGTCATGTAATTATTAATAAATGTAGTTAAGCTGGGCATGGTGGCTTAGTTCTTAGGAGGCTAAGATAGTAGGATCATAGTTTAGAGACCAGCCTCTGCAATTTAGTGAGACCCTTAGCAACTTAGTGAGAACCTGTTTCAATATTTAAAAATTAAAAAAGGATGGGAGGTTGAGAGTATAGCTCAGGGTTAGAATGCTTCTGGGTTGTATCCCTAATGTAAAAATTTTAAAAAATAAAAATAAATATAGTTAGGTAGTGTCTTTACATACTGGTAGTCTGTATACATTTATGCATTTATGATTGAGGATGATTTACTTTCAAAATAATTTGGACTTAAATTTTTCTAATAAATTTCAAGTTTCAATTAAATTTCTTACTCAATTTATTATTAAATATGTTTTATCCATTCCTTTTTTTCTTTTTATGGTCTTTGTTTGCACATACCCAGCTGGTGTATTTTAGGGATGAGTAGATTCAAAATCTTGCAAAATATGCTCTCTGAATAAGGTTTAATAATGAAACAAGTAAATTTATCAATTATGCACATGCTTTGGAAAAACAAAGAAAACTCTGCCCTGAGGTAAAAAAATCATTGCAGGCACTTAAGAGAAAAAACTTATAATGTCTAATTGAAAAAATTCTAAATGATAAAAAATAGATGTTATCATTAAAATGGTCATGTTTCTTTGCTTGCTTTATTATGTTCATTTTTAAAATATATCAACTCCTTTTTTGGTAGGCTGGGAAAGACTAAACAATTTCTGGATGATCAACCCTCTGGAGGCTTAGATTCCATAGTGTAAAAATGAATGTGCTATCTGTTGCGTTACTCTCTGTAAATAAAACTCTGATTACCTATGCAACAAGGACCACAAAGGGCACAGAATAGCATTATGAAATCAGTTATGCAATATGCATTTAGAACAGAAGCAACTCTACCCAAATAACCCAGGAGGAAGAAAAGGACATCTTCACAAGGACAGAGACACAGAATAACTGCACAGCAACCAAGCATTCTTCAATACACACTAAATTGGCTTTCATTATTTTAATGAGCTAGCTGTAATTTTTAAAGCATTTGCTTTTGTAGGCAGATTCACAAACTGTTTTAATGGGGCCATTTATTAATATGTCTCAAGATCATTGCATATGACAAAAGCCTAACAGACTTAGCAGAATGTATCTTTGGGTAACAGGGTCTGAAACTGTCAGTCTTCTTTTTTAAACTTTCCAAATGTTCCCATAATTTATTGTACTAAAATTTTCCCATAGGTCATTTTCTCTTGTGTTCAGAGTATTAGAACCATAATCCAAAACGGTTCTCTCTCACAGTTTTTTTTTTGTTTGTTTCTGAGAATGTGTGTGTGTGTGTGTGTGTGTGTGTGTGTGTGTATTAATTTCCATTTAATTGAATTTCTTTATGTCTGTGCTCTAATTTTATCCTGTGTGAAAGACTGCCCAATCACATTTGCAATCTTCTCTCTTTCAAAATGCTGGTCAGTTTTTATGACTTAACATCTAACTAAATTCATTTCCAATTCAAGGGTCACTTCCGTGGCTACAGTCATTCAGCACAATCCTGGTTCAGAATGTAAGTTGATATGCAATATGGGCAATAACTTCTCAGTAGTTCCTTTCAGTTTCTGATGACCTCAACTCAGTTCAACTCTTCAATACTGCAGGATAGCTCTTAAAAGTTAAAAAAAAAAAAATGAAGTCATCACTACTCCAAACTATTATCTCACCAAACTGCATCCTCAAAATGACAAAGGATGAAATCACAGAATATAGAAATGAATTGCTGTTATACTTTTGGAATGACTACATAAGATTTCTTAAAATATTAATTATACATATGTCTTGCCTGCATACATTTTTTGGAAGGTAATTTCTATAAATTAAATCACCAGTGGGGTGTTGACATAAATACCTGCAAAAGGTTGGCACAGTTTTGTCTAGAATTACATTAGGCTGGAAAAAACCTGGCATCTGAATGTTCATTAAAGAGCAATGGTTAATCCATGTTATGGATCATTGTGTAGTTGTCACAAAGTATGAGGTAAACATTTATATATTAGATGGAAGGAACATTCATGCACACATATTTAACTTGGAGTTAAAACTAAATTGCATAGTAATGTCTGTACTATAATATCATTTTGTTAAGGAGAAAGAAAAAAGACAATAATAAAGAAACAGCAAATAAAGGTGAGAGTATATTAAAACTAAATTTGATCTTTAAGCATAATTTATTAATATTAAAATAAGATACTGAACTATATCAAAAATATATAGTACTGGGAATTGAAACCAGGGAATTCTATCTCTGAGCCACATCCTTAGCCCCACTTTTAATTACTTTATTCTTTTAAATAGGGTCTTGTTAAGTTACTGAGGGTCTTGCTATGTTGCTAACGCTGGCCTTGACTTGCAAATCTCCTCTCTCAGTCTCCCAAATACTGGGACTGCAGTCATGTGCCACCACATCAAGTTTGATCAGTATCTTTAAAGTTTAACTTAAAACTTACACTCTATTATAATACATATGCTTTTAAAATGCAGGAAATGTAGAATATTAGAAAGTACTTTAAAGCACGTAGATTTTTTCTTTGAATTAATTGGAAAGCTGGAGTTGCTGTGGAAGGAAGCTATTTGATGAAGTTCACATGGTATGTTCCAGATAAAATTAGGAATTAACTTTACCTTGTCTTAGTCCATTTTCTGTTGCTATAACAGAAAACTAAAGGCTGGGTAACTTATATATAAACAATGGAAGTTTATTTGGCACACACTTCTGGAGGGTGGGAAGTTCAAATGCATGGCTCTGGAATTCAGTGAGGGCCTTGATGCTGCCTTATAACATGACAAAAGTCAATTGAGCATGTGTGAGACAGTGAGCAGAAGAGGCCATGCCTGCTTTTATAACACACCCACTCTGGAAAACTAGCCTGCTCCCTAGGTAATGACATTACTGTATTTATGAGGGCAGAGCCCTCTTAATCACTTCTCAAAGGTCCCACCTCTTAATACCACCACAATGCAAATAAATGTCAACATTGTCTTGGAGGGGTCATTTCAACCATATCACAACTTTCTTTTAGACTGGTAATCTCTCCACTGAACTTTATTATCTCTCAAGGAGAATATTTGCTTCTCATTTGAACTTGATTCTGCTTAAGAATTATTATTACATCAATTACATGCAGAATCAGAGGACAGTTCGTCAAAAATAAAATGTCACCCAAAAGCCAAAATAGCAAGATATGTGTTGATTTTGAAAAAAGAACTATAACTTTTCATAAAAACTAAAAATTACAATAAGATAATGAATTGTAATTAGCATTAACAAACTAATCACATAGAAAGTATTTCAAAAGTTAGTGAGGTTTACGTGCTAAAAAAAAGTGCATGATATGAGATTTTAAAATAGATTTGACTAAACCAAGCATGAGAAGGGGGAGGGGGAGGGAATGGAGTGAGAATTGGGTAAGGGATAATTGGGTGATGTGTGCATGTATATCTCCACCATCTGTTATCCCATTAAGATGTATAAATACAATGCACCAATAAAAAAATTTAAAAATGGACTTTATATTATAATGACTATCATGACAGGTAATTTGATGTTACAACTAATTTTTCTGATCAATTATTGTATGGTAATATAACTAAGATTTCAGATTCACCTATAGCAAATATTGTGTAGTCGTGGGCTGAATGGAAATTGTCATAAATAACTGCTTTTTCATTTTTTAACCTGGGATACATATGGATCTGGACAAAGCAGAAGGCAAATGAAATGCTTAAGTGGTTATATTTTATTTTAGACTATTCTCTGCCATGCATTAATGATTGTATTTAGAATCATTTCTGATTTATTTAGAGCTTTGCAAGCGCATTTTTTATCAGGTAAAATATATGACTTCTCACACATCGGGAAGTTTTGATGGTACGAACTTTACATATTAAGCTATCACCTTTGCCTAAGGAAGAGGGGAGACACATCAAACTTGCTCTAAAACCGCGAGTGACAAAATATCTTCATAATTTTTTATTGTAAATTCAGCTCTTCAGTAACCATAGCATGTGTTAGCTGAATGAAATAGTGGAATATTACCCGGCATAAAAATGTCAAAGAAATGTTTTTGGCCCTCATTCGAATATTGTGTGTGCTCTGCATAATCTACCAGACATTGACCCTGAGAAATGACTTTGAATTTCTTAAAAACATACAAACCTATATGTTATTTAAGTAATAATTCATAAATAATAAATGTATAAAAATAAGAAATACTAGTACAACCAAATGTGGCCCTAAAAGACCTCATCCATTAAGCTGCTGAAACCAGATGAGTACATTTTTTTTTCTAACTGGGTCTTGAAGACAGTGGCATTCTACCTTGAGGTATACCTTCTAGCCCTTTTCATTTTCAAATAGGGTCTCAGTAAGTCACTAAGGGTATTGCTGAGTTGTTAAAACTAGACTCAATCCTGAAATCCTTCTTTCTCAGCCTGCTAAGTACTGGAATTACAGGCATGTGCCACCATGTTTAGCAGACGAGTATATATATATAATTTTATGAAGCAATCATTTATTTTATTTATTTTTTAACAGTTTTTTTATTGAACATAAATAGTATACATTTAAACTATATTTGGTGCCCTCTCCCTCCCCGCCCCCGTTTTCCCTTCCTCCCTCCCACCAATGGTTGTCCAGGTCATATTCATATTTTTACATATTCAGATGTAGACCCTCATTAATCAAGAAAAGCCTTCCTCTTTTCCTATCTTTCCATTCAAACTTTGCTGATATTTCCCCTCCATTATCTGGAGTCCCACTGGTATCCTCTGTGTTTCCTAGTTTGGACATATTAGAGGAAACATATGTACCTTCTCCTTCTGTGCTTGGCTGATCTCACTTAACATAATGATCTCCAGGGCTTTCCATCTTCTTGCAAATGATATAATTTTGTTCTTCTTTATGGCTGAATAGAATTCCATTGTGTGTATTTCCCAAAGTTTTGCTATCCATTCATCTGTTGATGGAGATCTGGGTTGGTTCCATATTTTGGCTATTACAAATTGTGCTGCTATGAACATAGGTATAGATATGTTGCTGTATTTCTCTGAATTCAAGACCTTTGGAAAGATACCCAGGAGTGGTATAGCTGGATCATATGGTGGATCTATTCCCACCTTTCTTAGGAATCTCCACACAGATCTCCATAGTGGTTGAACTAGTTTGCATTCCCACCAACAGTGTAAAAGAGTTCCTTTTCCCCCACATCCTCGCCAGCATTTGTTGTTGTTTGATTTCTTTATGTTTGCCACTCTGACTGGGGTTAGATGGAATCTCAGTGTAGTTTTGATTTGCATCTCCCTGATGGCCAGTGATGAAGAACATCTTTTCATGTTCATGTATCTATTGGACCTTTGTATCTCTTCTTTTGTGAAGTGTCTATTTAGTTCATTTGTCCATTTCTTGATTGGGTTGTTTGTTTTGCTAGTGTAGAGTCTTTTGAGCTCTTTGTATATTCTGGATATCAGCCCCCTATCAGATTGGTGGTTGGTAAAGATCTTTTCCCATTCTGTAGGCTTCCTCTTTAGGTTATTGATAGTTTCCTTTGATGAGAAGAAACTTTTTAGTTTGATGCTATCCCACTTGTTTATTCTTGCTTTAATTTCCTGAGCTATGGAGGTTTTGTTGAGAAAGTTACTGCCTGTGCCAATATGTTGTAGTGTTGAACCTATGCTCTCCTCTACTAACTTCACAGTCTCAGGTCTAATTTCTAAGTCTTTGATCCATCTTGAGTTGATTCCTGTGTTTGGTGAGATATAGGCATTTAGATTCAAATTTTTACAAATGGTCAGCCAGTTCTCCCAGCACCACTTGTTGTAAAGGCTGTCTTTTCTCCAGTGTATGTATTTGGCCCCTTTGTCAAAGATTAATTGACTAAAGATGTGTGGGTTTGTTTCTGTATCTTCTATTCTAATCCACTGGTTAGTATATCTGTTATTGTGCCAGTACCATGCTGCTTTTACTACTATTGCTCTATAGTATAATTTGAAGTCTGGGATTGTAATGCCTCCTCCGTGTTTCTTATTGTTGAGAATTTCTTTGGCTATTCTAGTTCTTTTCTTTCTCCATATAAAGTTGATGATTGATTTTTCTAGGTCTCTGAAGAATGTCACTGGTATTTTAATGGGAATTGCATTGAATCTATAGATCAGTTTTGGAAGAATGGCCATTTTGATGATATTTATTCTGCCTATCCATGAGCATGGGAGATCTTTCCATCTTCAATTCTTCAAGGTCTTCTTCAATTTCTTTCTTTAATGTTTTATAGTTTTTGTTGTAGAGGTCTTTTACATCTTGGGTTAGGTTTATTCCTAGGTATTTTATTGGTTTTGAAGTTATAGTGAAAGGAATTGTTTTCTTTGTTTCTTTCATTGTGGATTCATTGTTGACATAAAGAAAAGCCACTGATTTTTTTAGGTTGATTTTGTATCCTGCGACTTTGCTGTATTTGTCAATCAGCTCCAGAAGTCTTTTGGTTGAGTTCTTTGGGTTTTCCAGATAAAGGATCATGTCATCTGTGAATAAGGATAATTTTAATTCCTCTCTTCCTATGTGAATTCCTTTGATTTCCTTCTCTTGTCTGATTGCTACAGCAAGAGTCTCAAGGACTATATTGAAAAGGAGTGGTGATAGTGGGCATCCTTGTCTTGTTCCTGACTTTAGCGGAATTTCTTGCAGTTTTTCCCCATTCAATATAATGTTGGCTTTGGGTTTACAGTATATTGCCTTAATGATGTTGAAGTACTTTCCTTCTATCCCAATTTTTTGCAGTGTTTTTTAACATAAATGGGTGTTGGATTTTGTCGAATGCTTTTTCAGCATCTATTGCTATGACGATGTGTTTTTTGTTCTTGGTTCTATTTATGTGGTGAATAACATGTATTGATTTGCATATGTTCAACCAGCCTTGTTTTTCTGGGATGAAACTGACTTGGTCATGATGTATTATTCTCTTGATATAGTTTTGAAAGCGTATAGCTAGTATTTTGTTTAGAATTTTTGCATCTATGTTCATTAAGGATATTGGTCTGTAGTTTTCCTTTCTTGAGGTATCTTTATTTGGTTTGGGGATTAATGTGATACTGGCCTTATAGAAGGAATTTGGGAGAGTTCCGTCTCTTTCAATTTCCCCGAACATGTTATGAAGTATTGGTATTAGTTGTTCACTGAAGGTTTTGTAGAATTCAGCTGGGAACCCATCTGGGCCTGGGCTTTTCTTTGGTGGAAGAATTTTTATTGTCGTTTCTGTTTCTTTGGTTGTTATTGGTTGGTTTAGGCTTGCTCTGTCCTCTTGGCTGAGTGTAGGAAGGTTAACTGTGCTTATAAATCTATCAATTTCTTCCAGGTTTTCAAGTCTATTGGAGTATAAATTTTTAAAGTAGTTTCTGATAATCTTTTGAATTTCTTCACTATCTGTGGTGATATCTCCTTTTTCATTTCTAATTTTGATAATTTGAGTTGATTCTCTTTTTCTTTTGGTTAGGTTGGCCAGGGGGTTTATCAATTCTATTAATCTTTTCAAAGAACCAACTTTTTGTTTTGTTGATTCTTTGAATTGTTTTATTGTTCTCTATTTCATTTATTTCTGCTCTACTTTTAATGATTTCTTGCCTTCTGCTGGCTTTGGGAATAGACTGTTGCAGAATTTCTAGGTCCTTGAGTTGTGTCGTTAGGTTCTTTATTTGGTGGTTCTCTGTCCTTCTTATGTGGGCACTCAATGCAATAAACTTTCCTCTTAATACTGCCTTCATGGTGTCCCATAAATTTTGTTAGGTTGTATCTCTGTTTTCATTTCTTTTCATAAATTTATTTATTTCTTCCCTAATTTCTGCTCTTACCCATTCATCATTCAATAGCGTATCATTCATTCTCCATGAATTTGAATACTTTCTTTCGAGTTTCCTATTGTTGATTTCTACTTTTATTCCATTGTGGACTGAAAAGATGCAAGGAATTATATAACATTTTTTGAATTTGCTGGTATTTTTGTTGTGTCCCAGGATGTGGTCTATTTTGGAAAAGGTTTCATGGGCTGCTGAGAAGAATGTGTATTCTGTAGTTCCTGGTTGAAATAATCTGAAAATGTCTATTAGATCCATTTGGTTTATGGTTTCCTTTAGTTCTAAAGCGTCTTTACTCATCTTTTGCCTTGAAGATCGATCCAGTGGTGTGAGAGGCGTATTAAAGTCTCCCAGAATTATTGTATTTGGGTCTACTTGGGATCTTATGTCCAGAAGGGTTTGTTTTACAAATGTGGTTGCACCCACATTTGGGGCATAAATATTTACTATCATTATATCTTCTTGGTGTATTGTTCCTTTTAATAAAAGGAAGTGCCCTGATTTGTCTCTCTTGATGTGTTTTAGTTTAAAGTCTGTTTTGTTGGATATCAGGGTTGCTACCCCTGCTCTTTTTTGGTCACCGTTGGCATGGTATATCTTTTTCCATCCTTTCACTTTCAGCCTGTGAATGTCTTTGGCTGTGAGGTGAGTTTCTTGCAGACAGCATATATTTGGATTATGTTTCCTAATCCACATTGTCAGTCTATGACTTTTGATTGGTGAGTTAAGTCCTTTGACATTAAGAGATATTATTGAAATATGATTTTTGTTTTCTGCCATTTTGTGTTCTGTCTACTCTTGGGTGGTTTGATCTTTCTTCTTTACTTAAATGGCCCACTTATTAACTTCCTCTCTTCTCTGATTCTGAAGTCTGCTTCTTTTTTCTTCCTTATGGTTTATTTCTTTAAGAATTTTCTCTAGTGTTGGCTTTGAATTCATGAATTTTTTGAGATTCTGTTTATCCTGAAAGACTTTCATTTCACCATTGATCTTGAATAGTAGTTTTGCTGGATAGATTAGTTTGGGTTGGATGTTATTTTCTTCCAGGGTCTGAATCATATTGTACCAGTCTCTCCTAGCATTCATGACCTGGGTTATATAGTCTGGGGTGATTCTTATTGTTTTGCCTCTATATGTCACCCGTCTTTTTGTTATCACTGCTTTTAAGATTCCTTCCTTAGCCTCTATATTGGTCATTTTGGTTATTATGTGGCGTGGAGTGGTCTTTATTTGGTCCTCTCTCAGTGGAGTTCTGTATGCCTCCTGGACTTGAAGGTTCAAGTCTCTTTCCATATTTGGAAAATTCTCTGAGATTATTTCCTTGAAGATATTACAGATGCCCTTGGTCTGTACCTCTATCCCTTCTTCAATGCCTATTATTTGTAAATTAGGATGCTTCATTTTATCCCATATTTGCTGGATGTTTAGGTTTTGTTGCTGTAAAGATTTCTGTATATTGCTGACTGTGTTTTTGGTTTGGGATGTACTGTCTTCTAATATAGATATTCTATTTTCCATTTCATCTAATCTTCCAGAATTTCTTTCTATTGCTGTCTTCATTTCACTTATTGCCTCTTTCATTTCATTCCAGACCTCTTTCTGATTCTTTTTTAGTGTTTCTAACTCACCTTTAACATCCTCTATACTTGTTTTAAATCCTTTCATCATATTGTACATCAAGATTCTGAACTCCCCTACTTGCATGTCTAGTAGGTCAGTATTCGTGATTTCTGCTGTGTCTTCATAATTCCTGGTTCTCATATTTATAGCTTTCTCTGTCCTGTTTTTCTGATTTCTACCCATTGTTTGTGGGTATTATGCTTAGTCCAATCTTAATATTAGAAGTTTAGGGGTATTGGCAAGTCAGCAGAGCTTTTCCACTGTTGAGGGTGGGTGATGTGGGAGGAGCTAGGGTGATGGGTAAAAGAGTCAGATTAGGTAGAGTATATATTTAGGTTGAGAAAGACTTTAAGTATAAGGTAATATCTTGCTGAGAATGAGAGAGAGGTAACTAATATGACTCTTGTCGTTAGTAGAGTAAGTAAGAAGATATGAAATATTTTGAGTATTAAATAAGGAAGTAAAAGTTTTGGGGAACAGTTTTGGGGGAGAAGAGTATATAGGTTAGTGTGGGGAAGTTTGTAAGAAGGGTAATGGAAGGATCAGACAAACATAAAAAAAATCCACACAAGATACCAAGACTATTATGTAATCCAAGAAAAAGAAAGGAAAAACCAATCAAAGGAGGAGAATGAAAAAAGGAAGGAAAGAGGAAGAAAGAGGAAAAAAGGACAATAATAAAATAAAAGGAACTAGCAGCTGTGTGAAATCAGAAAATAAGGCAAACTATCAAATATATATATAAAAAACAAGTTCAAGTAAAAGAAGGATGGGGAAAAAATAAAACAGCAATAACCATAACAAAACAAAAGCACTGTAAAAGCAAAGCAAAACAAAACATCCACAGTAACAATAAAAAAATAAAAAACAGTCCTACTTATTTACAAATGAATATGGGGTCAGATCCATATAATATTTGTGTATCTGATTGCTTTGGTAGTTTTCAGAATATAATCTAATGTCTCTTAGTTTTCTTTTTACTCTATTTTTATCTTCTTAGGTCACTCTGAGTGTTTGGACACCTTTCTTTCCTTTAACTGCTTTGAATTTATGTGTCAGGATGTCTGGTGTCACTGTTATTAGATTCTGCAAGATTCCCAGGTTCTGCATAATTCCAACCTGTAGTCAGCACCTCTGCACTCACCACCCTAGACTCTGGCCTGTGCTTCCCTACAGCAGGAGTGGAGGATGTCCAAAGTAGACTTGGAACCTCCTCCTGCTGTCCTGTGCAGATATTGTGTCTTGTTGGATTTTCCTGTGTCTCTGGAAATTCTAACTGGGCTAGCCGGTGTGGTCCCAAGATGTTCCCTGGGAAAAGGGTTGCTGGTTCCTGGATGCCCACACTTACTGCCAGAGCTCTGCCAGTTCCAAGAGTGCAGACTGGGTGCGTTGCTATTACTGGACCCAGGTGTGGGTGGGTGCAGCTGCCTAGTGCTTGCTGCTATGCTCCTCCACGGTGCATTGGGCTGTGTTTTAGGCTAGAACTAAGTATGAGGCTGACGGGTGGGCAGGAACTCCCAGCGGTGGGCCAGGGGCACGGGAGAGGTGCACAGGTGTCCGGGGTCACCGGTGCTGAGAGGTGTCCAGCAATGATCTCTGCCTCCCGCGGGCCGTAGAAGCTGGGTGCCCGAAGTTATCTCACGGGTGCACAGAGCTTTCGCCTCCTGGAAAGCAGGCCTCCGGCAAGGTGGGTGTCTGGGCTCCAGTGGGGGGCGGGAACTAGGCACACAAGGTAGGCTCTGATTTAGGGATGGGGTGGCGCAGGCACTGACTACTAGCAGGGGTCCGGGGTGCAGACAGGGTGCGCGAGGACAGTGCTGGGTTCTGAGGCATGGGATAGATGCCCAGGGCCAGTGCTGGGCCTGGGGCGCACGCTAGTACCCGCACTCTCCCTGGACGCACTCAGGTACCTGTCTTCCTTGGTCAAGGCATCCTTGGGAGTCTCTGCGCCATTGTGATCCAGTCGCTGGTGAGCACACAGAATTCTGACATGGGTGCTGCTTGCTGCTTAAGATGAGGCTCTATGTCTGTTTTCAGTCTCAGATTATCTTGCCGCGGTGATTTTAGTCAGGGCTCGGGAATGCAGTTCTTGGGAGTGCAGTTTGGGTGGGCAGGCAGCCCGCCAGCGGACATCCTGATTGTATCTGCAGTAGGTCTGGTGCCCAATCTTTGTTCTTCTTCTTCGAGTTCAGAGTTTCCGCTGAGGTACCTGGGTCTGTTTTGGTTCCTGGGATGTATTTATTTTGTTGATTAAGACACTGCTATCTAAGTAGTTGAACTTTATTTGTTTCAGCTACTGAGAAGTGCTGTGTCCCTCAGTCACCATTTTGAATCCTCAGGCAAGTATATTTTGAGAAGTTTTCATTACCAAGATGGATCTTGAAAACATTCTTCATTGAACGTTCTCTTGTTTATGATATGTTCTGCTTATCGTATGTCATCCCCAAGAAATATATAAGCAGTTATATCAGTTTTCTAGGGCTTCTGTAACAAATTACATAAACTGTGGCTTAAAACAGCAGAAACATATTCTCTCAGTTTTGGAGGCCGGAACTCTAAAATCAAGATGTTGGCGGGGCCATGCATCCTACAAAGTCTCTAAAGAGTATTCTCCCTTGTCTTTTCTAGCTTCTGGTGGCTCAAGGCATTTCCTGGCTTGTGACCATATAACTCCAACCTCTATCTCCATCTTTCCTCATCTTTGCTCTGTATTTGTTTTTGTTTGCTTGTGGTTGTTGTTGCATGGTACTGGAAATTGAAGTGGTCCTCTTCTCTTTTCTCTGTATTGTATTTGTTTTTGTTTGTTTCTTTGTTGTTATTGTTATATGGTATTGGGACTTAAAACCAGAGGCACCCTACCTCTGAGTAACTCACCAATCCTATTTAATCTTTTTCTTTATTTTGAAATTGGGTCTCACTAAATTACCATGCTATCTTTGGTATTATGATTCTCCTGTCTCAGTCTCCCAAGTGCTAGTATTACAAGTGTATGCCACTGCGTTCATTCTTTTCTATTTTTTTTTATAAAGATATCCTTCAGTGAATTTATGTTCCTTTGGATAATCTAAGACAGTATCATCCTTAGGTTAATTACATCTAAAATGACTCTTTTTCCACATAAGATCATATTCACAGATAATGGGGATTTAAATGAAAGCACATCCATTCATTAAAACTATGTTCCTAACATCTGCAATAATATATGAAATCATGGAGCATACTCTCTAATTTGTATTTAAAGTGAAAAACTTTCTTGAGAATGAAGACAAGAATTTAGAAAGAAAATTCTATAAAGGTCCAGATAATAAAAATTTTAGAGCTTTTAGGCGTTAGAGCCTCTGTCACGACTGCTCAGTTCTACTTTTATAACTCAGATAACAGCCATAATAATACATAAATAAATAAGCATGGCTATGTTCTGATCAAATGTTGCTTATGGTTACTGAAACTGAAATTCTTGTATCTCAAAATTTTTTCTTCTTTTTATTTTTTAACCTTTAAAAATGCAAAAAAAATTAAGATTAGACCAAATTTGGCCCATGAGTTATAATTTTCTGGAGTCTGGTATAGACTATTATCCATCAACATGTCTTTTTTAGAGAACTACTTGTTTAGGCTTTGTAGAAGTGTTGATTAAAATAATAATAAATAAGTGTGTTATGTATTCTTATTATTGTTGGATATCTTGGAAAATGACAGATTTTCCAGGGCATTTAGAATACATATGCCAACTGAAGAACTTATGCAATTTTTATTACTATGCCATTTTTAAATTGATTTTTGGCCGGGCATGGTGGCACACGCTTGTAATCCCCATGCTTGGGAGGCAGAGACAGGAGGATCCCGCAGGTTCGAAGCCAGCGTTGCTGGCTTAAGAGACCCTGTTTCCAAATAAAAATATAAAAAATAGGTGCCTTGGAGTGTAGTCCAGAGGTAGAAGGGTTTCCAGGAACCCCAGTACCACCAAAAAAAAAATTGTTTTTTGTTTAGTTCTCAGAGAGTTCCTTAAAACTAGTCTGTTCTCTGGCATAAATATTTGGAAATGATGGTGTTGATATACTTATTTAACATATTATATACAATTCAGTTGTTTGGATGAGGCACTGGTAAAAAAAAAAAGCAAAACAAAACAAAACTGACCAAGAGAATGACAAAAGAATACACCTGTACTCTGCTTAAGTCGTTAAGGATTGGTCAACACTGCACACTAAGCACAAGTAAACACTTTCTCAACAAGGCCCCAAAGGCACAAGAAACTAAAAGGTGAATCAATATGTGGAATTGTATGAAACTGAAGAGCTTCTATACAGCAAAGGAAACTTCAGCAAAAAGAACTTCTATACAGCAAAAAGAAATTCAAATGGTCAATAAATGCATAAAAATGCTCAACATCATTAGCAATCAGGGAAATTCAAATCAAAACTACCCTGAGATTTTACTGAAATCTAACTAGAATGGCAATCATTCAAAACACAAACAATAAAAAATCCTGGCAAGAATGTGAAGAAGTGGGAACTCTAATACACTGTTGGTGAGATTGCAAATTAGTGCAATCACTTTGGAAAACAGTATGAAGGATTCTCAGAAGAATGGGAATGAACCTATCATATGATCCAGCAATACCACTTCCGGGTATCAACCCAAAAGAATAGGAACCAAACTACCAAACTAATTAATATGTTTCTATGTTCATCGCTTCACAATTCACAATTGACAATCTATTAAAACAGCCAAGATGTTGATCAATAAGTGAATGGATTACAAAACTATGGAATATGTACACAATGGAATTTTACTCAGCCATAAAGAAGAACACAATTACCTCATTCACAGGAAAATGTATGGAACGGAAGAACATTATGCTAAATGAGAAAATAGCTAAATGCTAAACACAAAAAATAAGAAATTGGATGCTCTCCATAATATGTGGAAGCTAGGGCAAAAATGGGTCATAGGAGGAACTTTAGACAAAGAAGGAAATACTGTAGATGAGCAAATTAGGTGACCTAACTGAGGGGATGGGAGAGGGGAAGAGGGAAATTCTCTAATGTACATGATGCACATTAACAAACATATCAAAGTCAATCACTTAGCCAAGCATGAGAAGGAGGGAGGAGGGAGGAAATGGGGCGGGAATTGGGTAAAGCCTAAATGGGTGATGTGTGCATGTATGCCTCCACCATCCTGTACTCCATTAAGATGTATGACTACAATGCACCAATAAAAAATTTTTAAAAACAAGTTAATATTAATGAAATATTTTGAATGAAATTTGAAACATTGGAAGTGCTATACAAATGGTTGGTAAATAAAATTAATAATATGTTGAGAGGAGAGGAAATAGAAAAAATATCTTTGAAATGAATGTATACAAATACATGTTGCTGAAGCCAAATTTATAATTGGAATTACATTTATCATACTATTTAAATATGTATTTCCTTTTACTTGAGGTTTTAAATAGTTTATTGTTGACATTACCACTATTAGTTATTTTATCCTTCAAATGAATTATTATTTTGAATCATAAAAGGCTTATTCTTTAAATAGCAGATGTTAAATTGATATCTATAAATTTGTAACATTTGATTGCCTTTATCATTCAGTGGTACAGTAGCTAATTCATATTTTGTGAATATTCATCATTGATATTGTTAATTTATTAAATGGAAAAATATTTTTCTATGTATATATTTAGTATAAATCTCTATAGTCCCCATTTTTGTCTTGCTCTAAACCTAGTAGGCTCAATACAGATGTGAATCTTTTCCTTTTTAAAATAAATGAAGCAAATTTTATGCTGTATAAAAAATACATATTGGCATTGGTACCAAATTTCAGTACTTTGTATATTTTCACAATATTTTGGAATATTCTAAAACTGAATTATAAATACTTTATTTTATATTTAAGGTATACAGAGACGTATGTATTTATTTTGCCATCTGCATATTAAATTATCCTAGAGGAATGAACAGTTCTAAGTCTACAAATTGTAAACTATAGTTAATTACTTGTTGAACCATTATTTTAAATTAAGTTTGATAGGCACATATATCCTAACAAAAATATTTAATTTAGACAATTCAAAGGCAATGTATTCTGAATATTTAAATAGAAAAAATAAAGATTTTCAATTTTAAAACACCACAACTAGATCAATTTATATGTGATATACAAAGTATTTCATCTATAAACCTATGAAAAAATAATGTTTACTCTTTCTTGATTGGTCACTGTGTTGAAAATTTTTCTATCTTTCTTTGACTGTGATATTTTACATTAATAGTACCTTTTCAGTATCTGAAGTTATTTTGCTTCCAGAATACTTGGTTATTGAACTGACAGAATCTCTTTTAGAAATTAAAGACAAGTATGTTTTGTAAAGAAAAGGTTATTTTCACACTTGAATTACAAAGGAACTCTGCTCTACTAATGAAAACTATGACTCTAAGCAGTGTCAAATTACTTTATAATTGAAAAATAGGGTAATTTTCCACAACATCTTCAACTAATGAAGCCTGATTCTTCTTTTAACTTACCACATGCCTTTCCTTGATTCATAACCTTCATGCAAAATCCAGGCTGATGTCTTCTTCCTGCCTCATATAGCTAATCACCATGTTTAATTAGTGTACCTCTTTTTCTATTAGATTTTATATTTTTGTCTCATCTCTTTCTTCATTTTTCACTCTCCCCTTCTCAACTTCTTGTATGCATCCATGGTACATGTATGCATTATATTTTCTTATGATTTCTTTACTCAAATTGGTAGGAAATGATCTGTTTGTATTTACCTTTCCATAGAATTGGGAATGAAGATTTGCAGTGATCATATTATTGTGGCAATTTCAAGATGATTTTCTACAATGTTTTCAGGATTCCTACCCTGAAAATATTATTTCCCCCAAAGAGTAAAGATTTATACATAATAAGTAAATTTCCCCTGAAGATATACTTTTAGTGTCTGCTGTGTTTTTCCACCCAGCAAGTTTGTTAAGGAGAAAATAAATCAAGATTTAAATAAGTTGACAGTGAGAATTTGTTTTTGTTTTTTTGATGCAGATAGGGGGCTGGATATGATAAAAGGTCTGGATCCTGGTTGCCTTAGATATCCTATAAGTTGGGTTTCGATCAGGGAAACAGATGCTGCTCTAACATATTTCAAGCAGGAAGGGATTTAAAAAGAGGATTAGAGATGCAAAACTGTGAGAAGGCTCAAGGAATTAAGGTCAGGGAAGCTGATACTGGATTATTGCCAAATATATTTGCCAGATAAGTCAAAACAATTCTCTTTAGGAAATAACAAATTACAAAATCATCAGAAAAACACCTCCAATAATCTTGCTATGTAAATGTTCTGAAGTGGGTGATTTGTAGGAGGATGTAGAGAAATGCTGATAAATTACTCTCATGTTTAAGTGCCAGTGTTAATGAGAATTTCCTTTTTGGAAAGGCTCTTGAAAATAATGGTCCTACTTCCAATCTTGGATATGAAAACTAAGACTTGATCTTATTGAAGCAAGTCTGGAAAATGTAGTTTCCAGTCTTCCAGCCTCTGACATCTGGGAACAATTTTAGAGAAGCAGAAATGAAGTTGGTTACTAACATAATACATGCTAGATTTGCTTAAACCATGTTGATGGCTACCAAAATTCAAAGTACTGTTATGGTCTTGGAAGTCATTCTGCCTCCTGTTGAGTTCATACAACTAGTTGAAGAAATAGAACTGATCCTTAACACAATAATTTCAGGGCATTTTATTTTAAATAGACAACAACTACTAAGTTCCATTCTATAAGATATTTAGATACATAGTGGACATGTTCAGGATCAATGAAAAACAATGTTCTTAGGGCAATATTTCTTCTGAGCATATTTTGTTGTATGATAGTGTGTTTTGCTCAGTTATAACTTCACAGGAAGAGATTTAAATGTCAAATTTAAAAACTAAATAATGTACATTAAAATGAGGATTATATATAAATGAGAACAATATTAGGACTTAAATTACAGCAAGCATTCAAATTAGCTTGATGTTAGAATTTCAAAGTGACTAAGGCAGCCAGGTGGTTCACAGTTTCAACTGACTTGATCATAATGGAGTTGACAGTTGGGTGAAAGAACCAGTCAACAAGGACTAGGACCATTAATCTGGAAATGTCAGAGGTCTTATTAAGAATAATGTACAGAGAAAGGGCTTTGAGAATCAGATATTAATATTTACTTCTGCCAGTTATGTATGTCTCACTCTGATAGATTTATTTTACTACTAGATTACAAACCTAATATAACTTTCAGTGCTTCTAAAAGTGCCTCACTAAGAACAAAGAAGAAGGTGCTTAGGAAATGGGAGAACATAATGAAGTTCTCTTCTCTAAGCCAATAAAACCCACACAAGGAATTGTTAAAAAAAAAAAGTCTGACTGTAATGAAACAAGAAAATTCTGAACATTAGCAGCTCAGAGAGCTAATGGTGTTATACAAGAAATGCCTTCATATTCATAATTCCAATAATAGGAGAAACATTTTTAGCTTTAGATTCAATTAGGCAGTGCAGTTAGCTAACAAAAGTGGAATATAACCCTTCTCCAAATCTTTGCTTAAAAGACTGCAAGTATTTTTTGTGTGTGATATAGGACACACACAGATTAGATGGGTCTAAACCCAGTGTATGAAGTATACCAGGCAGTTGTAGATATATTGGTGAGGCCTAACGTCTATGGAAATCAATTTATAATGGCTTTCTATAAATGAAAAAATTCCAAAGCATCCCATTAGCAAAGTGGTAGGCTTATCCTCAAGTAATGCCCCCAAACAAATAAAGCACTTGCCAAAGAGGTGACCTGGGATTTACTGATGATGAACAGAACCTTAACAGATAACAAATGAGAAGAGACTGGCTAGAAGCACATTACTCTTGGCCAACTCCTTGAGAAATGCTAATCCTTGTTCTAGGTGAAGAGGAAATGAAATGCATCATAGCTCAATACTATGCCTCAAGGTTTGGTTTATATTTTTATACTTAAGTTCCTATCTAGGAAAATATCATTATAAAATGTTGGCTTAATCATTCTCAATTAAGAAAGTCCAGGGTTTTAAAAATCTATTCAGTTACTGAGACACAAGTTTAGAGTAGGTTCTGCCTCACTGCTACCATCTCATCAGTGTGACGAAAGGAGATGATGAATCATCACAACAGTGCTTATTTCAGGTTGGGCATGCTATGGATTGTCATTAGCCATTTGTGACCCAGCTTGTCTAGTACAATTTTTTTTTGGGGGGGGATAATTAAAAATTAATTTATATTTTAAAAATGTTATTAGAGCAGATCTGGATCCTGCAAGGTTAAAAATGTTTGTGGTGTTATAGAGTGGTCTAGAGATATTTTGTTGAATTGACTTCACATAAAAAATCACTCTCTTTGAAAACAATCATTTTTCATAAATATTGATGTACACAAAATAGTGATTTTCTGAGTAATATCATTGTCAAATCCTAATTTGACTGAATAAAGATAGACTGAAATATAAATTGCTTTATGTCACTTTTCAGCATAAAGCAATTTATATATGATGATATATGGATCTTCTATAAATACTTTAAAAAACAAAGTTTACTAACTTTTAATTTCAAATCTTAAGTTTTTCATAGCATATAATAGTAATTTTGATTCTATTATAAAATATGTAAGTAGATGTCATTTTAACTATATATATTTATTTATATTCAATTGTATATTATAGTAGTTAGGATATTTTATCATCCAGGACAAAATGAAGTTATGATAAAGACATTGTATGGTTAGTTTTTATTACTTAAAAGAAGTAAATTTCATATTCATTTAGGAACATGGAAGAGTGAATATTCAGCTCTTATGAAAAACTGTATTTCAAATATATTTACTAACATACATGCTGGGGTTCTTTCAGAAGAAGGCATTCCTGTATATGACAAGACTACCATTTCCCAAAGACAAACTCGCATATTTATCTATCTCATCTATTGTGTGATTGTGTGTCTAAAATAAAAGTAACTAAAAACTGCTTTAAATAAAAGGAAAAATATAAGATAGGAAAATGTATCCTCATTTATTTTACTTTTGATCTAAGAGAGTCCTTCTCTTTCTTTTTCATCAGAGTATATTACTAGTCTAGTGTTTATTGAACTTGTTCACATATTCTGTTGACGAAAACTTGAAATTTCTTTTGATTCAGGGGCACCAAGAAAGCATAGCTTAGATTTGCATGATAGATTTTTCAACTGGAACAAGATAAGAAAAATGGAGGAGGATATCGACAGAATACATAATTTTTTCTTAATGTGTTTTGAATACATTTGGATGCCCTAGAAACCTCTATTCTTCCTCTGGTTTGGGATAAATTGTATAATTGCTTCTTTAGAATTTTGCAAAGGTAAATGCTGAAAAATTTGGCTAGGTAGTTGAAATGATGGTGCTTTCTAACTTTATTACCCATTTTAATGCTATTCTCAAGAGACACAAAAATGAATATTTTTTCTCAAAGCTCTTACATTAAAAAGTAATTATCTAAGCCTGGTTGGCGCTTTACATATTTGTTAATAAATAATAAATATAACCACAATAGGAAAAATGTAGTTTGCAGAGATATGGATGATAAAGAAAGATGAAAATACTGTTTCCAAGTTGTTTTTTAAAACTTTTATAAGACATTAAATCTTGCAAAACAGTCCTCTTGTGTAAATGGTGAATTGTATAGAATACATTTTATGGTACTTTGTACAATGATAAACATTGCTAAACATTTTTTAATGATATTATATAATTTGGAGTTCTTGACAGATTGAACAAAGCTCTTTTAAAGAAAAAATTTAAAAAAGAGAAACATTTCTTGTTTTAGATTTTCTCAGAAGAAAAAAAATTTCCCCAAACAAGTAGGCTTTTAGAGGTAACAATTTAATTTTTTCCACTCAAATTTATAATATACAAAGTCATTTCAACTTCAATAACAGGGATGTTCGGTCTTTGACCTGGACACATAGCATCATCTTCAGGTGGGAACAAGAGGAGTCAAGCTCAGTATTTGTAAAATTTTATTTTTTTCCATTGAGGTAGAAAAAATAATGGTAGAAGAAGAGTTCAGAATTTCTTTTCTTTTCTTTTATTTTTTTTTTCTTTTTTTTTTTTTTTTTGTGGTACTAGGGATGGACCCTCTGGGCCTTCTACTTCCGGGCTACTCTCCTAGCCTTGTTTTAGTTTTCATTTGGAAACATGATCTTCCTACATTGCTGAGAGCCTCACTAAATTGTTGAGGCTGGCTCCGAACCTGTAATCCTCCTGTCTTAGCATCCCAAGTACTGAAAATATAACTGTGCGCCACTACATTTGGCTCACAATTCAGGATTTTAATTTTCAAATCCTGCCATTTTGATTTTGCTTTCTTTATTTATTTAATCTCATATGAGTGGATTGAATAAGTCATATGATGTAAATAAAGCATTCAGCATTAGCTACCTCTAAAATGCTGAGTAGTAGTCTATGGAAAGCAAACTGACTAGAAATAATTATCAGTAAATGCTATTTGGAACTAAAGGATATTGTATTCATCAATTTCCTGCTGTTACCAGAGAAATCCTAAAGCTGGGTAATTTGTAAAGAAAAAGTTATTTTAATTCACAATGTACTATTTGAAAGTCCAAACATGGTATATTTTAATAATCTTATAATACATCCAAAGAGAGTACAAATAAGTGTTTACAGGGATGATAAAAAGCTGACTATATATGAATGGTATATTAACAATATATTTGGTTATTGCAAATAAAAAAGGAAATGATGCTCAGATATGAAAAGATTCTGCTCTTAAGTGGCTTAAAGTGAATCTATGGTTGGCACTATAAACATTTTATGAGAAAAGTGGTCAGGATGTTGTACTTGTTGGCATTTAGAAATAATTTTAAGAGGAAAGTGTTAAATGCTTCTATTTCCTTCCATAGGATTTCTTAAAATAGTTTAGCCCTCCCCTTTCAGGACATTCTTTTATTGGGAGGCCTTACACTGACAGGAGCTATCTACACTTTCCCCAGATGTTGTCATTGTAACCATTTGATTTTAATAGTTTCTGCCTAATGGTTTTTAATTTTTTTAAAAAAATGGATAAATGTGTTTATAGATACCAGGATAAAAATCTAGGCCAAATATTTCATATGTAATGCACACATACATTGTGCACACACTTTAGCCCTGGAATTCTGGGGCATATCACACATGTGAACTGGTACTATACTGCAGTGAACTACATACACTTTTTATGAGTTCATTTTTATAGTTTAAATAATCAACTTTGGAACACTTTACTCTTAATATATCCATATACCTCTTATATAGTATATACTTTTACCATGTTTATAACATTACTTTCTTAAAATACCTACTCCAAGAAAAGACATTTAAAAGATAGAATGAATATAAGTTAAATAATATTTTAAATAATCTAATTGCAACTGTTAACCATAAATGCATGGTAACAATTATTTTATATTTTTGAAATTTGTACTTACTGCTTTATGTTAAGGTGATTGAAAATATTGTTTCTAAGTTTTGTTTATTTCTCTATTTTATTTTAGTTGTTTGAATACTTTAAAAAAAATTTCTTTTTGCCAAATGTGGTGGCGCACTTTTTTAATCCCATCATTTGGGAGGCTGAGACAGGAGGATTGTAATTCGTGGACAGCCTCAGCTACATAGTGAAGCCTTTTGCAACTCAGTGAGACCCTGTTTCAAAGTAAAAAAATAAGAAATAAGGCTGGGGGTGTAGCTTGGTGGTAGAATGCCCCTGGGTTCCATCCCTAGTACCACACACACACAAAAGAAATACTTCTTAAAAATACTTATATCAAAAGGGCTATATATACCGCTAGTAGGATTTATTAAAATAGAATACCCATCGTTTCAATTATAAAACATGTAAAATGTTTTTTAAAATTTGGCCACAAGTTTTTTTTAACTCTCTTGTTCTTATAAGTTTATCAGAATGCTAATGAACTTTTATAGTTCTAAGGAATGCTTTTAAAAATTCACTAAAACTCTTCACTTAAAAATTCTATTTCAGGGTCTTTAAGAATGTAGATTTGAGATATTTATAAATGACTCACTTTCATTATCCAAACGAAAAATGATTTTAAGATGGTCTCTCTCCATGGCAAAGATTTTCTTTTGTTCATTTTTGTTAAAAATTACCTTTGAAAGGAGAAATTAAGTTTTAAATTATAATTAATCTTGCAAAGTCAAAGAAACTAGATGAAAAAAGCTACATATTGTATAGTACCATTCAGATGACATTCTGGAAAAGGTAAATGATAGTATGAGACATAAATGAGTGATTGCAAATGGGCAGGGCTGTGCGGAAGGGTTAGCTGTGGGAGAGGTACACATAAAGATGTTATAATGAAAGAATTGTGTTGTATGATACTGTGATTACATACTGTAGATACATAACTTTTTCTTTGTCAGAATCACAATAAGCAAACCTAACTGTATTCAAATAAATAGAAATCAACAGCAGCCAGTCATGGTGGAACTTGTCTATAATATCAATATTTTGGAGACTGAGACAAGAGGAATACAGATTCAACAAGGCCAGCCTCAACAACTTAATGAGCTCCTGTTTCAAAATAAAAAAAAAATTAAATAGGACTAGGGTTGTAACTCATATTTAGAATATCCCTGGGTTCAATACACACACACACACACACACACACACACACACGCACACACACACCAGCAGACATGTCAAGAATCACATGATAGAAGATCCACTGTGCTATAGATGTTATTCATAGATGGCATAAGCTCACTGAGAGGTGGAAAAATGAGTAATCTTAAGTAACTTTGGAAACCACTGTTTTGACTGGCCTCTAAAAGGCTGACAACAAAAAGTATAACAAACACTACACTCTATTTGGTAAATTTATCCTTCAAATGGTACTTTGTACCAATTCTAAGACTACTTTACATTGGTGTTAAGGTTGAGCAAACAAGTAAATAAATGTAGATAACAGTAGCCAAGTTTGTCACTGTCAGAGAAAGTAAGCTATAAATAAAAAAGAGGTATTAGAATACAGTGGTGTTGAACTAGAGTCATAAATAATAGTAGACGCTCATATTTATTCTATTGTTATATATAAATAATGCTGCAAAATATTACAAATATTTATTTGTAATATATATATGTATATGTATATGTATGTATATATATATATATATATATATATATATATATATATATATATTTCTAGTTCTTCTTCCAAAAAGTCCTAGAATCAGTGGCACCTCAGTAGCAATGAGTATGCCTAAGTATTGATATTTTTTAATAATAATCATTCTCCCATATTAGTATGCATTGTTTCTTAGAAAAATAGACAATTCTGTGGTTGAGGTAGGAAAAAATACAAAATAAAACTGGGGCACATCTAAGTGACACAAGAGTCAATCTGAAAATTTTCCCATGACCAAAGATCAAATAATTTGACCAAAAAATGACTTGCTTCTAAAATAAATACAGTTAAAAATGGAAAAATAGAGCTTGAGAATGGAGAAAATTAGAAGACATGCCTTGACCAAATAATCAAAGTGAATTCTGCTACCAATAAGTCATGTTGCTGTTAGATGAGCTCTAATATAATTTGAATAGAAGAATACTTTGATAAAATCCATATACTCAGTATAATTGTGAGAAAATTTCAGATAAACCCAAACTAGGAAACATTCTACAATTACCTAAGACTCTTCAAAATTGTTAAAGTCAGGAAGAACAATGAAAGGCTGAGAAACTGCCACAGATAGGGGGTTAGAGGAGACTAAAGAGACAGGATAACTAAATGAATGTGATATCTACATATTTGATTCTACAGTACACAAAGTTAATAGTAGGGACAGCTTGTAACATCTCAATAAAATCTGTATTTTGGTTAACAGTGCTGTGGTGAAGTTAATTTTTTCATTTTGGTAAATATATGTAAGGTGATATTATAGTGTGGATCTTGATTGTCCCTCAAATATCTGTATGGGAAAGTCTGTTCCCAGCCTGTGGTACTATTGAGGGGAATGGCAGAACCTTTAGGAGTGGGTCCTAGTGAAAAAAAAAAAAACTTAAATCACTGGTGGATTAACCATGATGGAGATATTAGGATCATAGACCACCATCATCATCATCTCCTCCCCCTCCCCCTCCCCGTCTTCTTCCTCCTCTCCTTCTCCTTCTCCTTCTCCTTCTCCTTCTCCTTCTCCTTCTCCTTCTCCTTCTCCTTCTCCTTCTTCTCCTTCTTCTTCTTCTTCCTTCTTCTTCTTCTTCTTCTTCTTCTTCTTCTTCTTCTTCTTCTTCTTCTTCTTCTTCTTCTTTTCTTCTTCTTTTCTTCTTCTTTTCTTCTTCTTCTCTTTCTTTGTGATAATGGAATGAGCCACCTTGCTTAACCATGTGATTCATGTCATGAAATAATGCCTTGCCACAAGCCTAAAAGTAACTGAGTAAAACTAACATAGATTGAAACCAGGGTCTAAAATAAACCTTTCTTTCTTGCTTGCTTGCTTGCTTGCTTGCTTGCTTGCTTTCCTTTCAAGTTGATTTCCCTAGACATTTTGTCATAGTAAGAAAAGGCTGACTAATACAGATGACAAGAATAAGAGAAGTTAAGGAAAGAGGATAGGGCAATTTATGTACTATCTTTACAACTTTTACATAAACCTAAAATCATTTTAAAAACAAGATTGTGTTAAATAGTACATAATCTCATTTTGTCATTATTAACATTATTACATAAGTTATTATATTAAAAAGTCTTAAGGTAGAGCATGCACTTCAATAAATGTCAGCCTTTCAATTATTTTTATATTTATTATTTAACAGTCATAACTGTAAATAGGTAACTGTATTTTTACTGAATTGGGAATTTTAATATTTTTATATTAAATTGAAACATTGAAAGACAAGAAAGGAAAAGAAAAATAATTTTAATGACATAACTCATATATGTCTACTGTTTTGTGTTCTATTTTCTTCCAATATTTTGTAAATATACATGTATGTATATATAAAATATTATTAATGTAGTCTTTCACAAAGTTCTATAGTAAGTAAAGGTCTTTCTATAAAGGACACAATAATACTATTTAATACTAATTTTGCATATTATATGTGCCATGAACTTTTTAAAGAATTTTAATATGCAATTTTATCTAATCATCATGACAGTGTCATGATGAAAGTATTTTTTATTATGAACCTAATTTTTTAAAAATGTGATATTAGTTTGACATTATTTGCATTTCAGAAGTTCATATGCTGAAAGCTTGGTCCCCAGTAAGGTGGTGTTGGGCTGTGGTCTTTAAGACCTGATTAGTTGTTTAAGAAAGGTAAATGCTTTTCATGGATGAATGGGCTTCTACACTCACTTATTACTAGTAGGTGGTAGAACCAGGAATTCCACTGGCCTTAAATTCCATGTTGTTATCACTGCCCATGCCACTTCCATAAGATTGTAGTACAAGGTTTCTGAAAACTTTAAGTGGTGGCTTGAATTTTATGGGACCTGAGTCATAGGAAGTGGAGCCTCACATTCCCATCAATACTGGCTGGTATTACACAACATCTCTATTTGTCCTGTTCAACTGAATACCAAGAAATGTTCCCTGAATGCAAGCTGGGAAAAGTTGTGGGCTTAGTTCTGCTTCTACTTCTCCCAGGTACAATCCTTGAAGTAACCGTTTACTGTGTGACGGGTTTCTAGCTGGTGTCCCATCTCTGGCAGGCTTCAAGTTTAGATGTTTGCCAATTTCTCTGCTCTCACTCTGTAAAATGTTGAAACAGTGAATGACAATACTTGCCACAGAGTATTCTCCTGAAATAAACAAATAGAATCCAAGGAAAGTCATTTGAAAAGTTTCAAAAAGTATATTTATGCTTAGAAAAGGTAGCTGAGAAAATAACTCATATCAACCCTGGTAGACATATCCACTGATCAAGAGAATGAATACCATTCCACAGAAATTCCAACAGTTGCTTTTCATGTTTTTCCAAAAGACATTCATTATCAAGTTATAAAAATAATATTTATTTATTTGTAATAGGAGATGGTGGTTGCAGATAAAATGAGGATGATAAACTCCCAGCCTATTAAAAATGTATTGGCTTAAAATATCATATAGTAGGAATAGAAGATAATCAATTCCAGGCATAATTATTCATGTGTCTATTGGAAAAATTGGTCTGTTGACTTGTACTTTACAGACTGTCTTATTCTTGATGAATGGCATCTTGTGATAAATTGTGTTTGAGTATTCATGGATAACTGAGCTAAATTTATTTTTATGCTTGAAAGTTTTCTAGTTGTCTGTATAACCATGTAATATAATTGATGTTGTATATTAAAAATAATCAACTTGAACATATTGGATGTTTGTTACTCCATAGTAGCATACCATCTGAGTAGTTATGGAGATAGATTTGAATAGCCATGTGTATGATAATTAAGAAGATAATAGCTACAATGATGGACATGAATAATTCAGTCACATTCTCAGCCTCAAATGATTCAAGGTTCAATGCCTATTGTAGTATTTGTAGTAACATAATTAATATGACTTGGTCTTTTTAAATGCAAATTTCTAAGTTTTGACTGCATTTTATTAATATTATTGTCATGAGAAATAAAAACCTAATTAATTAGTAAGCCCCATCTACATACAAGGATTTTCCTAGAAAGAGCTCTCCAAGCTACATGAAGATCTGTTGTGGCACAGCTCCTATGATACATGATGCATATTGGTTTGGATTATAGTTATATATGTATTTTCACATTATTTCTACTTTTTAGATGAGGAACATTTTTATTAAATCAATAATATTAGAAATACTAGATAATAATACTTAAAATATTAATTACTTTATAGAATATGAAAATATTGGAAATATGTTTTACATGTCTTTTATTCTTCAACTATCCTGGACCTCCAACCTAAGATGTACTAGTTAAGAATCTGAAGAAATGAGCAAGTTAAAGAATCTTTATCACTTTAACAATGAACTTTATCCTAAAAGGTAGAAGAAAAACATCAAAAAGGAGAGACATAATTTAGGATGCTGAGTCAACTCATTTACTTAGTGAGCTCAGATAGCTCATAAAATGTAGCAAAACAAGTGGAAAAAAGAAATCTGTATAGAGTATTAAAGTTGTTAACTAAATATTTGATAACATTTTAATTAATTGCTGAATAGTAAGGTTGTGCTACATTTTTTACTATGGCAGTTTCAAAATTTAATTGTACAAATAAGTCATGCTCAATATGCTCTTTTAATATGCTATAGATCTTGGTGTTTGTAAGGCAGAATATCCAAATTATGTGCCACAACATGATTTTAGTAGATTATAATTTCATTTTAGCAAAATCTTACTAAGCATGCTGCTCCAGTATTAAAAATGCATGGCAATAACATCCTTTAATTTTTCAATTATTGGGAAATAATAAAATCACCTTGAATGAGATCAGGGAAACTGCTCACTGTGCTCGCCATTTTCTGGCTTCAGAAAACCCAAGGCTGAGACCATTGGATATACAAAACTTGCATAAAGGTGCAGTACAAGGTTCCTTGCCAGCACAAACTTTCCATTCAGATGGACTCTTCTATTTTGAAATCCACTGTTATACAGACAATTGACTTTTTGGTGGTTTATGGAACATTTAAAATAACTATAAATATGAGACTCATGGAAGTTAAGAAAAGCCACAGCTGTGAGGCAAAAAAGAATGAACAAACAACCTAACATGCAGACAGTGCAAATATCAACTATGCAAATGTCCAGTTTTCAAATCCATACTCAAATGAAAGGGCATTTCTATGAAATGGTACTTTTGCAAAAAATATATTTGCCAAACATAAAATATGAGTGTTCTGTTCAATAGGTTCCTGTCAGATTCAGTCTATATTATCTAGTCACTCATTTCACATTATTTTACACACAAAAACACAACTGAAATTTAATATTAATGCAGCATTTATGGCTAATTCAGAGTACATGTATTTGCTAGTTCCCAAAATTTAATTAGTCTTCACCATTTTTATTTATTTATCTTTTTGGTGGTACTGGGGTTCCTGGAAACCCTTCTACCTCTGGTCTACACTCCAAGACACACACACACACACACACACACACACACACACATATATATATATATATATTTTTTTTTTGAAACAGGGTCTTCTAAGCTAGTGAGGCTGGCTTCGCACCTGTGCGATCCTCCTGTGTCCACCTCCCAAGCGCAGGGATTACAAGCGTGCGCCACCACTCCTGGCTCTTTTTTTTTTTTTTCTTGGTCAGAACTAACACATCAAATTAAAAGCTCAGGCTAAGAAGATAAAAGAGTATTAAACTTTCTCAACTTGTATTATCTAAAGGTTTTTTAATCAACTAATTAGTTAATTAAATCTAGACACAAATTACAATATATCTCTAGGTTGTATGAAATTAAGCTTTTTAAAAAATTTTTATTGGTGCATTGTAGTCATACATCTTAATGGGATAAAAGACTTGTGTAGACGTACATGTACACATCATTCAATTAGCCCTTACCTAATACCTACTCCACTCCCTCCCCATCTCTCCTTCCCATGCTTGGCTTAACGATTGACTTTGATATGTTTAAGTACATCATGTGCTTTAGAGAGTTTCCTCCCCTCCCAATCCCCTCAGTTAGGCTGCCTTTTAAAATGTGGCAAAAGAACCCCGGTGTGGTGGCGCACACTTGTAATCCCAGCATTTGGGAGGCTGAGAGCGGAGGTCAGGGTTTGCTGACAGCCTCAGCTATTTAGTGAAGCCCTCTGCAACTCAGTGAGACCCGGTTTTAAAATAAAGAACACAAAATAGGGCAGGGGATGTAGCCTGGAGGTCGAATGCCCCTGGGTTCCATCCCCAGACCTACACACACACAAAAATAAAAGTGGCAAAAGGAAATAGTAAAACTCCTAATTTTTGTGTTTTAAAGGAAAAATAAAATAAAAGCAAACTAGGATATGAAAATAAAATAAAAGCAGACAGAAATGGGCACTAAAGAGGTTTATTTGGGAAGTCAGGATACAGATGAAATTCTCAGAAATGTAAATATGGCTTAAATTAAAAAGGTTTTTGTCAAAACCTTTCTACGGACCTATTTCAAAATTATCTGTACTTTGCACATGTAGTGGCAAAATACAGTGATGGAGATGAAAGCAGCTATATTCATAATTCTGTTTGTACCAAGGTATCACTATGCTGGATGAAGTCCCATAAGAACCAGCATTGTGGGGTATATATGCCTTTCCACACTGACAGAAATGGACCAGGAATACTGGTCTCCAAGTATAATTTGAATGTAAAAAACCTTTGTGATATATCTGTATTCCAATGGTATATTAGATTTCAAGCTGGTTGTATATAGAATCTTGAGACTCAATCAGAAAGAAGGTAATTTTATTTTTTTAATTATTTTTATTATTTTATGATACTGGGGGTTAAACACAAATTCATTCTACCTCCAAGTTATACCTCACCAAGTCGTTGAAGCTGGTCTTGAGCCTGAGATTCTCCTGTCTCAATCTCTAAATACTGTTATTACAGGTATTCACCACCACACCTTGCAGAAGAAGGTTTTGATTTAGTTAGAAAAAGAAAACTAAAGTCTTTGTATGATTTCTTGGGGGCCCAGTCAGACAATACTTTGATTTTCCTCAAATTCAATAACCTAGGCAGAATTATCCCAGTGAATGGGACAGAGATAATGCCTCATGTCCTCAGTCAAAAGACAGGTTATTGTTGTAGCCGTACTTAAGTTTGAAAAGTATTTAAAGTATTGAAAAATTATAGTTTACCCTATGAAAATACTGTTACCCATGGTTTACAAATCCAATATTTCACAATGATAATTATTCATAAAGTTATATGTTTATCATTTGCATTATGTATAGATTCAATTAAGTGATTTGCTGAGAGTTACAGAGGAAGTTAGTAATAGTATAAGGTACTTCCACCTTATACTAGAAAGTTTTAATGTTCAATAACAACCTCAAAATTACTATAAAACTACAATAGCTCAAATCTGTCTGCAAAAGCCCAATGAAAGAAAATATTTAATAGTTGTTAATAGCAGTTGATAATGTTTTCTGAATTCTTTTCTTTCTTTCCTTCCTGCCTTCCTTTTTTCCTTCCTTCCTCCCTCCCTTCCTTCTTTTCTTTGTTTATTCTTTCCTTCCTTTCTTATTTTCTTTTGTACTGGGAATTGAACCTAGGGGCATTCCACCTCTAAAACACACACCCAGCCCTTTTTAATTTTTTTTCTTTTAAAATAGATTGTCACCATATTTCTGAGGCTTTCCTCAAACCTGTGATCTTCCTTTCTCAGCCTACCATGCCTGGTTCTGAATTATTTTCTCATGTATTATAATACTTGCAGTTTTAATGAATAGTGCCTGCAGCTTTAGTCGCAGCAGCAGTTGTAGGAACTGGTGGCAAAGAAGAAAGGACAATATGACCCTACCTTAGATACTTCACTAATGTAATTTACATGCACCACCTCATTTAATGCCAAGAAGATGTTTCGTTTTTAAGTATTTGAAAAAAAAAATAACAATTAAGAAACTTAAGTCTAAGACTTTCCCAGTTCTTAAATAAGAAAACAATAAGACAGAATTTTAAGACAGACAATGGCCAAATATTTTCTTTCTGTTGATAAGCTGACATAAGAGGCTGTCACTGTGTCTTTGACAAGTGGGTTCCCAAGGTTCTCTTTAATGAGAAAAATTGACCTATGTAGAGTTGTAGAGTAGAGTTCGTGTTCCTTTGGATGGCTGACTCCCAAGAAGAAGGAAATGCAGGAGGGCCGAACTATGGGCTGGGCTTCTCCTTCCTCTCATCAGTCTGGCCTATTCTTCCACTCCTGGAGTGGGTGGAATGTGGTACCAGAGAAACAGCTCAGGAGCGCAGTACTGACGAGCTTTCGAGGTGGAGAAGAAATGGCCGCTAGGATCGTAGCGTCTTCAGATAGTGGTTGCTGTTGCTCACCTGCTTTACTGTTACCCCAACAGGCTTAGCCACTGAGTCAAGGGTTACCGTGTGGCACGGGGTCCTTCCAAGCATGACACCAACAGTCTGAAAGTCCTGCTTCCCTCACAGTAAGGTTTTTCCCTCAATGCAGTCTCCAGGCTTGGAGTGTGATGTTGCCAACACAGGTTGATTACTTTGAGATTTTACTCCCAGAAGAAATTAAGTTCAGGTCTTTTCTCTGAAGATTAGGCAAAATAAAAGTGTGTGTGTGTGTGTGTGTGTGTGTGTGTGTGACTGGGGATTAAACCCAGGGTCTCAGGCACACTAGGTAAGATGTCTCCCAATGAGCTACATCCCCAACCCACTTATTTCACTTTATTATATTATCATGATATGATATTCCTCCAGAGAGGCAAGATTTATATTAGATTTTCCATTAGCCCTTGAATTCTAGTCTATTTCCATCCATCATGCCAGATATTTCTGGAACAGTTTTTCGTATGTGTTATCTTGGTAATGAGAGAAGAGAGTTGATTTTGAGGATAAGAGAGAACCAACCCTGAAGTGGTTAAGGGCACACTGATGGAGGGATAAATGTGTAAGAGGTATCTGAACCTGGTGATGAAAATAGCATAACTTTTCTTACACAAGGTTGAATAGAAGTGTAGCCCAAACCAAATGTGACATCAGTTCCAAACTCTAATGGATTGTCTTAAAAGGACACGATCAATTTTGTTATTAAAGCATTAAAAGGTTTTACTATTCTCACACTTCCATCAAATCCTTTACTTTTAAATGTAGGAATTTCATTCTTTTTCAAGATCGTGTTTTCTTTGTGTGCCTTGTTTACTTCAAGTTCTAGCAAGTAACACAAGTAATGCAAATCAGGTTTAATTTAATCTCTGCTTGGCTTCCTTAATTAAAATAGGGAGAGCATAAATTCTCTTACATCGCCTATAAATATATCTTTCATAAATAGAATATTTATAAAAACACTGAGTACATTATCAGCAATGAAGTCTTTTCAAAATTGAAACCATAAGATTTTCAATCACTGACTCAACTGAGAAGGTTGAGACAGGAGAATCACAGGCTTGGGATCAACATTCAGACATTTAGTAAAGCCTTATTTCAAAAAAATAAAAAAAAATAAATAAAATAGGGCTTGAGAGTATAGCTCAGAAGGAGAACACTCCTGGGTTCAATTCTCCATACCAAAAAAAAAAAAAAAAAGCAAAAAAAAAAAAAAAACCCAAAAAACAAGAAGTGACAAGCTGTTGTTAAGGGGAAATATAATAGTAAATTTAATTTTTCAAAAAAATAAAAATAAAAAAATCGATGAGAAGCCGGGCGTGGTGGCACACGCTTGTAATCCCCACGCTTGGGAGGCGGAGACAGGAGGATCGCGCAGGTTCGAAGCCAGCCGTGCGCTGGCTTAGGAGACCCTGTTTCCAAAATGAAAATGTAAAAATAGGTCTGGGAGTGTAGCCCAGAGGTAGAAGGGCTTCCAGGAACCCCAGTACCACACACACACACACACAAAAAAAAAAAATCGATGAGAAGAGATCTTTCTTCCTCTTTCTTCTACCTGCCTGCCTTCCCTTCTCCTTCCTCTTTTCCTTCCTCCCATTATTCCTTCCTCCCTTATTTTTTGTCTTTTCCTTTCTTTTCTTTTCTCCCCTTTTCTTTTCTTTTTCTGCCCTCTCCCTTAGTATATCCTCAACTTCTAATGTAGTTTCTGGTGTATGTTAAAAAGTTAAGTGCTATTTTTTGTTTTATTTTCTCTTGATTTGTTTGTTGGTTGGTTGGTTAGTATTGGAGATTAAATCCAATTCTATCACTGAGCTCTATCCCCAGACTTTTTTTTGTTTTTGTAACAGAGTCTTGTTAGGTCTTGCCAAGCTGCTGAGGCTGGTCTTGAACCTGTGACCCTACTGTCTCAGCTTCCCAAGTACTGAGATTACAGGTACATCCTTCCAGGCTGATATATGCTAAAATTCTGTAAGTCCTATTTTAAAAAATTAATTTTGTTACCATCGTTAAAATTTTTTCGTGTTTAGAAAAATTAAAAGTTTGATGCTTTATATTATTCCCAAAGGATGGAAAAAAAGGAATTGATTTTTTATTAATTTTGTTGGTTTATTGTAATTATACTTCATAGTGAGACTCTAATATATATATATCCATACATGCACACATCACTTGGTGTATTTCAGATGTCTTTCCTGGAATACTAAGTACTAATAGAACCATCAATGATTTTATCAGAATAAGTAAGAAAGGAATTGAAAAAGTGTTAGAAAAAGGAAGGAGCTCTGATGTCTAGGTGTGTGGCTCAGTGGTAGAGTACAGACTTGGCAAGCATGGAGCTCACGGTTGGATCTGTAGCACTGTGGAAGAGAGAGAAAACTGTGTGTGCGTGCGTGCGTGCGTGTGTGTGTGTGTGTGTGTGTGTGTGTGTGTAGGGAGAGAGAGAGGATGAACTTGTAAACTTGGGTGATGAATTGATGAAACTAAGTCTGTTTCTGAATAGTTTGGGATGCTGCCTGACTAGAATGGTAGCACTTTCCAGTCAGCAGATGAAAATTTGACCCTGTGTTCAGTAATAGAATCTAGCTAGAAATATGGATTTGAGATGCATGACTTTCCTGTAATACTTGAAGCTTAACTGGTGAATTGTCCCTACTCATAAAGAAAACAAGAAGGAAATAAGATTATAAGCATGGAAATCAGTAACATAAGTACATTTTTGTATGTGTGTGTGTGCAGTACTGGGGATTGAACCCAGAGTTGTTCTACCTCTGAGCTGTAACCCCAACTCATTTGACTTTTTTGAAATTAAAAAATATTTTAAAATATTTAAAATGTTTTGCTAAGTTACCTTATCCTGGACTTGAAACTGTCTCAGTCTCCCAAGTACTGGTGTGTACCACTGCATTCTGCATAAGAAAGGTTTTATTTTTAATGCATATATTGGTGCATTATAATTATACATTATAGTGAGTTTCAGAGTGACAAATTCATTCTTACATATATATATATATTGCTTGAGGTATTACCCTCCACATCCCACCCAGATCCTCCTTCCTTCTGCCATATTAGTGAAATTGGTAGTGATACATTCATACATAGACATAACATTATTTGAACTGTGTCCTTCCTCTGTCCTCCTTTTACCTCCTTCTTTGATCACCTTCTACTAGTCTATACTCTCTCTTTTCATTTATCTGAAATATTTTTTATTTTCTATTTTCTCTCTAGCTTCCACATATGAAAGGAAGCATGTGACTCTTGACTTTCTGAAACTGCCCGATCTCACTCCAGTTCAATCAATTTTGCTTAAAATGACATTCTTTCATTTTTCTCTATGGCTGAGTGAAATTCCTCCAAACTTTATATCACATATTTTGTAAAATATCAGAAATAGTCTCATTACTTTTTAATTTAGATAAAGCCTTGCAGGAATATTTTGAGACAAAAAGAAATAAATAATAGCTATATGGATCTATTTTGTTGAACAAATTAATGATGACCTGAGCTGAAGAGAATGTATCAGAAGTGATGGTTTACAATGGTTTCCCTCTTCTGTGCTCATAAATCCATTCTTCTGACTTATGCAGGATCCACTTGGGCAGCTCTGGATATTATTAGCCACAAGGATGACTCAAACAGCTGTCTATGAGTCAATGTCCTCTATACATTGATAACCTTGTCTTTTGTCCTTAGGTGTGAATTGTTTCCTTCTTCTTAGTTTTCTACTCTCTTTTTGCTATAAATAAATTTCTAAGGTCCCAGTCCACAAATAAGTTAGTATTAGACAAACCTGGATACTGTGAATTAAGTATTGCCTGTGCACTGAGGAGGTAGTGGCCACTTCCAATGCAGTAGAAAATGGCTGTTTCAGAGTAAATGTATTTCTAACTTCACATATTAAATATAGTTACCTATACAATCCCTGTTAATTTATCTGATCTCGACTTAAAATTATATTTTGTGGTACTACTAACATTTCAACCTTTCTTTTTTTTTTTTTGGTACTGGGGTTCCTGGAAGCCCTTCTAACTCCGGGCTACACTCCCAGACCTATTTTTTATATTTTAATGTAGAAACAGGGTCTCTTAAGCCAGTGCGGCTGGCTTTGAACCTGCGCGATCCTCCTGTCTCTGCCTCCCAAGCGCGGGGATTACAAGCGTGCGCCACCACGCCCGGCCAACCTTTCTTTTTTTAATGTGTGTAAAAATTATTTGACTAATGACTTAAGGAAAAATCATTTTGTAGAATTCATTTGGATGAATAATATATGTTCATCTGTGTGCATGTATATGTAAATATACCTATTTAAAACATATTAAATTTAACCAAGTTTGCTAATATCTTAATTTATAGGGCCAGAAAAATGTTTCATACTATAAATTAGGAAACTGAGGCTTGAAGAGTTTAAATAAACTGCAATTATCGAGTAAAATTCCCTGTCGAATTGGACTTTATAATACACTTCGTATAGTACTTGGATATCAACAAATCCAATTGAAAATCTGTGGCTCAATGAAGGACTCTATGAATAATCACACTAATTTGCATAATCACAAAACATGCTCCAAAAAGGCTCTTAAATCACTGAACATTCAGGAACTCAATATGTAGATGCATATTGATTCAGACAATGCAAAAAGTGGAAAATTTCCATGAACATTTGAAAAGTCTTTTTAACTTAATGATCATTGAATATATTCCCACAAAAGATGAAGAAACATGTTTAAACATAAAATATTATCTCAAAAGCTATATATTTCTCAAAACCACATCAAGAATTTTTGTCTTTGCATAAAATGAGGCTTTGAGAATATTTGATCACTGTTTTAAGAAGTATAAACTACCATAAAGGTCATTCCTTTTAAGCAGTTGAGAAAATACAAAAGCAAGATTATTTCTGTTACAAAACCCAATAGTCTAACAGTATATGACTGAAGAAAATAGTTGGGTACCTCAATTCTCGGCAATGTGCATTTTAGAAACGTTTTAGTTTTTCATTGACACAGTGCATTTGACTAAGCTCGTCTATTCTTTCAGCAAAATAAATGTTCTGAAAAGCTCTATTGTTCATTGGTCAACAACAACCCCCCCAACTTGTTCCGTTCTTGACTTATATGAGTACAGAATGTACTTTTATCCTTTCCTTGTCAACAGCATACTTTGGTATTTTGACAATGGGAAGAAAATGAATTGCATTATATTGTGACCAACATCACCAACATCATTTTGGAAAGTTTACTCTCTTGGCATAGTATGTGTATTTTTTCCTAGAATATAAAAAAGGAGTTCTCTATGATGTAAGTACATGGTTAGAACTAGTTTTAAAATTTATAAATCCCAGTTTACAATTCCCAGCCAATAGGCTTAATGGTGCTTTTTTTTTCTCTTAGTATTGACCAGTAATCATAGCACACATCACTTATGCGAATCAATTAACTGTTAAGTGTTCTGTTGTTTTGGGTTTTTTTTTTATTTGTTTGTTTTGTTTTGTTTTATTTTTGGTGGTGGTACAGGGGTCCCTGGAAACAATTTTACCTCCGGGCTACACTCCCAGACCTATTTTTATACTTTTTTAAATTTGGAAACAGGGTCTCTTAAGTCAGCGGGGCTTCAAACCTGAGCGATCCTCCTGTCTCCGCCTCCCAAGCGCAGGGATTACAAGCGTGCGCCACCATGCCCGGCTGTTCTGTTTATTTTGATCCATTATTTTTGTGTGCTTCTCAAACTCTCAAAGGCATATGATGAATAAATATTCTTATACAACCAAAGAAATTTGGTAAATCTTCTGGTTTTCCCTACTACAATCAGATATTTGCACAGAAAAGTCAATTTTATGTTTAATATGTAATATTTTAGATAGAATAATTATATATCACATAATCTTTAATCTTACATAGATATTCTAATACTTCCTGTCTTCTCAAATTCATTAATACTAACCACCCCTCAATATAGGTACCCAGTTCTATCAGAGGATTTTTATGATAAGAAGAAGGTAAATATGCCTTCTTCCTCCTAATCAAAGTCTTTGCCCTAGAACTGAAAATAATTTTTATCTTTTTCTGGCTAACTGAAACACTCCCTGCCAGCTTCATCAGATCTTCCTGACCTGCCTTGATTGACCATATCAACCATAGACCATAACTATATTTTGAGTCATTACAGCTTTCCATATGTAGTTCTTTTAAAGCTTTTTATGTCTAAATTGTCTATTTATTTGCCTTTCTTGCTAGATCATGTACTCCTTGAGTAAAAAAAGTAATATATTTCATTATTGCATGTCTAATATGTGTGTGTGTGTGGTACTGAGAGCAAACGCAAGGGCATTCTACTGCCGAGCTACACCTCTAGCCTATTCTTCATTTTAAAACATGGTCTCACTAAGTTACAAGGATATCATTAAGTCACTGAGGCTGGTCTCAAACCTGCAACCCTCCTGTCTCAGCCTCTCAAGTACTGGGATTACAAGCGTCCACCACCACACCCAGCTCTATGTCTAGTTTTTGAAACAAACTGTCCTTTTTTCATCTCTCCAGAACTTTTAATAAGTTCATTCATACCCAGTAAATCTTGACTATATGCAATCTGACTGACATATGATTTAACAAAATCATTCCATCATAAAAATCTTATAAATATTAAATATTAAGATAGTTATAATTGATGTGTTAGGTATTACTAAAAATGAGCCGGCTTTAAAATGTACCTGAGGAAAAATATCTCAAGAACACAGGACTATGTAACTAAATTTTATGAATCTCATTTAGTTGGTATTTATTTCATTATTGCAATATGCAAATTATTAACTAAACATTAGAGGTTAATATGAAATTCTTTAAAATATATCCTTTTCCTCATATTTGACGGAGAGAGAGGGCGTTACCAATGTTTTAGAATCCAGTAACAGAATGTCATGTACAAAATGTATGGGGACCAATTGAATAATATTACAGCATCATTCTAGGAAATAATTCGTGTCAAAAGTATTTCCAGAGATGATTCTTGGTTTAGTTATTTTACCAGATGGATATGTCAGGTTCTATATAAATGAATGCTGGTTTCCTTATGAAAAGAAGAAATTAGAAAGTAAATCAGGTGTGAAGAATTCTGACGAGAGAAGCCTTTAAAGCTGTAAATCTTTTAAAAGTGACCCATTTATAAATAGAAATGCATAGATACATATTGCTGAAACACTGATTATTAGAAAGACATCAACAAAGCACATCATTTTCAGTGACTAGGAATCATTATAGAATGAAGTAAAGATACTTTCAACAAATCAAGCATATTAACATTAAGATAGTACTGGAGAATATGAGTAGAGAAAAATTATATTTTTTACTAATTTTACTAACTTAGAAAATCTCTTTACTGATCCATACCAATGGAAAAATTCAAGCCTTTTCAAGATTACATGCAGTTACATTTGTTAAATAGATTTGTATCAGTCAGCTTTCTGTTATTGTGTCAAAATACTTGAAATAATCAACTTACGTAAATGAAGGTTTACTTTCTTTCATGACTGCAGAGGTTCCAGTCCATGATCCACTGGTCCCATTTATTTTGGGCTGTGGTTAGGCAGCCCATCATAGAGGGGATCATGTCATGTGGTGGAACGTAAAGCAGCTCATTGCATGACTGAGATGATAGAAAACAAGAGACTGGTGTCCCCAGTCCCTTTTAAGGACATGTTCCCAGTGACCTAAAATCTTCCCATAGGCCCAACTTCTAAAGGCTCTACTACATTTCAAAAGCACAACAGACTTGAACCTACATCTTTAACCCATGGGTCTTTGAGGGACACTCAGAACTCAAACTACAATTATTCATATGTAAATGTTTATAGTCTCCAGTTAATATAATAGCTAATGTGTAAGTTGTGCTATTTAATAACTTTATCTGTATAGCATTTTCAATATTAATAACACATGTTGATTATTACAACCATTGTAGCATCTTCCTTTCTGTGGTCAATATTGACATATAACTACATAACTCCCTTTTAATATTTATTGGATATTTACTATATCTGTACATCTACTTATGTGTCTATTTATCCATTCAGTAACAACTACGGAATCAAAATAACAAGGCATTCCTGACTGCTGCAGCTGGAAACAAGGCAAAATAATATTCATCACCTTCTTTGAAAGTCATTCTGTATGCTCATCATCCTCAGGCATTATTTCTGCTGGTCTCTGTTATAGTTATAGACCTGTAATGGGATCTGACTACTGGTTGTCACACCTCTGACCAGTGGGAATTTCTAGCACTGTTCATTCATGGTTATTACCAAGCAAGAGGTGGCTAGTGACTTCCTTGAATTCCAGAAACCCACCCTTGCCACCATTATATAGAGGCCTCTCTATACCTACTTTTAAAAAGCAGTGTTACTGACCACTACCAGCACAGTGTTTTCCTTTTTTAACTCAAGATCTACTGGCATGCCGGAGCCTGGATGAAATATATACATACACAATGGAGTTTTACTCAGCTATGAAGAAGATTGAAATGATGTCATATGCAGAGAAACAGATGGAACTGGAGAACATCAGGTTAAGTTAGATAAGCCAGATCCCCCAAATCAAAAGTTTCTTGTTTTTTTTTTCTCCCCACAACTGGAAGTTAGAGAGAAAAAAAGAAAGAAAAAGAGACTTATGAAAATAAAGAGACACTTAGGTTAAAGAGAATCTACAAAAAAGGAAATGAAACAAATAATGGAATGTGTATATATGAATTTTACTGTGAAACTCACTGTTTTGTACAATTACGCTGTACCAAAAAATGATCTTATAAAAAAGAATCCTGAATGGCTACCTGGAAGTCAGAACACTAGGTTAGGAAGAACTCTGATTTGTGTCTCCTGCTAGAAAGCTCTCCTGAGTGGAACAGAGTCTTTAACCTGGCAGATCCTGAAGTTGAATAAACAGGCAACATAAATTCCTCAAAGGAGGAAAGGGGAGTGAAGATGGGAATAGGTAACAGACTCTAACCTCCAGCTGCCAACATCTAAGAATTTTTGCTCAACTACTGAGAAATTAAATCCTCCAGAAGCAGTCTTCAATAAGTTATTTGCCGGCATTGGCATACGACTATCCTAGATCCTTCCCTTCCTGGTAGTGTAACCGTGATTCCTTATTTTACAGAGGCTCACAAAGGCAGCCTGTGAGTTACAAGCTTGCCTTCATAGTGGAAACAGCAGGAGAGAGCAGCATGTACTGAACTCCTTCCTCCTCCTATTCTCCTTCTTCACACCCTACTGGTGTGCCCTGAGCCTCTCTAATGCTTCCCTTATGTTCGCATCCTTGCCTCAGCTTCACCATCTGGAGGAAGCCACACTAATTCACAAAGGTCACTTGTATTTCTAGCCTTGTGTTACTAGATCCAAGCATTCCTCCTATAGAAATCTTGGCATCATATCACTGTTACAAGTTCACAATACATATTACATCTTGAGAGATAGCATCCTCAACTTTCAGAAGCGTTCTTCCCACCTGGTATTTATAGCTGTACCTTAAGAAGTCATTCAACTTTCCATCATTTTCATTGTTTTAGTGACTCTATGTCCAGAGAACCAGCAGATTCCATGGTCCCTTGTCTACTTTTGCACATTTTTCACTAGACAGTGTGGAAATCAAGGAAAGGTCTTTCCTTGATCAAGATAATGCTGAATGGGCTTCCATAAGGAAAAATAAAACCTTCTTTCTTGGAACCTTCGCATACTTAGGCTGACTGCGGGATTAATGAAAACCACGTCAAGCCCCCACCTGGAGGGAAAATTAATTGCCGTCCTCCACAATTAGGAAGAGGACTTCAACACAATCAATTTCTATTCAGGGCTGAGTCCGCCAGTCCCTGCTGCTACTGACAGGTCACACAATTAGCAATGGTAGCTAAACCGGCCTTGTTGAAAAGTAGCCCAGGCTGTTGGCCCATGCTGGCTCAAGTGCATGTGGTGGGATCCCTTCCACCACAGCTCTGCTGTTCATAGGCCCACTGTGTAAGCACCTCAGTGGCCTGGTGTAGAGGCTGCACACCATCTAGTGGACAAGTCATCCTTCCACCAATTGTTGAGAGCCTTCTACAGTCTATGATGTCTATAGAAAGCCCACAGCAAAGAAATGCAGCTGTTGAAAGCCTTTTTGACAGTATACACGGACATGTTGAGCACCAAGTAGAAATACAGCAACTATGTTTACGACAGTAAGATATACCACGTGACATTTTTATAATTTGATCTTTCTCATAACCTCCCTGAAAACAAACTGAAAATTTTCCTTTAATCTAGCTGGTAAACTTTAAACCACTTGCCTTACAAAGTCTAAATGACATTCCTATTAAGCTTTAGATTATTTTTTCTTTTGGTATTAGATATTGAACCCAGAGGCATTCTTCCTCTAAGCTAGCCTCCAGCCCTTAAAAAAAAATTAAACAGGGTTTTGCTAACTTGCTAGAGTCTCACCAAATTTTTGAGGCTGGCCTTGAACCTGTGATTCTCCTGTCTCAGTCTCGCAAGTAATGGGATTTCAGTGCTTTGATTCAAATGCTGTGATCATTTTTATTAAAGTTCAGCAGCATTTAGAGTTCTTCAATAGCAGGTTCACTCAATACATTTTTTACCTTTTGTTTCAGAGTAGTGAATGGAATATTGATCACAACTGGGCCTCAATCCTTCCCAAAATATGTAATTTAGATAGTATGAAGACATTACAAATGTGTCATAAGAAATACCAGACATTCCAATAAATCTCTAGAAATTGCTCTCATAATGTTTCCTCTTTGAGCTGAAGAAAATTACTTTCTGATCAGCAATCAGGAAAAAAATAACTAAGTTATTCTGTCAGAGAATAAAAGCTGTTAGCAACAAGTTAGGAAGCCCTAAGCACAGACATTGCCAGATACACACTTGCAAAATAGCGATTTAGTGTCAGCATTTGTGTGAAATGCATAGCAATGGTTTTCTGTTGACATTCCTGTCTCCTTTAAATCACTGTTTAAGATTGAGGCCATGATGTGTGTGTAGGGCGTGAAGGATCAACCCAGTGTAACACAGAGAACACAAGAGGCTGAAAAAATATTCAGAATCAAACACACAGGGTTTTCATAGTGTGAAGAAATGCGCCGTGCCTCCTACCTGGCTGCTGCTGTTGATTTAGAGGTGAGCTAGAAGAGGGTATCAGTTTCAGAAGGAAGTACTTCTCAGCTTGGTGCTTCATTATAGAAAAGCCATATCTGTTTAAAAAATTTTGTAATTAATATAAACTATCAGTATGTGGTAGTCATTCAAAAGATAGTTCTGAATGGTAACAGAGCATCTTTCCAGTTATGGGGTTGTTTTTCAAAAACTAAAGAGCAAAGCATTTTAAAATTTTAGTTTTGATCTCTGACACTCTCAACATCCTCCCTTTAATCTCTCTCTCTCTCTCCACTTCTCTCTGTCTCTCCCCATCTTCTCTCTGTCTGCCATGTTCAACTTTCCATCAATAATTCTAAGACATTCGATCTAGATCTTTTTGAACTCCTTTCTTTCAACTCGTCTCCTTATGTTTTGTATGTTCTCATTTCTCTCCTGTGAGTAGTGATTCTTGTTTCAAATAAATATTTTTTTTTATACCTTAACACTTGTACTCATGTCCTTCTGAGACATTAATACCTTTCTTTAATAATTACCCAAATCAGAGCTGGGTGTGGTGGCGCACACCTGTAACCCCAGTGCTTGGGAGGCTGAGACAGGAGGATTGTACAGATTCGAATCAAACCTCAGCTACTTAGTGTGAGGCTCTCAGCAACTTCATCAGAAGGTACTGAAGAGGGTGAGACAGAAGCCTGCTGTGAGTGGATGGAGGAGGTCTGAGTCATAAAATTGGTACTATTTTTACATTGCCCAGAATACGTCTATTTGATTTATATTTTATAAAATTTGAATTCCTATTTTACAGTTTATATTTTATAAAATATGATTTTATTTTTATTTTATAAACCCCACCCTTAGCCATTATTAGGCAGTTCGTAAATTATGCAATAATGTTGCTTAAGAGGGATTGATTATAGTTTCCCGGAGGATGAGGTGTCTGAATAGTCAAGTTACTTTTTGTGTGTGTGGTTCTAGAGTTCCTTCTACCTCCAGGCTGCACTCCCAGACCTATTTTATATTTTTATTTGGAAACAGGGTCTCTTAAGCCAGCGAGGCTGGCTTCGAACCAGCACAATCCTTCTGTCTCCACCTCCCAAGCGTGGGGATTACAAGCATGCGCCACCAGGCCTGGCCTAGTCAACTTACTTTTACTAAATAACTGGGAATCTGGCTTAGAGCATAAATTATAAAAAATAATATAATATTTCACAGACATGTTAGTCTAAAATACCTAAACTAATGTCTACCTTATGCGTTAATTACTAAGTGATTTTCATTTTTATTATAAATATAATCCATAATCCTTAGAAAAAGTTCAAGAATAAAAGAAAAGCAAAATGGAAATATAAAATGGCATAATATTTTACATTTTTCCTTTTCTGTGTACTTAAATACTTATAATCTGATAGTACAAGTCAAATTATGCCATACTTTGTATCTTTCTTTCCTCAATAGGTAATAGGTATATCACCAGATCAATAAACTTAAAACTTTTATAATGGTAAAATAACATCTATTATTCAATTATATTGTTTTAATGAAAATATATATTGAGTATCTACTCCATGGGTACCATACCATTTAAGACGGTTTCTGCAATTATAAACTTCAAAAGCAATCTTTGTCTTTATGGAGCTAACACCTCTGCTGGGATGAGTCTACCCTGAGTAAACCAATGAGAAAATCAAGACAGATATAGATTAGTACTGTGCTGAATTTTTTTAAAAACAGTTTAAAGAATTTGAGCGTTTTATTTGAAATTAGTGATTACAGAGGAAGCTTTTAAAAGAGAGTAATATTTGAGCCAAAGTTGGTTGTGATAGTCTCTAGCAGCAGGCACCGGCCATGGTTGTGATCATAAACAATGAAGCAATTACTATTTTTGATGTTGTCTACTTTTCCATTTATCTTCTCAGGCAAAGATAAAAAACAAAATTTCCGTAATTCAAAAAACGAGAACCGAATAGATCCTAGAAATGCTCTGTTAGATTATCTTTCTGTATATTATTGGCCCATACCATCATCAAATTTTGATGCTTTCATGTACTTCTCTTTTTAAAGTTTGTTAATCCAAGAGGAAAAAAATGTCTTTCTTTTTTATCTTTTTAAATTAGTATTGTACACTTAATATTAATGCACGTTAGTCATGTCTTTAAAATTTATTTTTATGAAAAGGATAATTTTTCCAAAGGAAGACTTTAGCCGGGCATGGTGGCTTAAGCTTGTAATCCCTGCGCTTGGGAGGCAGAGACAGGAGGATCGCACAGGTTCGAAGCCAGCCACACGCACTGGCTTAGGAGACCCTGTTTCCAAATAAAAATGTAAACATAGGTCTGGGAGTGTAGCCCGGAGGTAGAAGGGCTTCCAGGAACCCCCCCCCCCGCAAAAAAAGGAAGATTTTATTTTTCCTTTATTTTCAACAAGATAGGTGAAATGGGAACAAAATCCAAGTCATCATTCTTCAAAAATGTGTTTGTTTAATATTTTCTAGTTGGTAGCCTCTTAAATGTAGACATCTTGCTAATGTTAGCTCAAAAGTGAAAGGATACATTTCATTATGTTTTCTCCATCACACAAATGTGCCAGGATTCTGTTCCATCACAGCCTGTATATGATTGCCAAGAACACCCCCCCCCCATTTTCATCCTGTCCATTTTATAACCTACATAAGTTCTAATAATTATTTCAGATTTTATATCCAATATCACTCATCTAGAAAATTCTTCGTTGATCTCAGGACTGAGTCATACATCTACACTGTTTTTATTGTACCTATTTAAGGTGGATCACAGGATGCTTTTATATATGTGTACATTGTAAAATGATGATGACAACTAAGCTAATTAGCATGCCCACCATTTTATTTTTCATATTATTATTATTATTATTATTATTATTATATTTTGGTGGTATTGGGGATGAAACCTAGGGGCTTTCTACCTCCGGGCTATACTCCCAGACCTATTTTATATTTTATTTGGAAACAGGGTCTCACTACATTGCTGAAAGCCTCACTAAGTAGCTGAGGCTGACTTTGAACCTGTGCGATCCTCCTGTCTCAGCCTCCCAAGTGCAGGGATTACAAGCATGCACCACCATGCCCAGCTCAACATTTTATTGTGTAGCAAAAACTCTAGAGATCTACTCCCTTGGGAAATTTTCTTTTCTTTTTTTTTCTGCTGTATTAGGTATGGAACCCAGGTGAATTCGACCTCCGTGCTACACTCTCAACTATATTTTTTAATTTTTTATTTTTTGCGGGTTTGGAGAAGAAATCCAGGGGAATTTGACCTCCGAGCTATATCCCCTGCCCTATTTTTTATTCTTTATTTTGAAATCGGGTCTAACTGAGTTGCAGAGGGCCTCACTAAGTAGCTGAGGCTTTCTGCGAACCGCGATCCTCCAGGTCTCAGCCTCCCGAATACTGGGATTACAAGCGTGCGCCACCACGCCTGGCTTCATATTTTTTAATTAAAAAAAAAGTTTTTGAAACAGGGTCTCACTAAGTAGCTGAGGGTGTCTGTGAATCACAATCCTCTGATCTCAGCCTCCTGAATGCTGGGATTATAAACATGTGCCACCACACCAACTGGGAAATTTCAAGCCTATAATTTACTATTAACTATAGTTACTATGCTGTATATCAGCAATTCTTTATAGAACTGAAAGTTTATACTCTTTGACAAAATTCCTCACCCCCTTCTCCCTACCTCCTAAATCCCTCTAACCACTGCTCAACTCTGTTTCTATGAACCCAGTTCCTTTGTTCCGTATATATGTGCAGTATTTTTCTTTACGTGTCTGTCTTATTTCATTAGCATAACATCATCAAGTTGAGACATATTGCTGCAAATGGTAGGAATTTCTTCTTTCTTAAATCTAGTTAATAGTCATATAACAAAACATAATGTAATATATATTTATTAATTTGTCTACCAATGAACACATTTTGTTTCTATGCAGGAGACTGTGAACAGATATCCCTTCCATATACTGACTGCATTTCCATTGGATATTTGCCCAGAATTGGAGTTACTGAGTCATATGATAGTCCTATTTTAAGCTTTTTGAGAAAATTCCCTATTGGTTTTTATCTTCTTCCCCATCCACTTTGTTTGTTGAAGTGGATGGGGAAGAAGGTAACGCATATACACTATTGGGTGGATTCGGTACACTCCTTATAAAAACCAATAGGGAAGTAATCACTTATAAAAACATCAAATATTCCTGTCAAATTATTTCAAAGTAATTTGAGAAAACAAATTTAATATTGTCTATTAAAAATTTATTAGAAAGATAACCTTAGATAACCAGTTTATTTCATCTTTAACAAAGTCATAATTTATTAATTTATTTCTTCAGGATAAAAATAAGAAATAACAAAAATCTATATAGGAATTGCCTTAGGAAATGAATTTTGAAAAATCAATCTCAACTCTCAGCCTTGAAAAACATGTTTCATCCTATACATAAACTTCCAATAAATGGGTTTCATTTGTAAGTTATTTTTGCTTCAAAAATAATTTGTACTTTGTATAATGTTTCTATAACTGACAGATGAGTAGACATTATGCAATTCCGTCTATATTGTATTTTTGTGTGCTTTAATTGGTGCATTATAGTCCCACATCATAATGTAAATCATGTTGACAATGACATACATGCACACATTCTTGCTCCCCCCAGTTTATATTTTAAGTATTCACCAAAGATAGAAATGGAATTCATAGATAGTCAACCTAAGTATCACTGAAATAATTCTTCAGTCAGTGAATGACTAAGTAGCTACAGTTTGTATTGACTACCAAGTTGCATGTATTAAGCCTTTGGACATCACTGCATCCTATTCACTTTCCATCCAACCCTTGTGCTTCTCTTTGTACGTACCTAAGTCAAATCTTAGCTAGGCTCTGGGTGAGCAAAAGCAGACTATGTGACTTAGAATGCCTTCCACCATTGAAATAGCTTCTCTCTTCTTTCAGTTCTTTTGTAAGGAATAGAAGCCCGCAAATTACATGTGGTTGATTCTCTGGACACTGACAGATCGTATTTCACCAATAAAAGAATATCTGGTATATAAGGAAGGAGACAAGCAGATACCATCATCATTTCAACAGAAGTGGGCACCTGCTTGAACTTCAGCAGAGGGCAGATAGGTTTTCTGCAAGTCATCTGCCTAAAGGATACAGGCACTCAGCATAAGCAGGAATAGTAGCTTCTTGAAACTTCTACAGTTACCTGGGCTCTTGAAAACTAGAAGGCTATTGTGCCCTCTGATCATTCAGTCTTTGCAATGCTTTGTAAGAAGCAAATTCCCATTTTATATATTCATTTGCATTTTGTCTATGTAGAGCACCTTATGCTTCCTTACCTAAAAACCAACTGATACACAACTGACAACAACGTAAAACTTGGAGCCATATAGAATTAACTGGGAGAGTATCTACTCATGACAAGTCAAGATTTTCTGAGAGAATACAGAATAGAAAGAAAATAGCAAATAAATAATAAAACTGAGAGAAAATGGACTATACAGAAAATAGCAAATAAATAAATGGAAACTTTGTTTTCACATGACTGATTCTTTCAAATAAAACTTAATTCTAAAGAACACACACATACACACACACAATGTTAAACGGAAGAAGCAGATGTATTTTAAAAATGTCAAAAATTATGGGGTTTTTTTTGTAAGTCTAAGAGAAAAGCAAAAAAAAAAAAAAATCCTAGTTTTTCCTTTGTTCCAAAATACCTGGTAATCACCAGTTGGAGATAATTACATCATTTAAAAAAGTTTTTCTATCTGAGCTTTTTTTATTTACCCAAGCATAAATCATTTGCTTTCCATTTCACTTTTATGGGGGAGGGGAAAAAGAGAGAGTACAGACACTCAGAAGACAATCAAGCTGCAATTTTGTCTCAGCACATAAGAGAACCCAAATTCTTCAGTATGACTCTAATTTTAACAGGTCTTCCCAGGCTCTAGAGTTGTCTTTAAATTCTTTGATTTTTCAAAGCATGTCATGTCATGCTCCCACTTTAAATCCTTTAAAGCCTCCCCACCATGCAGATAATTCACTCCAGTTCTACTGCATAGCTCATGAACCTTCCCACTTTCTATCCTGGGCTGCTTGCCTGACCTGACTGCTTACTACTTTTTTCATTTATCTTACACTTTAACCATGGAAGACATCTGCTCATCCTTCGACCTGCAATCATATCTCTAACATATCGTACCATCTTCTCACACTACCCCTTCCCCCAGAAGACAATTGAACTAAAAAGAGAACAATTCCCCAATATGGTGCAGCATACGAGAAATGTTTTCAGGATAGCCAATTATTAGATAGAGGGCCTTATGTAGCATATTATTCTAAAGAAAATATAGATATAAATATTAAAATTAGGTTATGCAAAAAGGAAGGAATACCGTCTCCCTTTTACTATCATGGTACAGGCTCCCCTATCAACTGGGATTTAAATAAGGAACTTATATTAACATATCCTTAGTTTATTTCTCGAAGTTTCGCTTTTATAGTATAATGAATCCAGTAGGCTGTCTGCCCAATTAAAAAAATGTTGCATTGGTTTATCTTCTTTTACAGAGGCAACACAATGTTCCTTTAAGAGGTAATAAGCTGAGATAAAACAAAAATGAGCCTACCATATGACTCAGCTATACCATTTCTAGGTATCTACTTAAAAGGAATTGAACTAAACTACCATAGTACTGCATGTATATCTATCATTATAGCTGCACAATTCATAATTGCCAAAATATGGAACCAGCAAAGATGTACTTCAACAGATGAATGGATTACAAAATTATGAAATACACAATATAAGTCTATCAAACAATAAATAAGAACAAAATTAAAAGAGACATCATCTTCTTCAAAATAGAATATGCCAATTTGTTTGTACAAGTGTCCTTAACACATGAAATATTTCCCATATAAGGGTTCTCTAGCTCAACAGCTCACAAGAATATTTGGCTATTTCATCAAAGATTTTCAATTGAAATATCAGATTACTATTCACATAGAAATGAAATGACTTCATGTAGCTGTACATTGATACTCATTAAGAATTTTGCAGATTTAAATTTTTGCTTAGATATTATAAAGGTGATCTAGATAGTAGGAAAGAGGAGAAAGAGTAGGTTGAGCTGCTAAAGTGTTAAAGATGAAGGAAAAAAATAATGCTGAGGTCAGTACTATTAGCTGAAATTAACTGCTCACTTTGACAAACCATATGGTAAACATTTCATGGATTTTTTTCTTTAGCCTTATTTTTACAAAGAGAAAAAAAAGGTAAAACTTGGATTTGAACCCAGCCAACCTTACTCCTGCAAAATCGCCTACATAGCCTTTAAATTGGAAAACATCAAGAGGCAGCAATGTGGATCATATCTGGGAAGATCAGAGTCTTAATATATTATAGTTCAGAAATGGTAAAAATAGCCAAGCAACATGCATGTCATATTTATGATCTTCATCCTGATATTGAATCTTCTCAATTCAGTTCCCATGTTACATTTTGTGCTTCTTAGCTGAGCCCTTTTGTAAATGATTTTTTCTCCTCCATCTTAAAAATATCCCATGATTGCACTGCAGAGAATTGGAATAGAAGGAACATACCTCATACCTCAATAAAAAATGAACATCTAGAATATACAGATAACTAAGAAAACAAATAACCCAATCAAAAATGGCAATTGAATTAAAGAGACATTTCACAAGAGAAAAAACTACAAATGACCAATAACTGTTGAAAAAAAAGTTCAATATCATTAGCAATCAGAGAGATGCAAATAAAAACTACCCCAAGATTTCATCTAACCCCAATTAGAGTGTCAGTAATTCAAAACACAAACAAAAACAAATGCTGGCAAAGACATGGAGAAATGAGAACTCTAATACATTGTTGGTGGGATTATAAATTGGTGCAACTATTTTGGAAAACTGTATGAAGGAACCTCAAAGAAAGGAGAATGAACTTACTATATGAGCAGTAATACAACTTCTGGGTATCTACTCAAAAGAATGGAAACGAAATTACCAAACTAATACATGCATAACTATGTTGATAGCTGCACAGTTCAGAATTGGCAAACTAATGGAATCAGCCAAGGTGTCCATCAACAGATGAGTAGATTGCAAAACTATACAATATGTACACAATGGAATTTTACTCAGCCATAAAAAGAACAAAACTGTCATTTTTAGGGAAATGGATAGAACTGGAGAATATGGCTAAGTGACATTAGTAAGTCACAATATGTAAAAAATCAGATGCTTTCCCTAATATGGGGAAGCTCAGGAGAAAAGGGTTATAGGAAGGATTCTAGACAAAGCATCTTCATAGTTGAGTAAAGAAGGTGACCTAACTGAGGGTGATGGGAAAGGGGAAAAGGGAAACTCCCTGATTGGCATGATGTACATTCACAAACATATCAAATTCATTCACTAAGAAGAACATGAGAAGGGAAGAGAGAGGAAATGAGGTGGAAATTGGGGAAGAGTTAAATGAACGCTGTGTCCATGCATACCTCTAACATCCTGTACATCATTAAGATGTATAATTACAATGCACCAATAAAAAAATGAAAAAGAAAGTGAAAGTTCTCCATACTATTGTTTTTCTGTCTCAAATTCAAATCCACAGGTAAATTCGTTTAAGCTAAGGAATTATTCAATAGCTTTTAATCAATCATATATTCTAGTGTCAGGCTGTTGGTTTCCTGTCCTGCATCCAATAGAAACTTGTCCTATGATCTTGGGCAAGTTTCTTTGGTCTTGTGTACCTCAGTTTGTTTATCTATAAAATTTAGATTATAATCAAGTAAAGTGGTATGGACATATACATGCTCACCTAAAAACTAAGCCCAGTTTATATAACTTTAGGGAACTCGGATCCCTAACATTCTTACCAGAATATAAATTGACGTGGTGATATTGAATTCAAACTCTTGCTTCTTCTTAAATCACAGTAGATTCAATGCTGCACTCTGATTTCCTTAAGTATGCCAATAAAAAGAAAAGCACCAAGTCTTTTACATTAACAGGGTACTTTATTTAGATAGTTATGACATTTAGAAATTTAGAAACTGAGTGGTATAAACTGGTCCCAATGTTCTGGGAATGAAAGGCTTCATGGGATCATTATTGAATACAAGTTTTTGAGCAGTCAGACACTTATGAGCACTTTCTCAATCCTCAATATAGATTATATTCTTCAGCATAGATTCAAGAATAAAGCATACTTTTAAATTTCAGCCATGTCTTCATAAGAGACTCAACATGGACAATAATAAAAGTTTAATTCTAATTCTTACAAAATCTACTACATGGGCTTTAGTTGTTATGTAGTAGCTATTACCTACCCTTGCTTGGTAATAATGTGTGTGTGTGGGCGGGGAGAGTTGAACCTAGCAGCATTTTACCTCTGAACTATTTTTCCAGTCCTATTTTATTTTTTAGTTTGAAACAGGGCTTCCCTAGGTTGCTGACAGCATTGCTAAGTTGCTGAGGCTGCTTTATAACCTGTGATCCTCTTGTTTCAACTTCCCAAGAACTGAGATGACAGATGTGTGCCATCATGCCAGCTTCTTGGTAACATTTTTGTTTCTATAATTGGGGGTCAGGATAAGACCACATCTTCTGGTCACAGTATGACTGGAATGCATGGTTTTCAAAGATTGTGATGAAACAGGTCCCCTTGGATATTCTATAGTTACAGGACAAGATGATAAATTAAATCCTTGGCATTACTACGTTACTTTTTGCCTTTGTAAAGTTACTCAGTCTCGTTGAACTTCAAATTCTTGATATATGTGGGTTGCAAGGAGATAGCATGGATTAATAAGTGCTACATTGGCAGTAAGTACAGAATGTACCTTACAAAATGGTAGGCTCTCTCTAAATGTCCATTTCTCCTCCTTGAAATTCTTTCTTTCCTTTAAAGTAATATGTAAACAAGTTCATATGAATAATCTGCCTTCTGGAATACTTTCTGCCCTTCATCTTCTAAAGGATTATGCTTTCTGGTTAGGGTATGAGAAAAGTTCATTTTTCTTTCAGTTACTGTTAAATTGGTGGCTGAATGAGTCTGGAAATGCCCTTGACCTCATGGCTTCCATTTCTTCATTTTTAAAATGAGTTAGGCGGGTTGTGCCAGTGTTGTAAAATACTATCTCCTAGACTGGCAGTATGCAGTGCAATTATATAAAAACACAGATTCCTTGACCCTCTGCCTCAGAGGTACTAAATAAAACATACTTGCGAATTTTGATTAAAAATGTATGTTTTTAGACACGTTTTGTATCAAATGAGAAATCACAAGTTAAAGAAACCCTGTAGAAAACAAAGACTTGAAGTCCTTTTAGTTCTAACACTTAAATTGTTTTCTAACAGTTTTTTTTTTCTTTTACCCTTCAACAATTCCCTACATTTTGATATTTAAATGGAGACTTCTAGAAAAAAATGTTGAGATACAAAACAATAATAAACAAGCACTCTATTATATGAACTCTTCAGATGACATTTAGAGAACTGATCAGGCAGAGTTAATTTAACTTTAAATTAGAAAAGGAGCTTTTCAAGCCGGGCGTGGTGGTGCATGCTTGTAATCCCAGCATTCCATTTGGGAGGCTGAGACCTGCAGGATCGCGGTTCGCGGACAGCCTCAGCTACTTAGTGAGGCCTCTGCAACTCAGTGAGACCTGGTTTCAAAATAAATAATAAAAAATAGGGCAGGGGGTGTGTAGCTCGGAGGTTGAATACCTCTGGGTGCCATCTCCGGACCCGCAAAAAAAAAAAAAATTATTTTCATGTTTGACTTCTGCCAAGGTATCATTTTTCCTAAAGTACTTAAAGTATGCAGTAGCCAAACTTCATAAATTTATACCAATATATAACCTTAGTATTTTCTAAGTGATCTTTGGCAGCATAACTTGTGGTACAATATCATGAACAATATAAGCTTATATTACAATAACAGAGTTTGAAAACAGGCCCACTTCAAGTAATTATACCTTTAAGATTTTCTGTAATGCACAGAATCTTGTCCTTATAATCTCTGTTCTTTGTAGCTTTGAGTTTGCATATGATGTTGCAAACAAAAATCCAATTCGTGTTAAAATGGTTGATTTCGTAGGTATGTAATAAATTGTCCTAAATATTCCTATAGTTTTTCATTGGAATTTTTAACATCTAAAGACTGGTTCACTCTTTAAGGCTACAGAGTGAATTGAGGGTTTGTTATAAATGTAAAATATTTGTAGAGATGAAGGTTTATAATGATTTTGTGGATCTGTAGGGAGAACAATAATATTAATGAATTAGGTACTGAGTGAAAATTTTCAGAATAAAAATTATAAAGTATCTTAAGGCAATAGCAGTGATGTTAGAAAATTATTTCTAACAAATCTTAAGATTTGGGACTGAATATAATGGGAGTGCCTGAGGCCTCCATGAGCTCTTGTCTCAGGCAAGGTCATAAATTGAAATGTGGGTTGGTGGCTTTAAGTAAATAGTGGCAGTATAACAAAGATATTTCAGAAGGAATCTTGCTTTGGGATATAAAAAACTTATAAAATTGCAGATCTTGTGAAAACAGATACCTTTGTTAATCTTCCTTTTCATTTTATCCCTGTGGTCTAGCCAATGGTGAATATAAAATAAAAACAAGTTAAAATAAAAAAATACAATTTGTGTGAACCCATGAAGAAATGATGGAACAACCATCCAGGTTGAATGTTCAGGACAAGTGGGAGTATTAATCAACAGTTCAGGATTAGGTAGTAAATATTGAAACAACAGGAGAGTAGTTTATATTGTCAAATTAGAAATTTAATAAAGCAGAAAGTCTAAGATGGACCAAATTTGATAAATGGGAAGATGGAAATAAGGTCCCACATATGAAAGGTGAGAACTAGAAATGTATTATAACATCATTTAGCAATGTTACCCCATCTCATTTCCAAATGTACACATACACTTTCATATTCTACAGCTGAGAAAACAAGTCCAAATATGTTAAGTGCCTCTTAGTACCAGGTACTGACTCAAATCTATCTTTTGTTCAGGGATCTAATATAACATCATAGCACAAAAATTATTTCCAAAGGTTATTTATATAACTGTAGGCATCAGTATTTGCGCTTATATTTTCAAACACAATGTATTTTTTTTAATTTATGGCTTTTAGTTTTTTTTCCTTACAACCACTACTGACCAATAATAAGAGAAAGCTAGGAAACACATATAAAGCTATTTTCTTTGTATTTTCATGTTTTTAGAGAGTTATTATTTGGGGACTATTAATTTCTTATTGTTCATTGGTTTTAGTTAAAGTTTAATGTCAAAAAATAATAACAATCATGTGTATGCAAAAACCTCTTCCTTGTTCATGAATATGTATTTCTGTTTTAAGCATTATAAATGTGAATAAAGTGCTTTACATAATCAGAACCAAGCTATTTATGTAGGATCACTAAATATTAAGACTTTAGAAATATGCCACTAATATGTAGTGTCCAAAGTCAACAATGATGAGAGAAATGACAAAAAATATGGTATTGTTACTGATTTCTGTTGGGTTTTAAAAAGAAAGTCATTCAGATCTTTCTAGACAGAAGTCATTAGTCACAAACTGAAAGTGATTAAGGAATATACATTTTATTGTAACTCTTTAAGAATCATACAGTATCTCACCACTGAGTAAAATATCTATGATTTTAACTTATGTATGCATCACAATTTAATAATGATATTTTATAAGATAAGCAGTAGTTCCTTAAAGAAAGTTTTAGACTAAATAACCTATATAATCTTGTTCAGAACTTTGGTAAAAAAATCACATTTTTCTCTCTTAAAATGGTTTTAATATATAGATTTAGAATTTTAGAAAAATCAATAATAATTCATCATATATTCTTATCCTGTAAAGGTATAAAGCTTAATATCCTGGTCTTATAATCCTTGCATATAAATATATGCACATGACTTAATATCTTAGATTATTAGCATTTGAAGTACTAGTTGAAATGATTAGTTCAAACTTCTCACAAAAATAACCTTATAATAAGTATTTAGTAATCAGGGTATAATAAAATATAATACCATGATATATAATAGCTTCCAATTTGTCTTCCTCCATTTTTTTTTAGCATGCATCAATGTATCCTGAGAAATTAGACAGGGAAAATGCTCTTTTCTCTCTTCCCTACCCGGTATTCTATAAGGTTGTACACTTAATTGATGGAGAGAAGCATGGTTGGGGGGAGGGGGAGGAAAGACCACAACTACTATTACACCTAAACTGGAGTGGCCCACAGGCATGGGGGCACCCTTGAACTCTCAGGGGAGGGGCTGGGTTTCTCACTTGACAGGCTCTACAGAAAGAAAGAGAAAATCTCCATCAGCTAATTGTCTGAGTTAGGGAGTTAAACTCAGTAATTTAACACATTGCACCATCTAAATTTTAAGGGTTGGCAAAACACACACTCAAGATAACCTTATAATCCTCAGGATGCAAATCCACTTCAGCACCTGCCTTCTACTCCTCTGCCTAACAAGCTCCTTTGTGGCAGCGCAAGTGCCATTATATTCTTTACTTATAATCTCTTGGTAAGTCTGCCGACTCAACGAAATGAGTATGAGCTACTTTGACATTGGCATTAGTGCTATGGACAACCAAGTATATGAGCCTAGCAGTCATGGATTTTCTTCCAAAGAAACTTTATTTTAAATTGAAACCCAAAATCTCTAGTAATAAATTACTACACACAAAAAAAAAAACCCTTAGTGAAATTTCTATCTTAGGACATGAAATAGAATAGCCTATTGTTTGGACTGAAATGAAACTTTTAAATAAGAATAGATTCCATCAGAGAAAAAGATCAATTTATAAGGAATGAATAGAATATGTTGTAAATTTAATGTACATTTTACCTCCCAATTTTTAGTATTAAGAATTTCTCTTAAAAATAGCAATTCCCTTTGAAGTCAGACTCAAGAGAAAGATGAACAGTACCTCATGTATTATATAGCATTGCCCTGGGCATTCAGCTCATCCCAACATGACATAAGAAATGTAAGAGTTATACAAATTGAAAAAGAGGAGAAAAACTGTCACTCTTTCCAGTGATAGCCATACTTACAAAACTAAAAAAAAATAATGAAAAATGTTAGAAATAATAACTCAAAGTTAAAAGATAGAATATTAGATTTTTTTTGTTTGTTTGTTTTTGGTGGTACTGGGGTTCCTGGAAGCCCTTCTACCTCCGGGCTACACACCCAGTCCTATTTTTTTAATATTTTTTTATTTGGAAACAGGGTCTCTTGAGCCAGCGCGGCTGGCTTCGAACCTGCGTGATCCTCCTGTCTCTGCCTCCCAAGCACAGAGATTACAAGCGTGCACCACAATGCCTGGCCTAGAATATTAGATTTAAGATTAACAAAAAGGTAAAGCACACAAATCAAATGAACATATAATATTCAAAGGTACAGAAAGGAAAAATAAAGTTAATATAATCTGTTGAACAAACTGTAGACTGAACCCAGAAAGTACTTATTTGCAACTTGGTTCTAGTTTTTTTTTTGAGTTGGTGGATTTCAACATGACTACAATTAGATTTCACTGCAACCTATATAAATGTATGTCAATAAGAGTCTGTACAATACCAATCACCATATCTCCTGTATACCATGATGAGAATCTCTCTGATGTTTAAAACAGTATGTACATACTCATATGGAATGGAAGCTGCAATTTATATAAGAAGAAAAAAATGTTTGCTGGTCATTTGAATATGCATATCAAATTTAACTTGAACATGTAATAGTATTTTCCTCCAAGGATGAAGACTATGACTATTAAAAATAAAATGTTTCTAGAATCTGAAGTATATTATAAAAATATGCATTACAGCTTAATCTTAAACAAAATATTTATTATTAATATTATTTATTTAATACTAAAATATTAAAATATATGTCTGTTTTATATTATAATATTATAGATATGTAAAATAAACTCATAAAATTTATATAACAAAATAAAATAAAGGCCTTATTTAGCAACATATATAACTTTTTTCTTTTAATTTCCTGTATTTTCCAAATATTTATTTGTTGATGAATATTAAGATAAATACTAGCCATCCCCACATAGTGGTGCATGCCTGTAATCTCATTACTTGGGAGGCTGAAACAAGAGGATTGCCATGTTCAAGACCAAAAAGTACTTACTACTGCAGGCCAAAGAATAGTAACTACTACTCTTTTCCTACATCCTCAGCCCCATTTTTTATTTTGAAACAGGGTCTCACTGAGTTGCAAAGGGCCTCACTAAGTAGCTGAGGCTGGCTGCAAACCATGATCCTCCTTTCTTAACCTCCCAAATGCTGGAGTTACAAGCATGAGCCACCATGCCTGGCTTAGACTTCGAAAATGGTCAAAACAACAAAAATACAAACTATATTATCTTAATTTGTAAATAAGCTGAGAATGGAGTGTAAGAATCAATAGTAGGTAAAGTCTACAGTTTATTACCTGGCACATGATTACATTCATCAAATCGGGGTGTGTGTGTGTGTGTGTGTGTGTGTGTGTGTGTGTGTGTTACTGAGACTCAGTACCCAGGGGATTTTACTTCTGAGCTACATTCCAAATCCTATTTTATTTTTTATTTTTATTATGAAACAGCATCTTACTAAGTTGTGGAGGGCCTCACTAAGTTGCTGAGGCTGGCTTTGAACCTATAATCCTCCTTTCTCAGCCTTCCAAGTTCTGGGATTACAAGTGTGTGCCATTGTAGGCCCAGCTACATTCAGCAAATATTAATCCCTTTTCCCCTCTCCTTCAGGATTCTCATATTTCAATGCAGGGAGGAAGTAGGCCCTTCCTGGAAATACTGAGAATAGATGCTGTGGGGATGATCCCAGGTTGCCTTGGCCTTTTATTGACCATGTAAAATAAAAAATGAAAATGGTCATCTAGTAAGTTTAATTCTGCTTATGAATGTGAACAAATGCCTATTAGATAGAGATAAACCTTCATGCTGGAAAAGTCCAGTGAAAATATTTTAATTATATGTCTCCTAGAGTAGATGCCAGTGTGATTTTGAATAAACACATATGCTCCTGGAGTGAATAGTTTGAGTTTTTTTAATACCTACTCAAAAAAGTAAAATCACATGAAGTATGTTAGGTACCAGGTCAAGAGAAGGAAACAAGACTTTATTGGGTTCTCCCTCCCCTCAAGCCTAACATTATGCAGAATGTACTGCATACATGCTCAAGACAACCCTGGGTACATGGACAAAGCACTGGATAGCACAGAGGCCAAATACGGAGACCAAGGTCAACCCTGCCTGAAAAGGGCTTATGTGACAGCCGCCTGAAAGAAACTTCTGCCCTCTTTATTAAGGCCTTCTGTCTCAATACTTTAAATTCTAGGCAGCTTCTTTAAGCAATTTCTTTAGGACCCTGTAATTAATAGAATTTTAATTCTGTTCACTGGACCCATAAGTCAATTTTTCAGTGCCCATAGGAAGAACCATATCCACCTACAAACATCTCTTGTGCATTAGTAGGCATCAATATAGGATGGTTATTAATAGAAGAGTGTCGTAAAAGAGTAATGAGTCTATTGCCTTAAGTCTGAAGCCTTCCAGAAAATTCTGGCCACTTTTAAGGTTTATCACAATGATGACTATAATGCACACACAGAAAAGAAACTTATTGCTAGTTCTGTGTAGGGAAGCAAAATATTGGCAATGGAAGAATGTATTTCTGTGTGCTACGTAGGGAGGGGAAACAATGCTTTGTGTACTATTTTTGTCTTTATTCCTGACAGCCACCATCTCTGTAAGTGTTAGTGAAGTGATATATTTTGGGTGAGGATGGCAGGGTAGAGCAGGCCATCGTGTTCTTTAAAGAGAGAGTATGAGTACAGAAATAAGATATTTCAGTTTTATTGTGCCAGATTCTTATATAACACACACATGCACATTTTGAGACAGAACATATTATTTAGAAGTAATCAAATCTGCTTTGTACAAACAGAAAGTCCTATAAATAGTACTATGATGCCTTGTCTAGGTATGGAAAACGGGGAACTGTGAGCCACATATCAAGGAGAGTGAGGATAGAAGAAATGAGAGAAATCAGTAGAAAGAAGACAAGTAGGAAAGAAAAAAAGAAGTTTTAAGCCTAAAATCTCCATGATCACTCTCCCACCACAGTCTAGGCTCAGCTGGAGAAGGTGTAAAAAGATTGGGTCCCAGAGGCAGTGGTCACTGCTGGCGAAATCTGCCCACCAGCTGGCATGGTCAGGAGCTGTCCACAGCCTCAGCCCCCTCCAAGAGCAACCTTCCGACTCACACCTGCTTCCCAGCACCACCTGAGCAGCACCACACATTCACCAGGTGTGTGTGGAGCCAGCCCGAGGGCAGCCAGTGGATAATGTCAACCTGGAGATGTCAAGTGCTGCCCATCAACCAGATAATGTCAGTGTGAAGATTCTGAGAAGAACCAGACCACATCACCTTCTCTGTGCTTGACAATCAAATAAACCAAGCTCAAACCCCCTACACACATGTTCAATATTTATTCACCATTTATAAAATGGCATATAAAAGAAAAATCATGCTCACCCAGAGGTGTTTCTCTGTCTCCCTCACTCTGAAGATGGCCCACATTCTCATTAAATGCGAATTTCTTGTTTCCCTAAAATAAATCTGTCTATAATATTACTCTTTGTTTTGGAAATACTTTCCAACCCACATCTGTACCACAACAAATGTCTGAAATTCACTATAGCATTTTATCTTTATCTATTATTGAGGAAATGTTATAGTTTGGATATATACAGTAGTGATTGATTTACAAAATATCTCTTCCACAAAAGTTAACAAAGTCCACAAATGTCTGGGGTTTTTTTTTTGCTATAGATTAAATTTCTATTTGAAAGTTGCATTATGGTTCAAATGGCAGACCATTAGAAAACAAAGGGCCATTAGATTTGGTGAGGGCTTCCTTTCAGAAAAAAGCTCTGTGATCCTAAAGGAGAAGGAAGAAACTCTCGGGTTATCACTGGAATTAATTATTCAGCAGCAGAGATAATTGACAATTCAAGGTAGTTTTTATTAATGCATCATCAAGTCCTCCCAAGTACTGGACACAAGGCTTTCTCCTTATTTTAAATTGCAATTATATTTTTTGGAAATCCTGCTGCTCAGTTACATTCCTATAGACCTCTAGAGTATATTTATGTGGGAGAAAAATAATCCCTCCATATGCATTATACAGCAAAGGGAATAAAAGGCTTCTTTAAAAATACTGAATTTTTTCTCTTATTTATTTTTATTTTTCTTAAATCAAATTGCTAGGTCATATAAATCACTGAAAAATAATTCAAACTATAGCTTTTGTAGTCACCTTATTATTTTCACAAAGCATATTGTTTTTATCCCTATTAAAGGTTAGTCTTTATTCTTACTATTTCTAACAATCCATAAAACAATGTGTTTTGGATTTTGTTGTTATTTGTTTGCTTTTATTTAAGTATAGGAGACTTAACTCAGGGTCATTCTATCTCCAAGATATGCCTCCAGGACTTTTCATTTTTTTATTTTGAAACAAAATCTCACTAATTTGCTCACACTGGCCTCAAATCTATCATCCTTCTGTATTAGCCTCATAAGTACTGGGACTATAGGCATGTGCCACCACTCCTGGGAAAACATAATGATTAACAAGGTATGGTGGCTCTGGCTTTAATCTTGGGAAGCTGAGATAAGAGGAAAGTTCAAGGCCAACCTCAAAACTTAGTGAGGCTCTGTTTCCAAAATAAATAAATACGTAAATATGTAAATATGTAAATACGTAAATACATAAACAAACAAACAAACAAACAAACAAATAAATAAATAAATAAATAAATACGGGGCTGCTGGTATAGGCCAGAGGTAGAATGCATCTTGTTTCAGTCCCCAGAAACAACAACAACAACAACAAAAAGTATTGATTTATTACATCCAGAAACTGTCAAGAACATTATAGAAATGCAAAAGATTAAGAACATTTCTTGAGGGTTTAAATGTAAAAGGAGCTGGTAAATATGATATAGTAATTTCTGTAAAGCTGAATCTGATGATAGGAGTCAGCATAGATAAAAAATGTGTTTGTAAGAGGGAAATGAAAGAAAAGATGATTTTTACTTGAGTGGATCAGGCATAATTGGATGAAGAAAAATATTTAAGTCAAATTTAAGGGTAAAAGATGATTAGGGAAGAATTTATAGATGATTCAGTGACTAAAATAGATATGACAGAAAGACTATCATAAGATTAATAAGGTCTTTTTAATAACCACCTATAGTTCATAAAGACTAGAAAACAAGATTGGCTTTACATTAGTTTTAGTTTAGAAATGAGGCAATTAGACACAAATCAAAGAAATTATTGTATGCCTAGTACATGAGCAGCATTGGCATTAATCAGTCACCACCAGTTCCTGAGGAGGAGCCCTTCTCAGGAAGGGGCATGACTGTCAGCGAGGTGGCTGAGAAGCAGAGCAGTTCCAGATGGTATGATTGCTGGAGCTTTCTGCAGGCTGAATCTCCAAAGCTAGGTATCAGCTCACTTATTCATGAGAACTCTAATCAGAACACCTCCTGGTCCACCACAATCCAATTCTTTTGCTCATAGATGTTCTGGGAGCAGTTCTTTAGAATCTCATTGGATCTTTATCCTTAGGAAAAACTTGAAGGTTACTGTAATGAACTACAACCCCCTTTTTTGGCCTCTGGTTTTGAAGCTTAAGTAGATCTGCTCCTTTTGCCTTTATCTACTCAAGATCACCCTCACCCAGAGCTTGCATCTTGGCCTTAGTAATTTATCTGGTAGCAGGACACAGATTTTGATCCAAATTAATCTGAGCTCCTAATTTCCATATTCTTCTTAGGTCTTGCTTACTACATTTTTCTTTATGACATCTAAATTAGACCCAGGGATGCAAAGAGATGTTCAAATAGATGGCCTTGGCACTAAACATACTTCTCTGCTCCAGCAGTGCTGGATGGCAGGTGGAAAGGTGAACACAATGGGACTGTAAAAAGAAGACCCACTTCTGTGGAACTTCAGCCTATCTGTCATAATACCAGAGAATGTAGAACTGTGATTAGAATTTGTGAATCCTATGTGAAAGTGAAATTGCTTTTGTAAGCAAAACCTATTGTTTTACATCTAAATTTAATTCCTATGTGTGGCAATTATAAAACCACAAAAATTTCCAAAAGAAAAAGAAAACATGCTCATGGAAAATTTCCATGCTTTTAAAGATTTTGAGAGACTATGGTTATACATGGAAGTACAACTTGACCTCAAGTTATACTGAGTTTTCATAAACAGTAAAAATTACAACTTCACTATTCTGAATACCTGATAAAGGTGAAATGTACATTTTTTCTAGGCTACATCTATAAAATTACTCTGATGATCTGTTTATAAAATGATGCTTTAATTACAACATACCTCTCAGAGAAGTATTGAAAATTGTCATAACCAATATAGTTATTATTATAGAACACATATTAAGAACTTAGGAGCTTAGCATAAATTTTCCAATTTTTCTTAAATAAAACAGCCCAAACTAACATTTCTAATATCAAAGGATAATTTTAAAAGTCTGCATGTGTATATATATATATATATATATATATATATATATATATATACTCTGATAATTCCAGTAGATCATTTGTGAAAAATTCATAGAGATAATAGAATGGGGGAAAGTCCAGGCTTTTAGTTGGCAGCCTTTGTTTGAAGGCCTTTTCTGCCACTTTATCGTCATTTAGGCATGTCACTTGAAGGCAGTCTCTTTTCTTGGATGTACGCTGTGATTGAGAACATCAAATGGAACTCTGCATATGAACATTCTGATACTGTTTGAGGGTGCTCAGAGATGACTGGTTCTCCTCTCCCCTGGTAAAAGTGCAATATGGCCGGGTTTATAGCTGGCCAAGTGTCAGTGGCTTTATACTCACCATTAGTCATTTCAATAGAATAAAAATACGTTCAGCATTAGTTGAGATTAGAGAATAAAATTAGTGTCATGTGGGAAAATCTTAAAACATTGAAAAGAGCAGATTTGAAAATAAAATTTAGTTTAAATGAATTCAGGTGCAGATTCTCACTTTTAAAGCAACATTTACTGATATTTGCAAATAAAATAGGGTACAAATGGGTGAAGGATTGAGCTTTTACTCCAACAATAGTGTTTGCTGATTATGTCAAGTTATGTGATAATAGATGTTTACATGGGCTATTCAGGTGGTGGTTGTTCTGCAACTATTTTGTCCTTGCTGGTGTGGTGGTGGTGGTGGTGGTGGTGGTGGTAGTGGTGGTGGTGGTGGTGGTGGTGGTGGTGGTGGTGGTGGTGTGTGTGTGTGTGTGTGTGTGTGTGTGTGTGTGTGTGTGTGTGTGTGTTTTATTTCTGATTTACCTTCAAGAATATCAGGAATACCAAAGCATTTTTCAGGCTCACTTGACCTGGGGACCAGCCTAGAGTTTTAATTAAAGTTTTCAAAACATGAAGGAAGCTCCATCTCATGTTGTAAGTTGGTGATGATTGTGATTCCTCCTCTTCCCCCATCTGTGGCATGGTCTACTTTCTTCCTCCCTGCCTTACTTGCTGCCTTCAGGGAAGGCCCATAAAAGCTACCCCAAAATGGAGAAACCATGCCATTGGGGATATTAGTGAGCCCTTCCTTCCCTTTTCACTCTGGCTCCTTTCCAGGAGACAGGCCCATTTTATATTTAAGATTCTTCTGGACCTTTCAGTGATACGTGCCTGGAGTCTGCTGAGGATAAAGAAAGGGGAAAATTGAAATCTTATTCTCTCTACCATTGGATTAGGAGCACTGAGGATGATATATTTTCTCATTAGTGTCATTTTTAATGCCTTATCTCTCTAGTTGGTCAACATGATACACTGGGATGAATCCTAGTCATGTAATTAGAAAACAGTTTCTTTCCCCAATCTGCCATTAGGTCATTATGACTTCATAAAAATGTCACTTAATTCTCTGAGTTTAACTTCTTCATAAATAAAATGTTGGAGTAAGATAAATGTTCTCTAAGAGACATTTTCAGCTTAAAACTTGCATCAATCTGTCTCAACTTGTTCTAAATACCCTTACTGCCCTCAGTGTATAATTTATTTGTCAATTAAACAGTTATGTCCAAGGAATAATCACTTCCACTCAACTCTTTCCATTCTCTTACTGAAAACTGAGAAGTCTAAATATAGCTACTCTGAAAACACTGAGCAGAATGAATTTTGAAATAGTGGTATTCTAAGAACTTCATGCTATAGCATTCAAAAATGATACTATGGAATATCGAGGAGAAGAAGCAGGCCTGTTAAATTTATTTAACTCACTCAAATCTCCTCGTGCTTTAATGCACACATGCTCAACTCCCACACACATGCATCCCACTCTGTTTTGATACGTGCAGTGTATTGCAACTCCAAGGCATTCTGTATACCTTTGTAACCTCCAAACTCCCCTCTCTGTGTATTTTAAGAAATAAAGGGGCTCAGAAAGTTTTACAAAACACATCATGCATACAAGTTTATTTTAACAGTTTAAAATTTTACCTCCTTCTGAGAAAAAGTTATGAGTAAAAATGATCAATGTTGATGAAGAGTGAATATCACTGATATTAACAAAATAGAACTCTCCTACCACGGTCCCTTTAGATGCTCACATGCTAGGACAATACCCTCATAGTGATGAGTGGCTATGGGAAGGAAAATGTAAATATAGAACAGGGTGTCTCATCAGCAAGGAAAAAAATGGAGTATTTTTACTTATCTCTGCAGAGGGTATTTAAGAATTTTTAAGAGAAATTAGTAATTCTCAAAAAATTATTACACAATTTTTTATGGTTAATAATAAACTAAGTATTGAGCAAAGATGGTGGGGATTCTTTCTTCGTCCAGGACTTCCTACTGTCTTCTATAGAAAGTAGAAAGGCATATAGCTTGTTTCGAAGATTTATTTTAAAGCTTTGGTTTTCTTCCATTTTTTACACCATTCATTATGTAGGATGTTAGTTTCTTTTCAGATCAGTCTCCAGTTGCTGGCATCTGCATGCAATTCTTTTTTCTTTTGGTACTGAGGCTTGAACCCTAAGGATTTATATCTCTGATCTTTATCCTGATCCCTACAAAAATATGTTTTTAAATAGAGTCTTGCTAAGTTGCTTAGATCATTTTGAATCTGAGATCCTCCTGCTTCAGCCTTCAAAAAAGTGGAATTTCAGGCACGTGCCACTATGCCTGGCCATGCACATGTATTTTAATAACAACATTGATAAGGGTAGCAGTAATAATCATGGTAACAGTACTAATAATAAGCCCTATTGTAGTGTCAGGCACTAAACTAATTGTTTTACCTACTTTAAACCTTACTCCTCTAGTAATCCCTCAAAATATTGTTAACATCCCACATATTACAGTTAAAGACATGCAGCTCAGAAAGACTAGTTTGTCAAAAGTCATAACAAGAAGTAGAAGAGATGAGATTTAAATCAGGAATTCTAACTATAGAGTTTCAAACCCCAAATTTGTGTGGCCTACCAGATATTGCTGGGTGATATTGCTTCAGATATACTTCAACTTCAACACATCAAAATTCAAATAAAGTATACACCTTTAATTCTTATGTCTCAGAAAGAAAAAGGAAATGGGACATATGTACAAAAATGCACCCAAGTAGTTGAGTGAAGAAAGAAACCTTATGAGTAAAATGGGAGGGGGGAAGAGGGAAACACTTCAATGGTCATGATGCACATATACAAACTTATCAAAGTGAATTACATTGCTGAACATGGGAAGAAGAGGAAAGGAATAGAGGAGGAACCCGGGAGGGGGCTCAGTGAGTACTGTGTGCATGTATGCCTCTGTCTCCATGAACTTCAACAAGCTGTATGGTTACAATACACATATAGGAAGATAAAGAAAGAAAGAAGAAATAAAGAAATAAAGAAAAAAGAGGAAGGAAGGAACGAATGAAGGAACGGATGGTGTGGACATGAAAAGCAGAGTTGGGGTGGGGAATCTACAAGCCAAGGAACATATAAGATCACCAGCAAATCAATAAAAGGTAGGAGATCAGCATAGAATAGATTTTTAAAAAATTTTTATTGGTGCATTATATTCATACATCATATTGGGGTAAAAAAAAAACTTGTGTGTACAGACATGTACACATCGCTGATTTAACCCCTATCCAGTTCCCACCCCATTCCCTCCCAGTCCCTTCTTCCCTTGCTTGGCTTAGTGGTTGACTTCGATATGTTTAAGTACATTGTGTGTTTTAGAGATTTTCCTCTTCCCCCCTCCTTTCTCCTCCTTTAGGTTGTCTTGTTTGCTCCTCTATAGGATTTCCTTTTTCATCTAGAGTTCCTCCTATGACCCAATTCTCCCTAACTCTCATGCTTTCCCTAGAATAGATTTTTCTCATAGCTTTCAAAGAGAACTAAAAGCATCTTGATCTTCCACATCTAACTTCCATAACCATGAGACAATGGATGCCTATAGGCTAAGCCACCCTATATATTTCCCACAGCAGCCTTTGCAAAAGAACTTGTTTGTTTTCTTATGTCCACTCTGACATATAATTTTTAAGCCAAAAGTTAGTGCTAATGAGAGCTGCTCTTTTTTTGCCCGGAGATGGTGTACTCAACCTTCATATTCTTCAAGACGTATGCTCTCGCCGGGCGTGGTGGCGCACGCTTGTAATCCCCGCGCTTGGGAGGCAGAGACAGGAGGATCGCGCAGGTTCGAAGCCAGCCATGCACACTGGCTTAGGAGACCCTGTTTCCAAAATAAAAATGTAAAAATAGGTCTGGGAGTATAGCCCAAAAAAAAAGTATGCTCTCTAAAACCATTTTCTCTTTATCTGACAATCTCATTTTCTAAATGTCAATTTATTTATTTATTTATTTATTTATTTATTTATTTTTGGTGGTATTGGGGTTTCTGGAAGCCCTTCTACCTCCGGGCTACACCCCCAGACCTATTTTTATATTTTTATTTGGAAACAGGGTCTCTTAAACCAGCGCGGCTGGCTTCGAACCTGCGCGATCCTCCTGTCTCTGCCTCCCGAGCACGGGGATTACAAGCTTGCGCCACCACGCCCAGCCTTAAATGTCAATTTAAATAATATTTTCTACTCTAATTTTCCACTTGTTCAAACCTATTTCACTTATGAGGAAGGTTTCAGCTACTTTAACTTCTTAAGTTATTCTTGGGATGCATACAGTTAGGATCCTGATAGAAAAAAAATAATTCTGGAGGTTTGGCTAAACCATAGGGATATTCTAGTTTTGCTGATCAGATTCAGTTCAATATTAAAAAAAAAAAGCTCACATGGTTGAAAATGTAGTTAAACAGTAAAATTTCTCTCTTTTTATGTGTTATTCAGGTACCTTTGTGTGTGATGAGCAAGCTGAAGAGCAAAACAAAGGATGGTGAAGAAACCCAAATGTAGCAACACTAAGTTACTGCTGCCACCTAGGGCTAAAGGGACATAAGCAGCCGGCAGTGTCAGTCTACCTGGTGCGAGGTCCAGGTTTGCAAGGCAGAGCTGTGACCACAGAGGAGGCTCTGGGTCTTCCAAAAAGCCCATTTCAAATATATGGGGATGGATGGGTAATGGAAATGTGGTATACATATAATAAAATTATATTCAGCCATAAAGAAGAAGAAAATTTTGTCATTTGTAGAAAAATGGAAGGAACAAGAAGATACGCTAAGTCAGAGAAGGCATTTTCAGAAAATTAAGGTACATGTGTTTTCTCTCACATGTGGGAGGTATAGAAAATAGGAAACAAAACAGGCTTCAGATAACTGAGGGCGAGACCAGTAGAGTAGCGGAAGGGGGTCAGGGGAGGGATTTATGGAAGGCGTAAAAGAGAACTGAGGAAAGAAACAGTTCAAATAATGCTATGTTTATACAGAAAGATATTCATACCAATCTCACCAACATATACTGAAGGTGGAGGTGGGGTGAGATCCAGAGAAAAAAATACAACAAGAGCTGTGTTCCTGTATGTTTTTTCTTTATCGCATTGGACCTCACTCTGATGTAAATTGCAATGTACTAATAAAAGTATATTTTAATGAGGGTCTACATCTGAATATGTGTAAAATTATGAATATGACATGGTTAGCCTGGACAACCATTGGTGGGAGGGGGGAAGGGAAAATGGGGGTGGGGGGAGAGGGCACCAAATATAGCTTAAATGTATACCATTTATGTTCAATAAAAATTTTGTTTTAAAAAATAAAATAAAATAAAAAACACTTAAAAGAGACTAAAAAAAAAAAAAAAACATGCAGAAAGTGGAACTCTTCAACTTTTTTCCAGATCACCTTATAGCATGGCTCTCATTGGCCAAGCTTCACTGGAAGCCAGAGTACAGGAAAGCCTGTGAAATGTATTTTATGATACCAAGTATAGTAAATAAGGGTGAGGAATAGATTTAAGGGGACTAGCAGGTGAATGAAAGGGCATTTCTAATGATTCTCTGTAGTGTGACCTCAATTTGACCAAAACCTGCCTGGCCTTAGGTTTCAAGATTTGAGGGATGTGTTCCTCTTTAGAGCTGAGCCTGTCCTGTCTGTACTTTCTGCACTCCCTGAACTTAATCAAAATAGACAAGTATGATAGCAGAACTTGCCAGATTTCTCACATCCAGTTTCTGGATGAATTATCACAGCTGAGGCTTCGTCACCTTTCACATCAAAGGATAAAGTTAAATCCCCTGATAATGGGGCCATGCTGAGATACAAGTCCACTGAACTCAAAGGAAAGCTCTTCAAATTTCTCTTCCCATGGAGTGAGATCAGAGGCAGAACTAGAGAACACACGCCTAACTGTGGGCATCAGAGCCAATGTGTGTTGATCAGGCAGAACAAGGGTTGGATAAACCATGGCAGGGCAGCCCTGCAGGGATGGGTGAGTTGCAGAATGCCCACCTGCAGAGACTCAGCGACGAGGCAAAGAGGGGATGTGTCAGTTTACCTGATTTTTCAGGATATATACCATCTCTGTTTTTGAGATTTCCCAAGCTGTGTTACTAAGCTTTAATTTTTTACAGATGAATGCCAATATAAGACTGAGGATCTGTATCATTTGGATTTTACCATTGATAACTCTAACCTCAGAAAGATCCTTTAAGGGTTTTTGGATCCAGACACCAAATGGTATAGAATAATTGTACCCACACTATGAAATAAACAAAAGATTACTAAACAGGAAACTAAAGAGGAATATACCTGTGTATAATTGGAATAAAATTGGCCCATTTTATTCTTGCTTCCAAATCCCCCTTAGCTTTCTGTCATAATGAAACAAAACCCTAAACTGGGAATAAAATGCTTCCTTAGAGTATGAAAAGTGGAGTTCACAGGAACTTTAAAAAAACAACAACTTTGGGCTGTTTCTGTTTCCTCACGACGCTCTGTCTGTCCTCGCTGCTGCTTGAGTCAGTTGCTCACTCTTCCACTTCTTTCTTTCTTCTCCCTCCCTCTGAGGCTTCTATGGGCCACAGGCCCTTTCTCCTGGGCATTTGGCTGCTTCACTCATCTGAAATCATATTTAACACCACTTAGGATTCCTGTTTCTTTAAAAGAAAAGCTGAAAAGGAGAGAATTATAAACATAATTTTATTTTTATGTTCCACACAAAAGGGACTTATTTTTATTAGTCTGCTTTTGTTACTGTAATGAAGTACCTATGCCTGTGATAAAGAAAAGAGGTTTATTTAGCTCTGAATACTGCAGGTTCAAGGGCATGGCACTCCACTGGTTTGAATCTGGTGAGGACTTTATAATGGATGGCATCATATTGCTGGGAGTGTGTATCAGAAGGGGATATCACATGACAAGACAGAGAAGAGGCCATGGTGGAAGGACAGTTTCTCTCTTTGTATAATGACCTCTTGGTAAGAACTAAAAATATGGTCCATGAGAAGAAGTAATACTTTCATATATATATATATGAAATATAGAGAGAGCAGAAAATTGTGTATTCATTTTGAAGCTCTCATTGTAGGAAAATAAATTTATTGGCTACATGAAATTACAGATCTCTCTGAAAATATCTGCTCTGAATCCTATTCTTGTTTTAGCATTGCATACCACATTTAGTGTTAAAAATTGGTCAATAAATATAAGAAAACACATCTTTTTTTGGGACTAGGGATTGAACCTAGGAGCATTCTATCTCTGAGCTACATCACCAGCCTATTTAAAAATATTTTGTTTTGAAACAGTCTCACTAGGATGCTGAGAGCTTTATTACATTGCTGAGAATATCCTAAAACTTGTGATCCTTCCATTTTAGCCTTTCAGTACTGGAACTACAGACATGCACCACCATGTAGGTTATGTGGAATGTCCTTAGAAAGTTCAAACAGAACCACTAGGTGGAATAATTATTCATTAATGCATAAAGAACAATTTACCCATTGCTCTCTTTAGTTTCTTTCCCTGTTGCTCAAAGTTCACTCCCTGGCACCTCAAATTTCTGACAACCTATAATTGTTATGACCCTATCTAGTGCCACCAGGTAGCCAATGGAGAGACAAGAGCCTCCTAAAGTTTGTTTATATTTGAAAAATTAAGGATTTTTTTGTCTCTTTTTCTTTTTTGATTCATTGTAACTTTACATCATATCAGGGAATAGACTGACAGAAAAATCCATGCACACAACTCTTGGTGCACTTCTCACCAGTCCCTCACCCTTCCTCACCCTCCCTGCTTATGTCTTTGAGATTGCAATTGGCAATTTTGTATACATTCATAGCATTATTTCAACCATTACATTATTTATGACTTAATTCCCCTCCTCTCTTCCTTAGTCCCATTCTCAATAGATATTTTTCAAAAGAAGAAATGCACATGCCCAACAAATATATAAAAAATGTTCACCGGGGGTGGTGGCGCACGCTTGTAATCCCTGTGCTTGGTCGGCAGAGACAGGAGGATGGCGCAGGTTCGAAGCCAGTCAAGCTGGCTTAAGAGACCCTGTTTCCAAATAAAAAATAAAGTATAAACAAGTCTGGGAGTGTAGCCCGGAGGTAGGAGAGTTTCTGGGAACCCCAGTACCACCAAAAAACAAAAACAAACAAAAAAAAACGTTCAGCATCTTTGCAATCAGGGGAATACAAATAAAAACTACACTGAGATTTCATCTAACTCTAGTTAGAATGAAAGTCATCAAGAACACAAACAAAAATAAATGCTGATATGGATATGGGGAAATAGGAGCTCTAATACACTTTTAGTGGGACTGCAAACTAATATAGCCACTATGGAGATCAGTGTGGAGTTTTCTCAGAAGATTGAGAGCAAATTACCATATGACCTAGTTATTGCAATTTAGGGCATCTTGCCAAAGGAATTGACATCAGATATTATACTGATATTTGCATATCTATGTTCACAGCAGCACAATATACCACAGCCAAATTATGGAACTAACCTAGGTGTCTGTCAACCGCTGAATGGATCACAAAACTTTGATATTAGCACACAAAATTTTACTAAGCCATAAAGAAAAACAAAATCATATCATTTGTAGGAAATTTGATTATATATATATATATATATATAGTGAAATATTGAGGGAGTAGGAAATTCTGATATTCATTTTCAAGCTCAAAAAAGATGTGTAATTTTTCTTATCATGTGCAAGTTATATATTCAGAAATAGGAGTAACACCAGATGAAAGATCAAGTTTTTGTGCCCTTCAGTGCATCAACAAAGGTCACGTTAAAGCCTGATGCTCATTGCCAAGGAGGCTAAGAAAATCAATATCATTAGAAGATAAGGAAACATGCCAGGCGTGGTGGCGCACGCTTGTAATCCCCGCGCTTCGGAGGCAGAGACAGGAGGATCACGCAGGTTCGAAGCCAGCCGCGCTGGCGTAAGAGACCCTGTTTCAAAAATATAAAATAGGTCTGGGAGTGTAGCACGGAGGTAGAAGGGTTTCCAGGAACCCCAGTACCACCAAAAATAAAAAATAAAAATAAAAAATAAAATAAATAAAATAAAAAATAAAGAAGATAGGGAAACAGAAAGATGATGGAGATGTCTGAGCATAAATGGTGGGATCTAGTAAGAAGCACCAAAACTAAGAAGCAGATGAAAATGTATATTCAGGTGAGCCTTTTTCTAAAAAGTACACAAATTAGGTTTTATACAAATAATACAAATATCACACATAATTTTCTTAGTAGACAAAAGATATACCTACAATATACATAAATCTATCATCTATCAATTACATGAGTTACAAATATTATTTTCAGAATAATTTTTTCTTTGATCATTTAGATTGAAATATGTAAAATACAAACTCTACCTATTCGCCTATATGAATTTGGGAAAAGCAAAAGTAAAAATATTTTTGCTTTGAATTATCTATGTAATTAACTCATACTACTTGCACTGTTTGGTGTAACAAAATTAAGAATAAAGTCTTCCCTCTTTCAAGTAATCCTCACTGCCATGTTGTAAATGTTTGATAAATATGAATTAAAAATAGCATTAAACAGTGAAATAGGAATGTGTTTAATCCATCAAAATAAATTGTCTAGAGACCATAGAGCCTATTGTTTTGCTAGTGTTATTTTTTTTTGTCCTAACTGAATGTCACATCATGCTTGAGGGGTACACTGAAATATATAGAGGGTATTGGTTATTGCCACGATAATTATAGACTGGTCTCTGTATGACAACAAAGAATGGGATCCCTAAGGCCCACTGACAAGAAGACAAACTGCCTGAAAAGTTCTGAATCCAGTTTGTTCACTGTACTCAGAAAGAAGTTGTGCAGTGATAAGGAGGGTAGAGATATTAAATAGAAATAGGTCCTTTTTAAAGTTTTGAGGTCGCAAAGTTAGCCATCAAGTAAAGTGTGGACTACAAATAAAAATACCTGGGGGCAGAGGGAGAGATATCAATGATGACTGCATGTGCAAAAAATAATGAACAGCATTTATAGTTCTGTGTTAAAGTTCAGAAAGCAGAAAATTACTTATCTATATTTGTAGACCTTTACAGAAAAACCTAAGAAAAATATGCCTTGCTCCGAAAAAATTAATGTATATACACATGCATACACAGACATACATAGACATACATAAAATACACATGCATTCTAAGTCTATATGTATATTGAAATATTTCCTATACATGTATGCATATACATAAAACATGCATGTATATAAATGTTTATGTGTGTTAAAATATTTTCCATATATATGTATATATTAAGCATGCTTATGTATACATTGTATGTGTAATAAAATATTTTTCTGTATATGTGTGTGTGCACATATACAACATGAATGTGTAGATGTGTTTATATGTTTATATGTGTTCATATGTATGTATCTATAATCATATATACATATATAATTAATAAGTGCATAGTATATAGACAAAAATGTGTGGTTATTGAATTCAAATCTAGATTCCTCCCTTTACCTTTATAATATTGTAATTTTGAACAAATTACTTAAATTCTCATCTGTATTCTGAAAGTCATATAAAATTTTAATGAGTGAAAAATAGTTGAACAGTAGACATATTATACAATAAATATAAATATTTTATACATAAAATATATATGATAAAATAAATATAAAGATATAGTAAAATGATGAAAAGTAATAGTAATAAGGCTTCATGGAGTTTTAGAAAGGTTAAGGAATTCATACAAATTCTTAGAATGGTCCCTGGTATATACCAAGAGCTTATTTTAATTATTAAAAATGAAGTTTCCAATTTAATCATAATATTAAATTAAGAATAATATGTGAGGTACAAGTAAATTCTTTATTTTAAATTTTTAAATTTATCTTTTTAAATTTTTTGGTTCTAGTATTGAAATCAAGGACATTCTACCTTTGATCTATACTTCTATCCCTTTTTTTAATTTTTATTTTGCAATAGGCTCTTGCTAAGTTGCTGAAGCTGTCTTTGAACCTGCAATCCTCCTTTCTCAGCCTCCCAAGTGCTAGAATTACAGGTGTGACAACCATGGCCATCTACAAGTGAATTCTTTTTACTCCACAAGTGAATTCTTGTACTCTTCATGTCCTGAAGAGCTCATAGCCTTTAGTTCATTCTATAAAATAAAGAACTAGAAGATATTCATAACCAAATATCTTGATGAACATGGGAATAGAGAGCATAAAACTGTCCAATAATTTTCCCTATGAAACATCATTCATTCTCTCATGAGGCTTGAAGTTTGGATGTCGAGAGAACCATACTATTAGGTAACTTGAGTAAAAATTCCACACTGAATACACACAGAAAATAAAGGCCTACATTCTCTTTCCCTTGCCTTGCCAGCAAAACTAAATTACTATCTGAATTAAAGTTCTGTATTTCAAATCAAATCATGTAGTAGAACCAAACAGAGAGATAATTAAGTTCTCTTTGAAACTGATGAAGTAATGGGAATAGTTCATGTCAGTTAACATTAAGCAACATGCTTTATTTGGAAGGTCAATTACATCAAAATAGAATTGTAAAAAAATGTAGGAACATTGCGTAGAACAAAACCATGAAAATACTGAATTGTTGAATTTTCTACTCTGTGTGAGTTAATTCCAGATAGTATGTGTGTCATGAGTGGAAATGGTGTCTGCTGTTATACACATCCAGGCAGAGGCCATGATAACCTCCCATGGCCCTTCATAAGTTTTCTTGATGTGAGGCTGATGCAGATAAACCCAGGGAATTTAGCAACCATGGTTAAATATAACTTGAAATGAGCTCAATTTCTTACACTAGTTCCTGCAAAAGAGCAGCCCACTGAAGAGTAATGTCCATTAGAAAATAAAAAACAGGAAAAATCAAGCTTCTATTATGTTAAGCCAGTGAAATCACTTACTGCCTTTTTCATTTCTCTTTCTGGAGCTTTCATGAGCATATTTAATCTAAGGTGTCTTTAAATTAAGGTATCTAAAATAGAACCGATCCATCATTGCCTTCCCTGGATCTCCTTTCCATACTTGATATTTGTGTTTTCAGTAATTACATGGCTATCTTTCCAATTATGGAAGCTACCAACTTTGGTTTACTATTAACTCCACCCACTCTGGTAAATAGAGTAAAAAACTGGAAATCAAGCCTTGTATTGCGACTATAAAGTGTCACTTAAACCATTCTTTCCTTTCTGTTTCAAGACAGCATTTTCTCTGCTGTCACTCCAAATACCTGAAAACTACAATTTAGGGGAAGAAGGTCTATTTGCTCACAGTTCTGGAAGCCTTAGTCCATGTTGGTCATGGCTGCAAGTCCTCATAGCTTCATAGCAGGGAGCAGAGGGAGCAAGGGGAGGGGGCAAGGAATATATATTTGTTTACTCAAGGCCACAACCACAGTGATTTATGCTCTGAAGATTACACACCATCATCCTAAAGTACCACTGGGTAAGTCCACGCAGTTTATTGAGTGTTTAATAGTTTTATCCACTGACCCAATTCTTTCACTTCTGGGCATTTTTATATTTCCAGTACATGAGCTTTTCTAGGAGGCATTCCTTTAGCAAGCCACAATACTTTCACAGTACTGTTATGTTTGAAATAAAAATTGTATTTCTAACCTATTTTCATTTTTTAGCCTCCCACCTGTCCTCATGCATCTTATCTCCAGACTAATCAATCCTCAAAGCTGTCATTGAAGTGATATTATTGAAATACAAACCCCATCAGCCCATGAATAACATAAATAATTTTTACAGACTACAGAAATCTAAAATTCTTCTTGTTCTGCTTTTAAAGTTGTTTTCATTCTAGAGTCCATCGATTTTATTACCTCCTCTTATGTCACTTTTCTTAAACTCTTACTCTAGATCAAGGTCTTCTGAGTCTATACCTTTTTTTAGACCATTACTTCGCCCTGGAATTCCTTTTCTTCTAAGTCTGTACAGTGCAGACATCATAAGAATGTAAAGACCAGGAAAGACAGTCAAACTGGGCACCTTCAAATACAGAGCTGTGCTCTTTAGAGCAGAATGCTGTAGAAGAATATCTTGATTTGACCCAGAAGAAACATTAATTTCTACCTTTTGCTCTTCAAGTTGTGATTTTTTTAATTCATCAAAGTACTTAATTTCATGGTGCCTGATAGCTTTCTTAAACTTCTCCATATTCTAAATTTCTCCAGTGCAAGATGAAGATAAATATCGGCATAAAAGTGAAACAATCTTTATAATTTTTATATAAAATGAGAGAAGATACAGCATGCAAAGGAATTACTTTCAGACACTTAAGTTAGACCAACATTTCCCACCTCTCCACTCAGCAGGGTAATAAAATAAATTTTATTACTCTTTCTAATTTTCTTTTGTTTCGTAGTAAACACCTGGATGTCTTCTTAGGATATCTCAGCTGTGCCTTTAGATAAAGAAATATTTTCCCTACCATTTATTAGAGATCCTTGTCTTGTAAGATCAAATGTAGCAGTCCCACCAGGCTTCAGCCAGCCTAGAACCAATAATATGTTGAAATTTCACCAGATAGTGAACTTCGGGAACACTCTTTGGCCCCAAATTTTATCTTAAGGGTCTGAAACATTGCTCCTATAACCTAGCGCTCCATGTGTTTCCTATAGTTTCAGCCAGCAGTGATTGTACAGCAGCATATATTTTGTATTCATAGTGCATCATAATATGCGGTGTATATTTTCAAAATGGAACTAGGTTTCTGTTTAATGTCTTTTTTAGATATTTATGCTGTTTTTAAAAAAGGTTTTATAATCTATTTTGTTACACTTCTTAAATCAATTTTTTATTTTTTACTTTTTATTTTTTTGGTGGTACTGGGGTTCCTGGAAGCCCTTCTACCTCTGGGCTATACTCCCAGACCTATTTTATACTTTTTTATTTTTGGAAACAAGGTCTCTTAAGCCAGTGCTGCTGGCTTTGAACCTGCGCGATCCTCCTGTCTCTGCCTCCCAAGTGCAGGGATTACAAACGTGCTCCACCACGCCAGGCTTAATTAATTTTTTAAATAGGGAGAAATTCTTAACAAAGTCCCACTTATTCCTTGAAATCTAGGTCAGGTGATCCTTCATGAACTCTGTTCCTTTTCTTTCATCATCAGAACTAACAATCTCACCACAGCTGCTACCTCTGAATGTAGTATGAATTTTATCATGAACTTGTTTCTTTTCATTCAGCTGAATAATATATTAGTTCTTCACAATTCTATAGCCCTTCCTTAACCTTGTAATCTTAAAAATAAAAATTTTCATCTTTATGATCCTGTAGTTTAGTAAGTTAACAGCCTACATTTACAAGAGCCTAGTCTGTACTTCACCTGTAGAAAAAGTCAACACAACAGTGTTTTTTAAAAACTATTTTCTTTCTTAATTTGAATTGTCTCCTTAAAGATTTAAGTTTATTTCCATATAAAACTGAATGCTGACAAGTAAGTATTTGTAAACTTGAAATTAAGAATTTATCATATGCTGAGCAGAGACGGAAAGTTTATTTTTGATAACTGCAGTGCAAATATTTCTATTTTTCCTTTAGAACTCCTGACCAACTATATCCCAATTAAACATAGTGGCAATTTTCTCCAACTTTTTATTTATTTATTTTTGTCTGTAGAGAATTATCTATAGTAAATTACTAAGATAGATACAGTCCAGTTCAAACAAACACAATCACAGCACACGATTTGCTTGCCCTGTAAAAACATAAGAAAGTTAAAAGATTTCCTAAGACTTCACAAAGATTGTGCTCAGTAGCATTCTTTCTCCAACTAAGATACTTTCATTTGCATGTTGGTACTCAGCAGGCATCAGTAACTACAGGTCATTCATACAATGTAGAAAAGAGTAGAGTGAAAGGATGGGCAAAGGGTCACTTCTCAGTCTTTGGGAAATGCTAAAAATGAATCGTTAGAATTAATATTGTCCACAATTACAATTGAAGAGCTAATCTGAATTCCCACATATTTATTTCTATCTTAAAATGTTAAAAATAAATCAGAAAAGTCTGTTGAATTTACCTTGCTCAATATCATGGTATTAAAACCACTAAATGGTATTGGGTTTAGATTTGTTTCACTTCACTGAATTAATACATCAATCTTAAAAAAAAAAAAGGGAATCTGGATGCCAGTTGGTAACTTGAAATCAGCTTGTATAAATTGAAGCAATGATTCTTAGTATTTCGGGGTCTGATAACTTTTAAGAGTCAACAGAATCGTTTAGATTCTTTCTTTAGAATAAGGCATATAAACAAATGCATTTGGATTTTTATAAAGTTTCCCTGAATTCCTTCCCAGCATGACAGTTGACCCCAAGTTAAAAACAGAACTTTAGAAAAATTTGAATCTTTAATTGCTAGTTATTCTATGCACTTTAAACTCCAGTAAAAGTAGGAACTTAAATCTCTAGCTAAAGAAGTACCTTATGATAATATACTTCCCACTTTCTATGTGAAAGCAATAATTACTATGAAGTTGATTACAATAAAACAAGAAAGAAAATAACAAAAGTAGGAAATATGTAATTAGATAAATATAAAACCTCCTGCCTAACTATAAAATTCTTACATTTAGCAATAATGCATGACCATGTTCATCCTAGGGCAGTTGGATAGCAAGTAAAAGTGTCACTATATGATATACATAAGACGCAAAACTGTATGACTGTAGAATTGATTTGCATTGTGAAAATGGTTATGGTATATTTTTATTTTATTTCTTCAGTCAAACTAGCATTTAATTATTTTAGTTTAAGATATTTGACAAAGATTAAATATATTCAAATTATACAAAAAGATGATTTGACATACGAGTACATTGTACAATAAGAAGTTCCAGAGCTCTTTGCACTTAACAATGTAGAGAAATAAAGATTAAAAATAGTACATGCTCATTGCACTTATGGAATGTTAAATCCATTTGAGTTGCTTTCCATTCGTTTTTAGTAAATGAAAATGGAAAGGGAATCGAATTTATCTACTCCACTATCCTAAGGTTTTAATTTCTAATGGGCCCATTGCAGACCTCACAGTGAAACTTCTGATTATTTTAGTGGATCTATAAATTCATGCTATGTCCTGTGACCTGCAGGGTGTATTGAGAATATGATACATTATTTTTAATATGTATTCTAGGACAAAGAGATCAGGAACATTGCTTATGAGCAATATAATAAATAAACTCTGCCATTATCTGAATGGGAAGTCATTCATTTTATCACTTACTTAAAGAAGACAAAGCAACCTTTGAAACATCACACCACGTGATAGGGATTTGTCTAGCATATTGCCTTAATGAACGTTCTCTTGAAAAAGAATCAAGGTAAGTAACATGAAGATTGATGGCAGATTTTTGAGGTATACCCCTCTTCCTTGAAAAAAAAATATGGTCTGAATTCTAAATTAAAAAGTATCAAAGAAGCTGAGCGGGGTGTTGCACGCTTGTAACCCCAGCGCTTGGGAGGCTGAGGCAGGAGGATGGAGCAGGTTAGAAGCAACCTCAGCTACTTAGTGAGGGTCTCAGCAGCTTAGTGAGACCCTATTTCCATATATATATATATGACCTGGGAGAATACCCCAGAGCTAGAAAATCTCCTGTGTTCCACCCCCAGTACTACAAAAAATAATAAGAAAGAAAGAAAGAAAAAAAATAAAGAAAAAGAAAAAACATCAAGGAGAAAAATATGGTGCAGGTGTTGAGCATAATTTTTCTGAGAATTAAAGTGTACAAATAAGTTTATCTCCCGTGCTTTTATCCTGGAAAATACCACAAATCACAGAGAGATATACAGAAAATCTATTTTAATAAAAGCAACAGCTAAACTACAGATATGTTTTCTTTTTTGACCACCCCTACCTTATATCTCCAGATAAGAGTTCTAAAGAACATTTCTGGGAAAAAAAATTCCAGTCTACTTATTAGTGCTAACTTTCTCGTCTGTTTATTATATATCTTAACTAGGAAAGTATGGGGGAGGAGAGGATCAAATAATTTGGGGTCATTGCAATAATACTAATACATTGCAAATACCTGAGTGAATATAGATACATGGTAAAACACATGCACTGGAAATGATCAAGCTGTTTACATCTTACCTCAGAGATTTGAAAGAAAGCCATGAAAGCAACAGTGAACCATATGATACCATTCCTTGCAGAACTGGTAATGTATTGATGTCATACATTATGACAGTCTCTAAAAACGCAGAAAACTATGTCATTTGCCATCTATTTTCTTAGATAAAAACCTAGATATAGGTCTTTCAGTTCAATCAGATACTAGTGTTTGCTAACTGTGATGCTGTCCAAAAAGGTTCTCTATTTTTGGAAGCCCTTTAAAAAGATTTCAAGAGTACAACTACCTTTGTTATTACAAAAGGTTAATTTGCAACATTAAACTTCTGCGTAAATAAACTTTTGGAAATATGTCACTAAATACTTATAGTGCTTGACAACAGATCAGTTTTACTGCGTTTTTATATGACTAAACATTAGCATTAAAAACAGCCAGATATCTGAAAAAAAATGACATCAAATGTCATGAGATTTATCTAATTCTTCAGCACAGGAACTGTTCTTTAAAAAGTATTGTCAAAAATCAATGCGGACCATGAAGCTCTAAGCTGCTACCATAAATTCACTTTCCTTCTCAAGGAAGAGTCTTCAAAGCAAGAGTGAGCTAACTGAATTTTCACACATTTTGAAGACTTCTACTAAAAAAAGAATTTAAGTAGCACATTTTGCAAATATTTTCATTTATTTTAACAAGATGAATTTTTAACAAAAGCTTTGCAACTTCCACAATGAGTACTACTGATAAACTAAAAGGACTTTGGTCAAGGTTTTGGGATGAAGAGAATATTGGAGGTGGACACTTTGAGCATATATTTGAGAATATATAATATTGGAGCACTACCTGCTAGAATAAGAATTCATAATAATATAGCCCTTTAGTTTCTCAGTATGTATGAACACTCAGAAACCAAGGAAATCTCTTATATTTTATTTTCATTTAAAAATTAACACACAGACTAGTTGGCTGAAGCAATTTTTTTATATAATTATTGAAGCTGAGCCAGGTGCAGTGACACATACCTATAATTTCAGCAGTTGAGAAGTCTGAGGCAGGATTGCAAGTTCAAGGCCAGCCTAGGACACTTGGCTATACCTTATCTAAAAATAAAAGGCCTGGTAATGTACCTCAGTGGTAGAGTGTTCATGTGTTCATTTTGCAATCCAGAATAAATAAATAAATAAGTAATTAATAAGTTAATTAATTAAACAAAGATTAGTAAGCCTGGAAGCACAAAATCAAGGTACCATTTTCTCACTTCATCATCGCTTGGCCTTTTCTCTGTGTATGTGCATTCATGGTGTGTCTTTTCTTAAAAGAACACCAGTCTCTTTGGAATAAGACCCTGCTTTCTGACCTCATTTAAACTTACCTACTTACAAGTCTCATCTCTAAGTATATCTCACAATGTGAAATAATTTTCAACTATAAATTTTGGGAAAGACATAGTTCTGTCCATAATGTTATCCTACTTGAAAATATTGTTTAGTGACAGACATATTTCCAAAGGTGATCACATGGTGATCCAACTTTAATTCACTCTTAAAAGTCTTCAAAAATTACAGTATTCCTTGACGTACCCTACACCTAGGTATTAATGGGAACTCTATTCCATTTCACTCTTCTATATCTGTGTGTGTGTGTGTGTGTGTGTGTGTGTGTGTGTGTGTGTGTGTCTGTCTGTCTGTGTGTCAGAGCTTTAATCACATGCTGCAGAATTATTTTTGTGGGGGAGAGATTACTGGGAATTGAACCCAGGGGCTTTCTATCTCTGAAATATACCTCATCTCTTTTTATTTATTTTTTATTTGGAAGCAGGGTCTTAGGTTCCAAAGAGTCTTGTCAGTTGCTGTTTGAATCTGCATTCCTACTGTCTCAGTCTCCCAAGTACTGGGGTTACAGGTAAGCTCAACCTTTCTAGATAAAAATGGATTGGGTTAGCTGGGCATGGTGGCGCACGCTTGTAATCCCAGTATTTGGGAAGCTGAGACTGGAGGAGGATCGTGGTTCACTGACAGCCTCAGCCACTTAGTAAGGCCCTCTGTGACCCTGTTTCAAAATAAAGAATAAGAAAAATAGGGCAGGGGATATAGCTTGTAGGTCAAATGTTCCCGGGTTCCATCCCCAGAACTAAAAAAAAAAAAAAAAAAAAGTGATTGGATACAAAAATTAAAGGGAATTTTCAAGTCAAAATACATCCTATATTAATAACTATGCTTTTAGCTGGGCATGGAGCCACGTGTCTATAATCACAATACTTGGGAGGCTGAAACAGGAGAATTACAGTTTGGAATCCAAAACACAGTAATTGAGTGAAAGCCTGTTTCAAGAAAAAAGAGAGAGGTGGGAATTGGTTGTGTAGCACAGTAATAGAATTCCCTTAGGTTCAGTCTTTAATACCTGTAAGTTAATTTTTTTTTACTTTTTATTAAGGCAAAATAGCATCTTTTCAAATAAAGATTACTTCCCAACAGATTAGATTTGTATTTGAAGTGGCAATTATATTTGCATTAAAGAAAAAGGAAATAAAGGATTATTTTTGGAAATACTACTTTCCTACTTCAGAAAGATTATTTTTACAGTCAATCTTATGAAAGGGACATTTTTAATACAATAAAATTAGTTGAATACAATGTTTTCTGTATCTGCAGTTATCACCTAGTAATGTGAGCTCCATGCCTCCTGTAATTGCTGCACTAGCATGCATTTTAATGCCCTGGCAATTCACTTGGTTTCTGAATCACATAGACATAATTCCACTTGGTTCTAATTAACAAATAACCTTTTGGCAAAATCATTGAGGCTTCTTCTTAGTAATCAAAGAAAAATCTTCAATTTTATTCAGAGTCATATATGCAATTATAGAAGCTTAATTGGGTTCCTTAGGTTCATTTTACAATAATTTTTTTCTGTCAGACACATATCTTTAATATGCCTATAATATTATCTTCTTTTCTTAATTATTTAATTTTTAAAAAGATTAGATTTGTAGTAATTACTATGAATCTGATATACAGATTTCATCATTTTTATGTGATTTAATAGTCACTGAACTGTGTATTCTTTGTACCTCTACCATTTCCAGAGATAAAAAGTAACTTGACTTGATGATATGTTCTTTTTTATATAAAGGCAGAAAATGACTTTATTTTTATTGGTTTCAGAAATTCAAGCTACATGAGAATTGATATATTCTTTTACATTTATATAGTTATGAATAGTTCAGGCATAAAATGACATAAAGAAATAAAGCAAGTGGTTATTCCGAGTTCAAGAAAATTACCAAGTGTTTGTTCTTATCAATCAGAGATAAGAATAAATGAAGCAATATAGTGCAAAGTTATTTTATTGCAAATTAAACACAAAGGTGTATCTTAAATGGAAATTGTTATTTGCTCTTTACAAGTTGAATGTTCCTAATGAATTAAAACTTAGCTTTAGTTATATGCAGCAAGAGTGGACAAGGCTGAGATTGGCTTTTGGGCAACTATGTAGAAGTGATGTGGATAGATGCCTATGTTTAAAAATATGAATGTAACATGGTCAACCTGGACATGCATTTCTGGGAGGGGGGAAAAGGGGAAGCAGGGGAGGAGGGCACCAAGCACTATCTGAATGTATGACACTTTCAATATGATACACATAAATATAATCTGATTAGATTTTTTCTTTTGGTCAGGTTGGCTAAGAGTTTATCAATCTTGTTAATCTTTTCAAAAAATCAACTTTGTGTTTTGTTAATCTTTTATATTTTTTGTTGCTGTGTATTTCACTGACTAATGCTCTGAATTTAATTATCCCCTGCATTCTACTGTTTTTGGGATTGGTCTATTCCTGATTTTCAAGGTTATTGAGATGTGTATTTAATTTGTTTATTTGGTAACTTTCTATATTTTTATTGTGGGCATTCAGTACAATCAATTTAGCTCTGAAAACTGCCTTCAAAGTGTCCTATAATTTCATTGGTTGTGTCTCTATTTTCATTTAACTCTAGGATTTTTATTTCTCCGCTTATTTATTCTATGACCCAATACACATTCAAAAGGTAATCATTCAATTTATATGTATTTTTCCATTTCTTTTGGTCTTCTTGTTGATTTCTACTTGCATTTCATTATGATCTTAAAGTATACAGGAAATTATATGACATTTTAATATTTGCTGACACTTGCTTTGTGACCCAGAATGTGGTCTCTTTTGGAGAAGGTTTTATGAGCAGCTTAGAAGAATGTGTATTCAGTTGTTATTGGTTAGAACATCCTGTATATATCTATTAGGTCCATTTGGTTTATAGTGTTCTTTAGGTCTAAAGGCTTTGAAGGACTGATCTAGTGGTGTGAGTGGCATGTTGAAGTCTCTCAATATTCATGTATTTAGGTCTATTTGAGACCTAATGCCTCAAATTTTTATAAAATAAACTATTTGAGTAAACTCAAAATATTCGAATAAACTCAAATAGTTTATTTTATAAAAATGCATTTATCCACATTTGGTACATAAATGTTTATTATTATTTCATCTTTTTGTTGGCTTGGTCCTTCCATTACTAAGAAGTGAACTGATCTATAGTCTACTTTGTAGGATATGATTGTTGATACCCCTACTGTTTTTTCAGTTTTGTTTTGCATGGTGTATCTTTTTCCATCTTTGCCTGTAAGGTAAATTTCTTGCAAGCAGCATATAGTTGTATTATGTTACTTAATCTACATTGCCAGTCTATTCCTTTTAATTGGGGATTTTTAGGCCTTTGACATTTAATATTATTATTATTGAGAAATGATTATGTTTTCTGCCATTTTAAATTATATTTTTGGTTTGATGTAGTGTGTAATTTTTCCTTCACTTAGTTACCCATCTGGTAGAATTCACCCCTTCTCTGCTTCTGGTATTTCTTTTTTCTTCTTTGTGTTTTGTTGTATTATTTTCTATAGTGATGACTTGGTAGTCATGAATTATTTAGTTTCTGCTTGTCTTGAAACAATTTTATTTCCTCATAAATATTGAATATCTTTACTAGATATAACAATCTTGGTTGGAAGTTGTTTTCTTTCAGAATTTGGAATATATCATACCAGTACTTCTTCATATTAATGACTTGGATTGAGAAGTCTGGAGTGTTTTTTTTTTCTCATTAATGTTACCCATTCTTTGTTCTTGATGCATTTAAGAATCTTCTTTTGGCTTCCATGTTAGTCATTTTTATTATGTGGTTTCAAGAAGTCTTCTTTGTTCATGTCTTATTGGTGTTCTGGATGTCTTTTGTAAGTAGATACTCAGATCTTTTTCTATGTTTAGAAAATTGTTTTATATATTTTCTCTGAAGAGATTTTTAATTCCCTTAGTTTGTGCTTTTAGACCTTCTTTAATGCTTAATATCTGTAAGTTAGGTCATTTTTTATTAACCCATATTTCTTGGATGTTCAGGTATTCTGTGGTATTGTCTTCTCTTTATTGTTTACTGTGTAGTTAGTTTTGAATGAGCTGTCATCCAGGAGTAAGACTCTATTTTTCATGTGGTCTAGTCTGAAAGAGCTGGTTTCTATTGAGGTCTTTAATTTATTTATTGTCTTTTTCATTTTGCTCAAAGCCTTTTTTTGTTTATTACTTATGACCTCAATTTTCTATAATATGTCTTTTATATATACTTTCTCAGATTTTATTTCTGAGTCCTTTGATCATATTAAAAATAAAAATTCTAGTTGAGTATAGTGGCACATATATGTAATCTCAGTACTCAAGAGGCTGAGACAGGAGAATTGAAGGTTCAAAGCCAGCCTTGACAAGTTAGCAAGGCCGTCTGCAACTTAGTATGACCCTGTTTTCAAATAAGAAATAAAAATAATTGGGCTGGGAGTTTAGCTGGGAGGCTGAGAAAAGAGGATTGTGGTTCGAAAATAGCCGCAGCTACTTAGGCCCTATGAAACTCAGTGAGACAATGTTTCAAAGTAAAGAACAAGAAATAGGGTTGGGGGTATAGCTCAGAGGCAGAATGCCCTGGGGTTCCATCCCCAGTACCACAAAAAAAAAAAAAATGGAGAAAAGAAGACTATGCTTTTAGCCATACATTTATCAATCATTGGATGCTGTTTGCACTCAGAGCCCATAACTTCAGGCAAAGTGGCTTTTTCAGTTAATAATAATTTCTAGACATAGATTTAGTTATTAACATTTAGCATATAATGTTTCAAGTGCTGGAAAATGAATGCTTGGTTTTAAAGAAGGAATTTAGGTGGTACACAATAGTGTCAATTAAATAAAACTTCCTGTATTAAGGAAGATATTCTTTTTTTGTGTGGTACTAGGGATGGAAACTAGGGACATTCTAGCTCTGAGCTATATACCCAGCCCTATTTTTTATTCTTTATTTTGGAACAGGGTCTCACTGAGTTGCAAAGAGCCTCTCTAAGTAGCTGAGGCTATCCGTGAACCGCGATCCTCCAGTCTCAGCCTCCTGAATGCTGGGATTACAAGTGTGTGCCACCATGCCCAGCTACTTAATAGCTGTAAGGAAGATATTCTTAATAGAGAGTAAATTATTTGGAGTTTTTGCAAGATAATTTGCTTGAGAAAATATCTCAAGAACTGAAACTATAAAAATAGCTAATGTAGTTTTGTTACTTAACTTAATACTAATATTCATAACTACTAGATAGTAATTTTTCTAATATATTCTACTTTGGCAATTAGGAAAAACAATATGAATAAAATTAATTAAGCACACATAATGAAGCTACTGAAATTATGCTTTCATTGCAATCTGTTGGGCATAGCACATCTGCTCTGGTGCAATTTACATGTTAAAAGTATCAACAAATATCAAATATGCATTTAAGATGTGCTTTGGAAAATTCAAGGGAAGCTGAATCCAAGTAATGAAAAGTAAATGTGAGTCTTTTTCTTTTCTAGGACTACCATACAAAAGATCATAGTCCAGGTAGATTAAATAATGGAAATGTATTTCCTTACATCATTTCTGGAGGCTGAAAGCCCAAATACTGGCACATTTTCTATTTCTCTTTGCTTTTCTATTATACTAATGTGTTTTGTTCATACACCAATAGAAGCCTCGTATATTTAAATGTATGTGTGCATATGTATATATATGCACACACACACACACACACACACACTGCTCACCTTTTTAATACAACTACTAAAAAGTAATTGGATAAATTTCTAGATCACAAGGAAATAGACAAGTATTTCCTAAGAAGCCAAGAATATTGGAAAAAAAGTGAAGAAAAGAAAAGAATCAGAATTAGGTTCTAATCTTCCAAATAAAGAGAATGTAAAGGCATTTTATATAGCAACTTTTTAAATTATAATTTTCAAGTTAAAGATAATATTGTATAATTAATATGCACGTGTTATTATTGGGAAGCCAGAAGAATAGCCAACTATTTCTGAAGAAATTTTGATATCACTGCTTTATAGCAATTGAATTTAGTTCTATAAGACATTGAAATTGAGTTTTACGAAAATTTTTCCACTATTTATTTAGGGCATCATATTTTAAAAATTTAAAATACCATTGACCAAATTGTCCTTAACATTTTAATGGATATATCTGAACTTTAGATGGGCTTCTTCCTGCCTCTATGCCTCTGAACTTTTTCTCATTCTGGCCATTAGAGAATAGAGATGAGTTTACCACCTAGAACTCTCTTTTCCCTTTTTTAGAAAATTTAAAAGGATATAACTACCCTTTGAAGTGTGAATCAATTTAAACCCTCTTGCCAGTTTTAGAACCCAGGAAAGAATTTTCACTGGTTAATCTTCTCCTAATGCTCTCTAGTATTTATCTACCAGCTAATTCCCACTCTTAAAGACCCTCTTATCTTTTCATTCAGTAGAATTGAGCTCAGATTGAATTCTTTCATTTTATTAATGGCAATAGCTTTGTATAAAGTCTTTCTTGCCTAGTAAACTTTGGTGAGATTTTTGTTTTAATGATATTTTCCATAATGACTTTTTATTACTTATATAATAGATTGCTAAATTTTTTGGTTAGTTATCTCTTCCACTCTGTAAACAAAACCAAATGTTAATCAACATTTACTCTTTCATTAGTGTTTTAGTTCATTTGGTCACTGTAATGAACATCTGTGAAATATAAAGTAAGTAAGGAGGCTTATTTGTTTCAAAATTCTGGTGGTCAGAGGGGCCAAACTGCCTCATGCCACAGCTTACCTGACTTGATACAGCATGGCAGAAAAACAAAAGAAAAATGGTCATTCACAGAAGGAAGGAAGTAGTCATATGCCATGATAGGAAGGAAGGGGCCCAGCTCACTCCTTATATAACAACCTGCTTCCATGGGAACTAATTCACTTCTACCAGTCCTGACCAAGCCTAGGAAACAGCAGTAATCCTTTTAGGGGGGATGGAGCTCCCCTGATCTAACTACTCTCTAATAGGCTACACCTCTTAAAAGTGTCCACCAACTCCATACCACCACAGTAGGGACCAAGATTTCCACTAATAAACATTTGGTAGACACGCTTATGTCCAAATGGTAACACTTTTTAGAAAAGAAATACTTCATAGAAAAGAAAATTTACTTGATGAGATCGGCCAATATTGTGATATTTGTCATTTGAGAAAAAATTACTTTTAGATATAATTCTTATAATTTTTATTCTAAATAAAAAAGGAAACAAGTTATAATGGAATTGAATCAGGTAACTTTCAAATAAAATAAAACTACTAAACATATAGACCTGAAACAATTATTCTTATATAATTTTAACACAAAAGGAAAATGAAATTTTCACTTGGTCAATTGTAAGAAAGATGCTTGATAATAGCATAATCTTTGTTTAAAAATATACCAGATAATTGCAAGCCTATTAAATTTGCAATTAGCTGAAGATTATAAAATAATAAATTCTCACCCTTGAAAAGTAAAAGAATTTTTGTGATACCCCAAAATATTTGAAAGCAAAGGTGATGTTTGAGGAAATAAATGTTCATAATTCAATTATTTATTTTTTATAAAAAAAAACAGACAGCTGGGTGTTGTAGCACATGCTTGTAATCCCGGTGTTTGGGAGGCTGAGACAGGAGGATCCCAGGTTCACAGCCAGCCTCAGCTACTTAGTGAGGCCCTCTGCAACTTAGTGAAACCATGTTTCAAAATGAAGAATAAAAAAATAGAGCTGGGGGTGTAGCTCATAGGTAGAACGCTCCTGAGTTCAACCCCTAATACTGCAAAACAACAACAACAACAAACTCACAGATTAATATAAAATTAGGTTTCTTAACTCTAATCCTGACATTTTCTCCTCCCTATAGCAAATAAATTTGTACCTCTATCTTCAGATTTTCTCCAGTTTACAAAAAAATAGGCTCAACTAAAAGAACCAAGCTCATTTATCAGCTAAGTGGCAGATATGTTATTCAAAACAATTGATTCAGAAAGATTGAACATTGACCATTTAATTATATTAAAAAGGAGTCACTTATATCAGCAGGGATTCTTTAAATAGCATGTTTTCCTATTGTATTTAAAATGTGTTTACACACCATTAGCTACTTGAATGAGAATTAGAGATACAGAAATGTAATGTCTAAGAACTAAGAGCTAAACCTATGCAAATATCAGAGATAAAGATGAAGCATTTCTGATGTAATACATTTTAGTATTAAAGTGAACAAGTTCACAAATAGTCCATTTATATCTAGCTTCACAAATACAATTTTCTAATATTTGGGCATTAATGATGAATTTTAGGTCTGTATTAATCTTCTTTTCAGCTATGATAAATACCTCAGAAAAGCAACTTAGAATAATGAATTATTTTGAATTGGTTTTTCAGAGATGTTAGTACGCTGGATCCATTGTTTTGGGACTGATTTGAGGCAAAATGTCATGGCAGAATGGTGTGGCAAAGGAAATCTGCTTTGTTCATGGAATCTAGGAAGGAAAGAAAAAGAAGAGAAAGAGAGAAAGAGTGAGAAAGAGGGGGAAGGAGAGAGAGAGAGAAAGAGAGAGAGAGAGAGAGAGAGAGAGAGAGAGAGAGAGAGAGAGAGAGAGAGAGAGAGAGAGAGAGAGAGAATGAATTATCCTTCCAGGTCAAGGCTCAACTTCAACTAGGTTCTGCCTCCAAAATTTCCCATCACCTCCTATAATGCCATCAAATTATTAGTGGATAAACCCACTGATGATGTCAGAGCCCTCATGACCCAATCAGTTCACCAAAACCCCATCTCTGAATATTGCTGCTTTGGGGGAGCAAACATATCTTCAACATTGTGATGCCTTTCCTAGGTATAGGGAATGCTAACTGTGGACACGACTTACTAAGAGGAGAGGAGATATAGTATAAAAAGGAGACATGTAGAAAAACAGTCTTTCAATCTAAAAGCCACATGATCACACACTCCCTGACATAATATAGACTCATCTGGGCCCCAATCCCCTATCCCAAGATTAGAAGGCATGCCACTGAACTAGAATCTCAAGGGGACTTCTCTCAGCCCAGGCCACTGCCCATTTAGTAGTGGCAGTTTTCCCTCTGACACCAGATTTCAAACCTTTCTGCATTGGAGTGCCACTTGAGAAGCCCTACACACCAGAAGTGTTCAGAGCAAGTTGGATGGTGACTGCCAGATCTATATTCAAAGGAATAAAACTTTCCTCGTCCATGTTCACCATTTGCCCACCCCATTTGCTCACCATTTGCAAATTTCCCTATAAGAGTGGAACCATGCCCTCCCAGAGTTACCATTCTCTCTGCTTCAGTCTGTCCCCCCATCTCTCTGGCACTCTGTTCCTTTCAGTCTTCTGTTGCTGGTCCTTTTCTCTTTTCTTCTCATGAGATGGCCAACATTCATTTCCTGAATGTGTCTATTTTCCCTTAAATAAATATGACATTATCTCTATTCTTGTCCTAAATTTTTTTCCAGCCTGTGTCCATGCCATGAGAAATACATGGATATTTGGAAAACACATCATGTCCAAATCATAGCAAGGTCTTTCCCTTTTACAGTATAGAAGAAAAATAACCTCCCTGTACATTCTTAATTAGAATGGACCCCAGTTGCAAAAGACAGATTAACAAGAGAAAAAAAGTTTATTAACACTTACATTTTATATTTATATGGGGGTTATATACACAGAGAATGAGTAGTTCTCAAACATGTGGCATTGAATTCTACCTTGGTATCTTCAACAAAGAAGAGTAACTTTTTATAGAAGTTATAAGACAAAGAAAAAAACTTGGGGTTTCTAAAAATCCTGGGGTTACTAGCAACTTGAGGCAAAGCAAAATCTGGCAGATAAAGCTTAGTTATGCAGGACATGGTGGAGCACATTATAATCCTATTACTTGGAAGGCTGAGAAAGGAGAATCACAGGTTTAAGACCAGACTTAGAAAGTTAATAGAGGACCTCAGCAACTTAGTGAGAGAGATTCTGTTTAAAAATGGAAAATATATAAAATAGTACTTGATGTGCAGTTTGGAGATAGACTACACCTGGGTTCAAACCCCAGTACCAGACAGACAGACAGACAGACAGACAGACACACACACACACACACACACACACACACACACACACCAAATAAGCAAACACCAAACATGATTAGTAGAGTTTATTGATATAGGGCCCTCTTGAATTATCTCCAGACCATGAATGATTCACAGCTATCCTCAATGGCTGGCTTTGTTTTCCCTGGAAGAAAGGGATAAGGGTGTATTTTGTCTTTGTAAATCAATGCCCTCTAGGTTAGGACTGTAGCTCAGTGGTAGAGCTCTTGCCTAGCATATACAAGCCCCTGGATGCAACCCCTAGAGCCACCACCAAAAATTAAGAAGAGAATATATTTCCTACATTTATGCAAATGGTAGGCACAGAGCTTTTCTATATCTGCTCCTTCTTGCCCTTAGCTCAACAATGCTTCTGATTTTGAGGCATCTTATTCTGTTTTTTCACAATAGTGAATGAGCTCATTGCAAGTAACTAAAAGTCACCACTTACATAATCTTGCTGGTGCTTTGAATTATTGGCACCATAATATTGGGCTTCCACTAATTTGATGTTGTCATGTTTTCCCTTCAAACATCAAAAACAAAGAGAGATTTGGCCTCATTTTCAACAGATACTTATCAAATACCCATTTTATGTAATAGAACATCTTAGAGTTATACAGCAATGAAGGAAAAAAAAAATAGGCTCTTCATTTCTGTGAAGTTTATGTTCCAGTGATGGGAAAGACCCAGAGCTCAGAAAGAAAATAGAACATGTTAAGTGTGGTGGCATGCAATTCTGGATCATGTTATCAGGCGAGGTGTCTCTCATCAAGTGGTATTTGAGCATAGAGACCTGGATGATGTAAATGAGATATTTGAAAATCAGGCAGAGGGCAGAAACGCAAGAGTTTTGCACATTTGAGAAACAGCAAATTAGGTCCATTTTCCTAGATTCTCACTGTAACATTTTTCTATGGTTATTGAAAACAATAACAAAAATGTGATGGTTTAAAACAAAAAAGTGAAATGTGTTTTTATAAACATGCATATGCATATATTACTATAATATTCTGGTTTAAATCTCTTTGGGAAGATTCCCAGAAGTGGTAAAGCTGTCTCATAATACAGAACTAACTTAGGTGCCCATCAACAGAAAAATGGATTACAAAATTATAGGATATATACACAATAGAATTCTACTCAGCCATAAAGAATAAAGGTAGGTCATTTTCAGGACAATTAATGGAATTAGAGAATATTAAAAAAAGATCAGCCAGTCAAAAAAAATGAAGGGTCATATATTTTCTCTCATGTGGAAAGTAGAGAGAAATTGGGATATAAAAGCTATGCAAAGGAGAAGAAACTCCAGGGGAGTGATAGAGGGAGCTTATGAAAGAGATGTGGGTAGGAGGAGGGACATCTAATAAAGAAAATACCTCAAATTATATGATATACATATACAGAATCATCAGTGCCAGTCTCAATATTGTATATGGGAAAGGGGAGAGAATGAGATGGGAACTGGAGAAAGATCACCAAATGATGTGTGCATGCATGTTTCTATTGCTCTGAACTTCATCGTGATGTGTGATTACAATGAACCAATTAAAAAATTTCCATCAAAATAAACACAACAAAATTATAATTACCCTCTGTACTATTAATAAGACAGATATGACTTTCTATACTCACCTTCACCAAATTTTCTTTGAAAGAAGAGCCAAAACCCCACAAAATAGGTCTCATTCTGAAAATGGCCTGCATTCCTTCTTGAATGTATATTTCTTGCTTTCCTCCTTAATAAGACTCTGCCTAAATCTCTGACTGGTACATGCTGAAATTATTTTCCATCACCTAGACCAAAGACTTTGCCAGTCCTAATCCCTTTCTCTCACACTGGAGACTCTCGCAAACCCTTCATGGAATCAACCACTCTCTAGTGACATACGTGTTGCCAGGACTACGTCCCCTCTAAAGGCTCTGGGAATAATTATTCCTTTCCTCTTCTAGCCCTTACTGGTTTCCTGCATTTCTTGGTTTATGACCACATAACTACAGTCTCTGTCATTGTCTTTCTCTGTGTCTGCATCTGCTTCTCTTTTGTCTTTCATAAGAACACTCAAGATTGGATTTAGGGCTTATCTAGATAATCCAGGATGATCTAGTCTAAAGATGCTTAATACTCCAACCAAGATTCCTTTCCAGATAAGGTCATTCATATGTTCCTAAAATTAAGATGAAGAAATACCTTTTTTCAGGGCCATATTTAATCCATTATGTTCATCTTGACAAAAATACTGTTCATGTAATTAACTTTGATTTTATTATACCAAGTAAGCTTCTCAGGAATTAGCCTAAAATATATCTTAAAATTTAGGATTCTGCTTTGGTTTCCAGGATAGATCACACCTGTAATTTTGACTTCTTCTAAGCATCAAGAAGTTCCACTAAGATGAGGTTTAGCAATATTCTAATCCAATAATCCATTAATATGAATGGCAATTTTAGTAAACTGTTATGTTTTTCTCAAGACTTTGCATTATTTGCTGCTGCTAATCCAGGGAAAGTATTAGATTCCAACTCTCTTTTTTTAAACTCACATTGCTTTGGTCACTTAATTACATTTGTCTGTAGTTATTTATAACATTTTTATTGCATTTGGTTTCTTTCCCCTATTGGCGCCCTGAAAATATAAGCAGAATCACTTCTATATTTTATATGTCTCATTAGTCAAAGAAACAGAATTAATATTTGTTGAATGCACATGAACTCTAGAATTCCACAATAGCAAACACAACATTTTGGCCATAAATATAATTCTATAAAATTCTACAAGCCATGACTGAGGGGGAAAAATGATCTGAAAGAGAAAACAAAGATAATTTTACTCAGCACTCATAAAGTTTTGGTTGTGACACTTCTTAAATAAAATACATATTAACATAAGAAAAGCAAATAAGTACATATCATGTAAGAGAAAAATTACTTTGTATTAGTAATATTTTAAATATCTGTCTTAATATTTTAACAAGAACTGGGTGTAGTAGTACATGCCTATAATCCCAGTACTTGGGAGGCTGAGACAGGAGAATCACGGGTTCAAGGACAGCCTCAGCAAATAGACTCTCAGCAACCTAACAAGACCTTGTTTCAAAAACTTAAAATAGAGGGAATGGAGTAGGAACTAGATAAGGCTAACTGGGTGATGTGTGCATGTATGTCTCCACCATCTTGCATTTCATTAAGATATGTGAATACAATGCACCAAAAAAATTTTAAAAAATAAAAAATAAAAATAAAATAGGGCTGGTGGTCTCAATAAGTTGCTGAGACTAGCCTAGAACCTCCTATCCTTTTGTCTCATCCTCTCAAGTACTGGGATTACAGAAGTATATCACCATATGCATCTTTTAGCTCCATGCTTTCAAAGATGGGAATAAAATAGAGAGGAGTAAAGTTTCTTTTCAGATCCTTTTTGTACCATTTCAACCAATAAGCGTCTCCATTTTTAAGTAGAAAAGTGTAAAAAAGAGTTAGTAGAAAACCTCCCATGTTACACAGAGCAAAGACAGAGATTTCCTCTGAATTTTAACTGCCTCCAGCACAACAGTCCTCAGTCTTTTAGGAAAAAATATTTTGCTTTCTTCACATCATTTATATTTTTACTAGATTTTTTAAAATGTTATGTTGGCCACTTAGAAATTAGTTAAAAAATTTTAAGTAACTTCCTGGAAGGCTTTGTTGGCTTCTAATGACCTCAAGAAAATATTCACTATGCTTATACTTATTTTTAGTTTTAACATGCCTTTGAGTCTCAAGTACATTTTATTTTTTCTCCTATGCCTAAATCTTTGTAGAATAAAAATTCTTTATTTCTTTGAGTCATAATTTGTCACAGGTGATTTAAAAGTCAATAGAAAATGTAAAAGCAATTCTATGCATTTTCCTTTCATCACATAATGGCCAAAAGCATTTTTTGTGCTTTGGACATTCTGTCAGCTGAATGTCAGCATCCTGTCCACCTGGCACCTGGCACTCCCTGCTTCTTCCTGAGTTTGAATTCTTGCATCTAGTATTAAATCTTTACAAAGTGTTTCCATTGTTAATTACAAACACAGGCAAAACAAGAGCAATTATAAATATTGTGAAAAATAAAAGGTAAATGACAATGAAAATGACATTGAAAGAGCCTCTCAAAATGGAGTTAGGAAGCCTTTGGGAAACTAGGCTGTTGCATGGTTCCAGCTTCTTCCTAAAATATGAAATTGGGGTAGCACGCCAGACCCTTAGGGAAACCAGGCCCAGTACCCTGGGTCCCGCGCAGGGGTCGCATGGGGCATGCCAGCCGGGGCCCGGGTCATGGGACTCTGGGCCCCATGCGGAGTAGTACGGAGCACGCTGGATCCATGGGGAAACCGGGCCGGGTCACAGTGCTACTGAGTGCCTGATCCCACTACCTCCTCAAACCACACATACTGTCTTCTCTTATTGAGAAAAAAAAAAAGAAAAGAAAAAGAAAAAAGAAAAATATTGGAGAGGGGTTAAGAAGGCCGTTGCAGAAGCCAGGATACTGGAGATGCAGACAAAACTTATCCAAATGCACTGGAACTTATGGAAAAATTCCCCATGAAGGAATACTGCTGTTTCTCTATATTGTTAAGAATCTTGGACATCACCTGTAAGAAGAGAGTTTAGTGGAGACCAAGGAGAAAGGTGGTATTGAAAGCGGTCTCCGTGATGGCAGTGGAGACTTGTATTCAGGAGAAGCAGAAATCGGATTCTACCAACCTTATTTTTTTTGGAGAAATTACACCAAATGTCAAATGCTACCATCACACATGCTTAGGAACACTGGACAACATTCAGAGTGGAAAAAGAGCTTGGGAAAGATTTGAAAAGGTGGAGGCAGTGGCAGTGGCAGTGGCTAGTACTCAGGGGAGGCAGAGATCTGATGCATTACACCTGGAACCTTTGAAAAAAATAACCCCAGAGGCATAATGCTACCACAACGCACCCTCAAAAATGTGGGACAATTGGTTGGGCGAAGAGGGTGCTCAGATTGGAGCCTGCCAAGGGATGAGACCGGAGACAGACACAGTAAAGCTGGGATTGGAGCCTAGTTTGCCGTGAGGCAAGGCCGATGCTGGAGGCTCCGAGGCCGGGATCGGAGCCTGCCGAGGGGTTAGGCTGGTGCTGGGGCCAGTGAGGCCGGGGTCGGAGCCTGCCATGAGGCAAGGCCGGTGCTGGCTCCTTCGATGCCAGGATCGGAGCCTGCCGAGGGGTTAGGCTGGTGGGTGCCGGGGCCAGCAAGGCCGGGATTGGAGCCTGCTGTGAGGCAAGGCCGGTGCTGGAGCTTCAAAGCAGTGACTGGAGCCTGCCGAGGGCTTAGGCCGGTGTCGGGGCCAATGGGCGACATCGGAGCCTGCCATGAAGCAAGGCCACTACTGGGGTCTCCAAGGCCAAGATCGGAGCCTGCCGAGGGGTTAGGCCGATGCTGGGGCCAGTAAGGCCAGGATCGGAAATGCTGTGAGGCAAGGCCAGTGCTGGGGCCTTCAAGGCCGGGATCTGAGCCTGCCGAGGGGTTACGCTGGTGCCAGGGCCAGCGTGGCCGGGATCGGAGCTCACTGTGAGGAAAGGCCGATGCTGGGGCCTCCAAGGCCAGGATTGGAGCCTGCTGAGGGGTTAGGCTGGTGCTGGGGCCAGTGGCCGGCATCGGAGCATTCTGTGAGGCAACGCCGCTACTGAGGCCTCCGAGGCCAGCATTGGAGCCTGCTGAGGGGTTAGGCCGTTGCTGGGGCCAGCGAGGCTGGCATCGTCTGCCATGAGGCTAGGCCGGTGCTGGGGCCTCCAAGGCTGAGATCGGAGCCTGCCGAGGGGTTAGGCTGGTGCTAGAGCCAGTGAGACCGGGATCGGAGCCTACTATGAGGCTAGGCAGGTGGTAGGGCCTCCGAGGCCGGGATCGGAGCCTGCCGAGAGGTTAGGCCGGTGCAGGGGCCAATGGCCGGCATCAAAGCCTGCTGTGAGGCAAGGCCGCTACTGGGGCCTCCAGGGCCGGGATTGGAGCCAGCTGAGGGTTTAGGCTGGTGCTGGGGCCAGCGAGGCTGGCATCGGAGACTGCCATGAGGCAAGGCCGGTGCTGGGGCCTCCGAGGCCAGGATAAGAGCCGGCTGAAGGGTTAGGCCGGAGGCCGGTGCTGGGGCCAATAACCAGCATCGGAGCCTGCCGTGAGGCAAGGCCGCTACTGGGGACTCCGAAGCTGGGATCAGAGCCTGCCAAGGGGTTAGGCCGATGCCAGGGCTGGGATAAGAGCCTGCCAAGGGGTTAGGTTGGTGCCGGGGCCAATGGCTGGCATCGGAGCCTTCCGTGAGGCAAGGTCGCTACTCCGAGGCTGGGATCGGAACCTGCTGAGGGGTTAGACCAGTGCTGGGGCCAGCAAGGCTGGCATCAGAGACTGCCATGAGGTAAGGCCGGTGCTGGGGCCTCCGAGGCCAGGATAAGGGCCTGCCATGGTTTTAGGCCGGTGTCGGGGCCAATGGCTGGCATCGGAGCCTGCCGTGAGGCAAGGCCACTACTGGGGCCTCTGAGGCTGGGATTGGAGCCTGCCAAGGGGTTAGGCTGATGCCGGGGCCAGTGTCCAGCATTGGAGCCTGCCATGAGGCAAGGTCGGTGCTGGGGTCTCCAAGGCCGGGATTGGAGCCTGCCGAGGGGTTTGGCCGGTGCTAGGGCCAATGGCTGGCATCAAAGCCTGCCGTGAGGCAAGGCCACTACTGGGGCCTCCAAGGCAGGGATTGGACCCAGCTGAGGGGTTAGACTGGTGCTGGAGCCAGCGAGGCCGGCATCGGAGCTTGCCATGAGGCAAGGCCGGTGCTGGGGTCTCCAAGGCCGGGATCGGAGCCTGCCAAGGGGTTTGGCCGGTACCAGGGCCAGCGTGGCCAGGATCGGAGCTCACCGTGAGGAAAGGACGATGCTGGGGCCTCCAAGGCCTGGATTGGAGCCTGCCGAGGGGTTAGGTCAGTGCCGGGGCCAGTGGCCGGCATCGGAGCATTCCGTGAGGCAAGGCCGCCACTGAGGCCTCTGAGGCCAGGTTTTGAGCCTGCCGAGGGGTTTGGCCAGCGCTGGGGCCAGCAAGGCCGGGATCGGAGCCTGCTGTGATACAAGGCCGGAGCTGGGGCCTTCAAGGCCGGGATAAGAGCCTGCCGAGGGGTTAGGCCAGTGCCGGGGCCAATGGCCAGCATCGGAGCCTTCTGTGAGGGAAGGCCGCTACTGAGGCCTGCGAGCCTGGGATCAGAAACTGCCGAGGGGTTAGACTGGTGCTAGAACCAGCGAGGCTGGCATCGGAGCTTGCCGTGAGTCAAGGCCGGTGCTGGGGCCTCCGAGGCCAGGATCAGAGCCTTGCCGAGGGGTTTGGCCGGTGCCAGGGTCAGCGTGGCCGGGATCGGAGCTCACCGTGAGGAAAGGCTGATGCTGGGGCCTCCAAGGCCTGCTGAGGGGTTAGGCTGGTGCTGGGGCCAGTGACGTCGGGATTGGAGCCTGCCGTGAAGCTAGGCCGGTGCTGGAGCCTCGGAGGCTGGGATCTGAGCCTGCCGTGTGGCTAGGCCGGTGCTAGGGCCTCCGAGGCTAGGATCAGAGCCTGCCGAGGGGTTTGGCTGGTGCCAGGGGTCAGCGTGGCTGGGATCGGAGCTCACCGTGAGGAAAGGCTGATGCTGCGGCCTCCAAGGCCTGGATTGGAGCCTGCTGAGGGGTTAGGCCAGTGCCAGGGCCACCGGCCGGCATTGGGGCATTCCATGAGGCAAGGCTGCTACTGAGGCCTCTGAGGCCAGGATCGGAGCTTGCCGAGGGTTTTGGCCGGTGCTGGAGCCAGCGAGGCCGGGATCAGAGCCTGCTGTGAGACAAGGCCAGAGATGGGGCCTTCGAGGCCGGGATAAGAGCCTGCCGAGGGGTTAGCCTGGTGCTGGGGCCAGTGACGTCAGGATTGGAGCCTGCCATGAAGCTAGGCCAGTGCTGGGGCCTCTGAGGCTGGAATCAGAGCCTGCCGAGGGGTTAGGCCGGTGCCAGGGCCAGCGTGTCTGTGATCGGAGCTCACCATGAGGAAAGGTCGATGCTGGGGCCTCCAAAACTGGATATTAGCCTGCCGAGGGGTTAGGCCAGTGCTGGGACCAGCAGCCGGCATCAGAGCATTCCGTGAGGCAAGGTTGGTACTGAGGCCTCTGAGGCCAGGATCGGAGCCTGCCGAGTGGTTAGGCCAGGGCTGGAGCCAGCGAGGTTGGCATCGGAGTCTGCATGAGGCAAGGCCGGTTCTGGGGCCTCCGAGGCCAGTATAAGAGCCTGCCAAAGTGTTAGGCTGGTGCCGAGGCCAATGGCTGGCATCGGAGCCTGCCGTGAGGCAAGGCTGCTACTGGGGCCTCTGAGGCTGGGATCTGAGCCTGCCAAGGGGTTAGGCCAATCCTGGGGCCAGCGCCCAGCATCGGAGCCTGCCATGAGGCAAGGCCGCTACTGTGGCCTCCAAGGCTGGGATCGGAGCCCGCCAAAGGGTTAGGCCGATGCCAGGGCCACTGGCCAGCATCAGAGCCTGCTATGAGGCAAGGCTGAAGCTGGGGCCTTTGAGGCGGGGATAAGAGCCTGCCAAGGGGTTAGGCTGGTGCTGGGGCCAATGGCTGGCATTGGAGCCTTCTGTGAGGCAAGGCCACTTCTGAGGCCTCTGAGGTAGGGATCGGAAATGCCAAGGGGTGAGACTGGTGCTGGAGCCAGCGAGGCCAGGATCGAAGCCTGACTTGAGACAAGGCCAGAGCTGGGGCCTTCGAGGCAGGAATGAGAGAGCCTGCTGAGGGGTTAGGCTGGTGTCAGGGCTAGCGAGACCAGAATCGGGGCCTCCCATGAGGCATGGCCGCTGCTTGAGCTAACGAGATCTGGATCATTCTACCAGGTAGCCAAGCCACTACTGGGGCAGTCAAGAGTGGGATCAGTACTTGTAATGCAGCATGCACAGAGAAATATTGCAGAAAATATAAATCAGATGCTTCCCCTAAGCAGCAAAAACTAGGAGGAAAGGGGCAACAGAAAGAGGTTGAGCTATAGAAAGGGCCCTATAGTGAAGCAACTAAGGTGACCAATCAGAGTGTATGGAATATGGGAGGATGGAGCCTCTTTAAAACACAGGAGGTACATAAACAAATGTATCAAAGTTAATCACCAAACAAGCATGGGATCGAGGGAGGGGGAGGGAATGTGATGGGGGCTGGATGAAGGCTAATTGGATGATGTGTGCTTGTATATCCTCTCAAGTCTTGTATTCCAATGTGATATATGATTACAATGCACCAATTAAAAAAATAAAATAAAATATGAAATTGGGTCAGCACTTCACTTTGACTTTACACATTCAGAACCACTGGATGACTATATTGTGCATGGAGGCTCAATGTACATATCAGCAGGGTATCAGACTCTTGTTTTATTGATATTTCCATTCCATTTATATATTATTTACTTATCTTATATGAGCCACATAGCCCATGTTCCTCCCAAACATACCATAGTCCACATAAGCTCCACTTTTCCTGTCTTCCACAGAACACTGATCCAGATCTATCTGTACTGTTGTCTCCCAAATTGTGGGACTACTCCCAAGTAGTGCCTTTTGTATTTTTGTGGTTTGAATTTGGATTTATTGACAACATACAGTAAATCATTATTAGGAATGGGATAAGTCATAAACTTTTATTAAGTTTACTAGAATTATAAATTGATTTTTCATGACATTGTTTACTGGGCTTCTCTGAAGAAAATGGTGCTTTTGACTTTTGACATAATATAAACTAAGAAATATCGCTTGGCATTAAGTTGTTCAACTCAAATACAAACAAGTTGGAAAACTCAAGTTTCTAAAGTTTTACTTTAACAATGTGAGAAAGTTATCTACCTCTGTATGGTATGTGCATATGTGCATATGTGTGTGCATGTGCATGCATGTATGTACCCAGTTTTGTTAAAGAAAAATCTTTTTATGGTCCAAACAATGTGTTATAGTTAGGTAACTTTCACTTAACTAAACATTTCAGTATTAAACACAGGATTCATTTTACTTTTTTCTTATACAAAGTACTAATAAAATAAAGTATGAGAAGTTTTTAAATATGTCCTAAGGATTTTTTATGGATGTTATTCTCCAACTAGTACATGGTACTAGTATATCCAGTCTCCATGACATGTAATATATTTTACCAAAATAATCTTCAGAATGTCTAAAATATTTATTTCATGAGTAGCAAATATAGGATTTTTACTTGGTCTCCCTCCATATCCACTGGTGCTCTTAGAAAAATGGTTCTAAAATGTTATTTGGAATATGTTCCAAAACATTTCTGACAATGTATATCTATATATCACTATGTGATTGTGTGATTGTATGTATATGTGTAATAAGCCCTCATTTTAATGTACAAATCTGTGAATTTAAGGTTGTTTGGACTCCTTTCTGAAAAATCAGTTTAATTAACTAATTTCAGGAAGCAAACATGCTGGCTAAGGTATTCTATATTCCATTTTCAGAACTGCTTATATTTTCAAATGTATGTGCTACTTCTGTTATATTCAGTAACAACATTTGGACACAAGAGAATAGGTTCCAAAGAATATTGCTCATTTCTTAATGATTCCTTTAAACTGTGTCCTGTGGAAAAAGTACTTGGCATTCTGCTAGGCATTCATTGTGAGGAAAACAGCAATATACTAAAAAGACATTTTTCTTATCTTCATGGGGCCTATTGATTACAGAAATAAGTTATTGCAAGCAGTTATAATCACTGTTGAGGATGTGGCATTTTAATTGTGATCTGAAAGTTAGGAAAGAGTTAACTAAGTGAAAAAATGTGCCATATGTGCAAAGCTTCTAGGCATATAAGGAATGTAGTACATTCAAAGGAACTTAAAGAAGATAAGAATACCTAGGACTGCTCATTTAAAGCAATAGCCTTCTTTTGCAGAGCAGGTAAGTGTTTATTCTCTTTCTCAAACCTATGTTAGGTATGAAACTAAGGATCTTTTATTACCTGAGTTTTGGAGGGATAATTTTTTAGAAAATATAAATTGTTAACAAATGCCATTTACAAGAAATAAAACTTGCCTATGGCAGCTCTTAAACATCATTACAAATCTTGTACTTGCTATTTATTCTCCCTGAAATATTCTTCTACTAAATATATGGATGGCTTCTCTTGTCATTTTTCAGGTCAAACATTATATGATAACAAAATTTTAAGATATTTTTTCTCAGACCTATTTATTTATTTATTTATTTATTTATTTATTTATTTGGACTGGGGATCGAACCCAGGGCAGTGCACTTGCCAGGTAAATGCTTTGCCACTGTGCTACATCCCAGCCCACTTTTTTATTTTCTTCTCAGCAGATACTACTTTAACATTTTTTATTTCATTGTCTACTGACTTTCTGTCTAATTGTACCCTCTAGAAGATAACCTTCCCAAAGTTCAGACACTCAGTGACTCAAGTCTTATCTGGCTGCTATGGTTTAGGTTTTCAATATCTCTCAAAAGGTTCCTGTGCTTCCCCAATTCAGGAAGGTTCAGAGGTGAGGCACGGCTTGAGGAGATTGGGGCAGTAGGAGCATGGCCTTTGAAACTAAATACACCTCTCTTGCTGCTTTCTGTCCTTTCTGCTTCTTGCTGCCAGTGAGCTGAAGGCAGATCTTACTTCACCATGCCCTGATACCCTGATGCTGCTCTGCACCATTAACCTGCAGACTCTGCATTGACCTTTGAAAACATGAGTCCCAAATAAGCCTTTCTTCCTCTAAGTTGTCCTTATTCAGTGTTTTGGTCACAGCAAAGAAAAAGATGATGGACCTATTTTGTCCACTAATGAAGCATTCTATTTGTTTTTTATTTGCCTTGAAATTATCATGCCCATAGTTTACTGTGACATGCATATTACTAATTATGATGCTTTGCTCTTCTCAATGAATATGATGCTTTGGAAAATCAGTCTTCTATGTATGTATGTGTGTATGTATGTATGTATATATGTGTGTTATGTATATATGTCACTATAAATTGACCTTGGGGCATGCTACCTCTAATCTACCCTTAATAAACTATCCTTATTTTTTATTTTGAAACAGTCTGTCTAAACTACTGTGCATTGGCCCTGAACATGTGATTTGTGAGTCTCAACCTCTCAAATCCTGGGATTACAGACATGTACCACTAGGACAGGCTTCTGATTCTACATAGATTCACATATGTGCCTGGAATATTTTGTGATGTGATGAAAATGACATTTCACCTCTATGGTCATGAACAGAAATACACTTCATCCCATTATAATCATGGAAGAAAGCATCAGATAAATTCCAATTAGAGGACATTCTATAAAATACTTGACAACTACTCCTCAAAATTTTGCAGAGGTCATAAAAAACAAGAATATTATTTGATATTATCATGATTAGGAGGAGCTTAAGGGAGACATGATGACTAATATGATGTGGTATTTTGGATGGGATCTTAAATAGAAAAAAATTCTTAGGTAAAAACTAAGAAGATCTAAAATATGGGCTGCCATTAATCACACTATATTATAATCATTTTATTAATTGTAGCAAATGTAACATGGTAATTCAAGATATCAATAACAGAGGAAACTGAGTGAAAGGTATAAGGAACATCTCTATAATTTTTCTATAATCTTGAACCTATTTTAAATTTAAATATTTATTAACATAAATAAAAATGTAATAAATGGTGACTCTATAAAACTGTAAGAGAACTCAGAATAGAATTATAGAAGTACTAGAAAATATTATTTCAAATTTATTGAATGTACATAAATTTATAAAAATAGAGTTGATTATAAACAAACAGACAGAAAACAAATAAACACTACATAAAAAATGTTCCAGTTATTTTTATGGTAATAGAATGCACTGGAAATCTTCACAGGGGATCTCATGTATTTTTTTCAGGATTTCAAAGTATTTCCACATCCCTAAGTCATGACTCTTCATAATTATTTCTTCAACTTCACCTGTGGAATAAAATTTAAATGCAAATGTTATGGCTTTCTGATTAAAGCATGCATAGTTCAGGCTCTTCAGTCATCAAATGAACACATCACATCTTTTGGGTAAGTGCTAAACATACTGTACCAAATTAGTTTTAGACATTTAAAATGGTGACACTGGGAATCAATTAATAAAGACTCATCAAGTCAAAGGAATATTTTGAGCCTAAGTACGTAAAAGGTTTATTGTCCTTTACTCAAGGGAAAAAAAGCTGAAACACAGAGGTTGGTATTCAATAATTCAGTTTTTATCCTGTTTTCTACCTCTGTTGACAGGGTTGAAAAGGCCAGATCACTTTTCACATCGCAATGATCCAGTTGGGATTTCATCTGATGAAGGGTGAGGCCCTCTTGAAGTTTTCTAAGGTACTGCAAAATGGCAGTGAAACAGCTGAGCAATGATCCTTTTTCTTTAACGGTACATTTTATGGCCCTAGAAGACAGCATGTCTACTGGAAGTATTTCCTGGTAACCCATTCAGTTCATTACTTTCTGAAAAAAAAGGAGGATTGTAAAAACACTTAAATATTTTAAGCATGTTTTTAGTAAATTGCTACTAACTTTTGAGTTGGGAAGTCAGTTTAGAATGTGGGCTCTACATTCTTTGCAGCCAAATTCAATTACCTAAGCAAATACTTACCGACCACCTTTTAATGAAAAACCCTTTTCAAGACAGGAACTCTGTTTTCATGAACAAACAGGAAACTAACACTAATTTTTGCTGTTGCTATTTGGGTTAATTGGCACATTGACAATTGGCAAAAGTCCATTGCATTTTCCTTCCTGTTATATGGGGGTCGATGATCTTTTTAGTGCCATGGATCTTTTCCATGAAGCTACAGAATCTTCCTCTGAATCATGTTATAGACATATAAAGCAAAATAGAAAACCAATTACATTGATATAGTTATCAAAATATTTTAAAGAAATTTGTTATAGTAATAAACTAAACATTAAATAATAGTACTTAGAGCCAGGCATAGTGGCGCACGCTTGTAATTCCCGCGCTTGGGAGGTTGGAGACAGGAGGATTGCGCAGGTTCAAAGTCAGCCTCAACTGGCTTAAGAGACCCTGTTTCAAAAATATAAAATAGGTCTGGGAGTGTATCCCGGAGGCTGAAGGTCTTCCAGGAACCCCAGTACCACCAAAAATAAAAAATAAAAAATAATAATACTTAACAATAAACACAATAGCTAATGCAATTTTAAGTAAAATGAGCCTAAGTGTTATTTAAATACATCTACCAAATTATAATTTGAAATGAAAACATACAAGATTTCTAATAGTAATAAAAAGCAGATGCTTCAAATACTATATTGCTTTATGTTGCCTGTATTCATAATTGAAGAAAAGGCTAGATTTCAGTTATATTACCCTTTCTGAGAACAAAAGCCCTTTATTGAGAAAACTTATATTGTTTGTCCTGCTGGAACAATCTTTCACCACAATCAGTAGAACTAATTCCTACCTGCCCTTCATATTCCAACTTCCATTTTTCTTCCAAGGAAATCTTTTCTTTACCTGTAATACCAAAGCAGCAGATTAGTTGCTCTGTCTTGCACTTATTCTTTATATTTCTACAAGTCCCTCAATCTCTGATCTCTTTTATTTAGACTATTTCCTGACTCATGGTAAGCTCTCAGTAAATATATATTGCATAAATGAAGGGTTGCTTTTTTCTCATCCATGTTCTGCAGTTCATAGTCAACCTCCTGCACTATAACATGATATCATGAAGGAGGCTAAGGAGAGTGGGAAGAAAGAAGAAAAATCACCATGTTGTTCATCACTTTTTCCAATGGGAAATGTAGTTTCAAACCCATTCTTCTTTATCCTTTACATCAGTATATGTCCTAACAATCATATTCTTAAACTAAAAATATATGGAATTTATATATGTAATCATGTGACTTTACTTTCTTTATTTTGGCCTATCAGGATTTAAAAATACCATTTCAAGCCGGGCGTGGTGGCACACGCTTATAATCCCAGCATTCGGAGAGGCTGAGATCGGGAGGGTCACGGTTTGCGGACAGTCTCAGCTACTTAGCAAGGCACTTGTAACTTAGTGAGACCCTGTTTCAAAATAAAGAATAAAAAATAGTTCAGTGGTCAAATGCCCCAGGGTTCCAACCACAGACCCGCTTAAAAAAAAAAATACCATATCAAGAAATATAGCTGGGTGTGGTGGCACATGCTTGTAATTCCAGCATTGGGGAGCTAAGGCTTAAGGATCGCTGTTTGTGGACAGCCTCAGCTACTTAATGAGGCCCTCTGCAACTTAGATCCTGTTTCAAAATAAAGAATACAAAATAGGGCAGGGGGTGTAGCTCATAGGTCAAATGCTCCTGGGTTCTAGCCCCAGACCCACAAAATAAAAAAAATATAAAAACATTCATTCTTTGACACTATAATGTCTTTTTTGTAAAACAAAAAAAAATTTAATATGAAAATAAGTTCTGTACAAAGATGATCATGAATATCAGAAATTAAGAAGAAATTAAGTAAATGGTAGTAAATAAAGAACATATACATAAGAGCATAGTAGGCAGTCAATAAAATTATTTCTATAAAATTATGACTAAAGGTTTCTATGTTATAATCTTAAGTAATATATACTATGTAAAATCAATCAATAAATTAACTGACTAATTAATTATATGTTTACTGAGAAGCAAGTATGTAAAAAAACACCAGAAATCCAATGGTGAAAAGCTAGACCATTTCTGTAACATCATGTGTTCTATACATTCTGACTTAGGGTATCCTCTAATGCATAGGAGCCAGCTTAGCAAAGCCTGGAATTAGGAGAACCTTCAAACAGTGGGAAGCAGGAGCTACAGGAAAATGTTCCAGCTCCTGTCCTTCAGGAAGAAAACTCTGAGGAATACTTTATCCTCTTCTCAGGGGGTTCTAAAAGAATCGATCTCTAACACCTATTACATAACTTCTATAATACAGCTGTATTTGACCTTTTCCTTCTTTCCTATTTCAATCCTATGATTCATAGCTTCTGGTTCCTGGGATCATTTTCCAAATAAATCAACTCCGGGAAGTTACCTTCAGTGCTACTTTTAGAGGAAACCAAATCAAGACAAAATTGAAAGAAAAACCTCTCTTCCTCAATTCAGGTTCTTGAAGAAGAAAACACCAAGTTATGGTCATATATGAAAGAAATGTCTTGAGGAAAACACTGGGAATCTAGTGAGAGTTGAGAGAACCAACAGACCATGACATAAATCTAATCTCTATGAGAAAGCAAAGTTGGATTAGTAAAAAATTCTTAATTCTGACATACACTTATAAGAACATTTAAACAAAGCCAATAGAGTCCTTGAGCAATGGTTATAAATCAAAGGGAGCCTGCATCTCCCAGGAATATAACTGTGTTATTATCTCGCCCTGCCAGTTATTGACTAGAAGCAGCAATGTAAGTTTGGTGAAAATACACTGATTAATTTAAATAAAGTATGTGAGGCCTTTGGGCAGTTATGTACATCACACAGTTGGAAATCAGAGGGGAGGAACATTTTCATGTGCTACACGGATCTTCTGATAGGATTAGAGAGCAATTAATAATGGACCCCTTAGTCCTGTATTTTTAAGGAGATAATTAGAAGAAGAGAGAGGTTAGTGGCATGAACTTCAGCCCCATCACTGTAGTTGATCTAAGGCCCACATCTGATACTCATCTCCCGGCTGTACTTCCAGTTTCAATCTCCATAAAACTTAGTAATTTTACTGGTCTTGCTGGCATGATCTGAATCTTCATTTCTGAGGGGATTAGGCTCTTAATGTTCATACCATTCTTAGAACACATTTGCTTCATGAATTCAGTTGCAGTTAAAATGGGGCAAAGGAGTGTCTATAGATTCTAAGGATCACTTAGTTCTTGGGCATAATATCATTGACCTTACTGTATAATAATGCTCTCTCTTCGAACTAATCAGAAGAGAAGTTACCCCAGTATGTGTGGTGACTCCTCATCTCAACTGTTATTTACCACACATGCAGAGTCCAAAGTTTCATGGCAGTAGCTTCAGTTTGCTGCTCGATGTGTCCCCTAGTTAGATCATATGAGAAAGAAAACGTCTAACTCTTAGAGTTGTGAGAACAGGAGGCACAAAACTACGAGCAGGTTACGGTACTGATAGCAAGTTGGAATACTCTTGCTTATATTCCTTGGTATCTGGACTCATTTTCTCCTTCTCTGGGAGATACAGTATCATAATATAGGTCTCTACTACTTCTCCTTGGAAGATAGCATCATATCATTCACATAGAGGTAGTGTTTTAGCATCACCTTTAGAAACCATTTCAACATTCGGTGCAGAAGGCTGCCTCTGGATGAAGAAATGATACATTCAATGAATTCCATGTCGATGCACCTCCATCTCTCCATCTATCACTGTGAAGTAGATTCCAACTTAGATACTATTATATGAAGTTTTATGCCTGTGGATAAGATGCTCAGCACATTAAGTTAGGTGGCTCAATATAAATTTATTGTCTCAGAGTTTTGGATTTTGATTTTCAAAATCAAGTGTGAGCAGTGTTGGTTTTCTCTGAGAACTGAAGAATATTTTTTCTCTCTCTCTCTCTCTCTCCTCTCTCTCCCCTACTTGTAGCTCTGGGCATTGTTTGACATGTAGATACCATTCTCTATGTCTTTATATTGCCTTTTTCTCTGTGTTTTTCTGGCTCTGTGTCCAAATTCACCCTTTATATTATATACACTAATCATATTAGGGTCTTTTCTAGTAAGTTCCCCTGAATTAAATACATAAGCAAGGTCCTAATTCAAAGTAAGGTCACATTTGGAGGTACTGGGAAGTAGAGTTGCAACATATGAAGATTTGGGGGAACATAATTCAACCTATTAATATGGGGACTCTAAGAAATTTGTGTGTGTAGCTTACATGTCTCTTCTTTTCCTCCTTAGAATAAACCTTGATCATATCACCTCTGTTTTACTGTGGAAAATTATTGGGCATACCTAAATTTATGTCTTGATGGGACCATCATAGCTCAACTTAATGGGGAGCTCCTGACACATGGTCAGGTGAAATCCCCTCAAGTTCTCTGTTTTGACCCATTAATACCAAAACTATTAGTGAATGTCAAATAATTGTTTCTCTGAAAATCTGTACTTTTACATTGTTGCCTCATCTTGTACAACAGCTGCAATAAGGGTTTATATTTAACTAAATCTGCCAGATTTTGTGGTCTATAGTCATTTTCCTGGATTTCTACAGGGGCAAGAATCATCTTCAACAATTACACTAATCTCTACTCTTCTTTATTTGTTTGTTGTTGTTTTTATTTGTGTGTGTGTGTGTGTGTGTGTGTGTGTGTGTGTGTGTGGTACTGAGGGTAGAACCCAGGGGCTTTTTCTACCTCCAGGGTACACTCCCAGACCTATTTTATACTTTACTTGGAAACAGGGTCTCACCAAGTTGCTGAGAGCCTCGCTAAGTAGCTGAGGCTGGCTTTGAACCTGGGCAATCTTCCTGTCTCAGCCTCCCAAGCGCTGTGATTATAAGCGTGCGCCACCACAGCTGGCTGCTCTTCTCCTTTAAATGTCTCCTCCTCTGATATTTTTTTCACCTTAATGTCTTGGTTACAGGACAATTTCAGAGGCTTCCAATTTCCAAATTTGGTAGCTTTCCTCTCTCAGGCCATGGGCTTAATGTGGCAGGATCATTCTAACTGTCGAATACTTTCATTCTAATTATACACTTGAGGATTAGGAATCTGACCAGTCAGTGCTTCTGTAGAGCTAGAAAGCCCACTGGGAGCCCAGTTTCATCCAGAGCTTTCTTTATCACATGGATTCTAAAAGGCCCTGTGGTAACAGGGTGGTCATGACAGTGTTTTGATTTCTTTAGGTGTCATTGTTTGTTACAGACACTGTGGCCAACAGTTCTTGAAATGTTTGAATCATTTTTTTTTTTCTTCTGAGTGGTTACAACCAAGTAAACATTCATAAATCCTTTTGTAGAAGGACTGGAGTAATTATCACAGTAAACATTCACCTTGGTATTTCACCATTCTGGATTGGAAATGGTCTTCGGTCTGGAATCCAGGAACAGCACTATGGCTTTTTTTATTGGGGCTACTACACTCGACCTGGTCTGGAATCCAGGAACAGGATTATGACTTTTTTTTAAATTGGGGCTACTACCCTCGACCTTCTCTTTCTCCATTTTCTTGAATCCTTTTGATTTTCATTGTTTTATTCCATTTACTGGTTGTGTATCCTTAAATAAATTACTTAAATTTCCTATGTCTCAGTTTTCTTATAAGTAAAATAGGAATAATAATATTAATACCTAAGAGTATATGTATTTCAGATATAAGATAATATAAGCAAGGTGCTTAGTACTTTGCCTGAACAAAGCAAATACTCAAGAAATAATGAGTGCTAGCAGTGTTACTGCCCTCATGTAAATAATATCTCAGCTATATATTCTTTTTTGTCCACTTCAGATATAGCACTGTGGCCTGAGGTGTCCTTTTATCATGCAACTTCTTATCTAAATTAGTAGAATAAAGAATAAGCTCCTAATAGCTTCACTCCGATGAATCTGTAAAAATTATTATAAAAAGATAAAATCTGATATTTGTAATTTATAGCAACTTTACCAAACATGATATGGCAGCACTTTTACAGAAATGGCTTTTAGTTTATAGCCTTTGTAGCCAACCCTCATTATGGTGGAAGATACTGCATTTTAAAAGCTTCTGTAGCTTTCTTCACCAATTAGGTGTTTTATTTTGACACCAAGGCTGCAAAGATAAACTTCATATATCTTTCAGTTCATGAGAAACTACTGACTTCTCCAATGCAATAGGTTCTTCCAATTGAATGTCTTTGATGATTAGACAAAAAAAAAAAAAAAAAAAAAAAAAACGGGGCCAAGCAATTCTACCAGGAAAAAAAGTACAGGTCACATGAAAAATAATATAGCCCAAGTAGAGAGAGGGACAGAGAAAAATGCACATACATCTTCACAGCACAAGAACAGGACATGGACATAAGTAGGATAATTAAAATTTAAGAGCTAATTTTCAATGAAAATAAGTATAAAAAACACACGAAGATATAACAAGCATATTTCAAAGTCACTCAAAGTCAGTCTGAGATGTAGTCATCACACACAAGGGTATAAAAGACACTAAAGCTTCAGGTACACTCCTGGGACAGGCTTGCAATGGAATACTCAGGAAATCAACTGTGGGTGTTTCTAGAGTTACTTTGAAGGCATATGACCATGATGTCTACACTAAGCCTCCTCAGCAGCCCTACATTCTAGCAATAAATCACCATTCATTTGACAAATTTGAGGACCTACTACATATATTCCACTTAAGAGTATCTGGTGACATGTGCACAGTTTTTAATCTAAGCTTTATTGTTTATTAGGTGTGTGACATATCTTCTCTGAAATTCTGCTCTTTAACCTATAAAAATAATTATTATTCTTAGAATTATTGTGAGCACTAAATGATGCAATATGTGTAAAGCATATAAAATTGTTCCTAGTACATGATAAACCCTCAATAAATGTAGTAATTAATACCATTATAATGGCTCCTTTGGTACTAAAGTCTGGGAAAGACATGATATATGCCAACTGGTAGCTTATAATTCACTAGAATAATGGCAAACCAATAGTATAATAAGCAGTATTACTCAGCAGTGCTTCTTTTATAGTTTGAGATAAAGAGATGGTTTGATGGAATTTCTCCGTAAGGCCGGTGAGAAGCAAAAATTAAAAAATAAAATTTTTGAGAAAAAGTAGTTCAAATTTTATTTTTGCTTATTTTATTTTATTCTGGAAAGGAAGAAGATTATTGTTTGGGGCTACCCACAAAAGGCTGTCAAAAATTGGAATTGCCTTTTTAAAGAGGCTGTACTATAATACACACAAAGCACTATACATGTCTTTAAAAATAATTTTGAAAGTATTTTTCTTAAATTTTATTATCAAATGTAGGGGAGATATTTTTTCCAAGCTATACTGGGTGAAGTTCGGGAACTGAAAATAAGCTACGGGGAACCTTCATGATGCTACGAAAGATACTCTAAGGGAGCCAAATGCTAAGGAGCATCACACAACCCATACTGGACATGGCCTGTGGCTTTTAATGGCATTTTGAAAAAAGAAGCATAACACTTTTTTCCTGACTGGGCTCCCTGCCAGATTCTAAAGAGCATGTGTTCATTACTGTGTGGGTATAAATCAAGAAGCTGCTCCCTGGAGCTGGAAAGTAATGAGATGCCACCAGGTCCTTGGGACCCTGGAAGTTGACCTCTATTCCTGGTCCTCCTCATGGTCTAGATAATACCCAGTAAACATAAGAGTGTGCTGGGAACCAACCCCCTCAGTATTTTAAGGGCAGAAAAGTCAATAATTTTTAATGAACTCAAAAGCCTATGTCTGCTGGAGTTCACTCTGGCCTCTCCTCATGCTGTTTCCGTATCTTTATAGAAGGCAGAAAGTTCATTTTAAATTGGACCTTTTCAGTTTTTAAGGGACTCATTTGAGTAATGGATCCAACTACACAATGGTAGTATGTTAGCTTTTAGTCACTATAACCAAATACCTGAGAAAAGCAACTTATAAGGAGAGAAGGCTTATTTGGTTTATGGTTTCAGTTCAAGGTTTGTAGATTCCATTGCTTTTAGGCTTGCAGATAGGCAAAAAACCATGGCAGGAAGCAAAGTTGCTCACCTTATGAAGGCAGGGAAAGAAAGCAAGGACTCAGTTTTATAATGAAGCCCTTCCTCAAATTCCAATAAACTATTAATCCACCAAAGGATTAATCCACTAAAGAGGTCAAAGCCTTTGTGGTACAATCACCTGCCAAAGCCCCACCTCTGAACACTGCTGCATTAGGGACCAAACCTTCAAACATGAGCTTCTGGAAGACATTTAAGTTCCAACCATGTCACAGTATTACTACAAAGATCAGCCCTTCCATCCAAGAGATGTGTGTGTACTCTTCTTGGAGAAGAAATAGTAAAGCTGGGCTGAGGAGCCTGGTCCTGGCTAGCTTGCAGAGCCGAATGGGGGCACAACGGGGCTTTGGAATCTTCGCAGAGGACACTCATTCTTTAGACTTTCTGATCTCTTCTAAACACAGCCTAAACCCTATTATCTCAGTCTCCAGAATCAAAGCTGTGAGAAGGGGACATGTCAAGATAGCAATGGAACAAGATAATGGGTGTAAAATGACAGAAAACAGGAAACCTCTGCCTGATGGATTTCAGAGCAGGAAGAGTCCGTAAAGCAGAGAAAGGAAGCAAAAGCTCAGTATCTATACAAGGATGTAAGTGTTGCTGGGTAAGGACTTTGGTGAGTTCATGATAGAAATCATACCTGACTAATAGTAGGGTTGAGGAGTGGATATGCTGCCTCAGGCAATGTGAGTGTGAAGTGACGTATTTCTGCTTAATAATTAGCTTGGAAATGGCTTCATCTGCATAATTATAATTTTTATTTTAAACTTAGAAACAATAATCTTTTAGAGCATATCAACATTCTGTCATAAGTTATTAAATATTTTATCCAGAATATATTTCACACGAAATTATAGAATGTTTTTGGTGAGATTGAGTTTGTAGAATTCATCTTGTGCAGGAATAAAGGTATTTACACATGTATTATGGGGAATCACTAGTTTAACTGTCATTTTGTTTAATTTCCTGATTGCTTGAACATATGTTTCATTTGTTATCAGGTTTAATGAGAAAATTGAGAATCAGAAATAATTAATTTGAAGAATTTCCAACAGTGAAATAAGTGATAATAGATCACTTTTAACTCAGCTCTTTCAAGCTCTGTATAATTCTTCTTCCTTTGAAATTCTTTAGCATTTTCAAATTTTCTGTGGTATATATTGCATTATTTAAAAACTTTATATTAAAACAATAAAAGAATTCCATATAGCTATTCTAATGCGGTTCCAATTAAGATCCACTTTTTTCATTCAAGTACAAACTTTTCAGTCTACAAATAACTTGTTTATAATTTTAAAATAGGCAAATTAAATCTTTGAAGAGAAGTTTCTTTTTTTTTTCAAGTCTGCACTACTTTTCTCAAGGTGTAGAATTGCCATTTCCTATCCTGCCTCCTACCATGTTACCTATTTCCTTCTTCATCCTCACTCACTGTGCCATTCTGAGTAAGAAACAGTTTACCTGTGATACCTGATCCTAAATGAAGAACTATAGTGGCCTTACATAAGAGCAAAATGTATAAATGTAGCCTAAGATACCAGTGGCTTTAATAGTACTTATGTTACCAAGTGATTTATGTTAAGGTTGCAATTGATTTAGAACCTCACATTTAATTTAAACCTAATGGACTAAAGTATTTTCCTCTCTCTCTCCCATCTAAAGTTCTGCTTAAGTAATTATGATTTTTCATTGATAGTTTCAATCATAATTAAGACCTTAATACTTTTGTGAATATTAAATTATAGTTTTGAGAACACCCAAATCACTAAATACTTAAATTATTGTAATATATCATTATCGTTTTTTTATCTAGCATAGTTTGAACCTTACCTAAATCCAAAGTAAGAAAAATGTAGTGAACAAATCCATATATACTTGCACAAGTCATTGAGGAAAACATTATTCAGATAACTATTAAGGAAAGATTCCCCTGACATGATATTAGACATCTTCCCATAGACTAATGGTTTATCCAACAAAATCACACAATTACTAATGATTGCTCTTGTGATTGTTAAAACAATCCTAAAAACTGGTACTAAAGAATACTGGCCTCATTTCTTATGAGAAAAATCAAAGCACTAAAAGGATAAGTTTGGTTCCAAATCCCAGTAATAAAGTAGGTTCTTAGCCTCTGCTGTCACTATGTGTCAATGGATTTTCAAATTTTCTGGCTTCCTTTTCTGTAAATGAGACCTATTACTGTCAGATATGTCTCTGCTTGCTTTTCTTCTCATATTGATTCCACTAGATACCTTCTTCCTCATGCTCTTAGGACTTTGATTTGTCTCCCATTTAGTGCTTTCAACCCTTTTATAATAATAACAGAAGGACGTTAGACTATTCTGAAAATAAGGTCTTATTATATACATAAGCTGACTTAGTTTTAGGACTAGTCTGTGTTTTGTGGAATCTTCTTTATATGTGGAGACACATATAAATCCACTCGTTAAACACATTCATAAACTAAACATAGGGTAAATTTCAGACCTAGATAATGTATAATTCTTAGTATTGAACAAAACAAGAAAAGAGTGACAATTTATTCTGGAAGAGTTTCTCAAAAAGAATAAACAACTATAGATTTATAAAGACAGAGTAGAGAAAGTAGTGGATAAACAAGAGTAGGAGAGGAATTCTTGCTACTTTTAATGATTTTAATTTTCCAGGTTGTTTTCACTTATGTGTAGTAGGGGCTTGTAACTCTCTCATTCATTTATTTATTTGAAACAGCTTTGTGAGAAATAATTGAGGTATCAAACACTGTTCAAATTTATTTTATACAATTTGACCAATTCGGACATATGCATACATCTGTGAAACTATACCATGATCAAAATAAAAGATACGTCTATCACTTTAAAAATTTTTTTTGAGTTCTTTGTGTATGTGTGTGTGTGTGTGTGTGTGTGTGTGTGTGTGTATGATAGAACACTTAACATGTTATCTACCCACAAATGTTAGTGCATAATCCACTGTTGTTAACTGTAGGCATGTACTATATTTCGTAACAGATCTCTAAAATCTCTAAAACCAATTTATATCTTGCATAACAGAAGCTTTATACCAATCATAGACCAATGTAACAGAATAGAGAGCTCAGAAATAAATACACACACTTATAGTCAACTAACCCTCAATCAGAGTGAGTGCCAAGAATAGTCAGTGGGGAATATATGACTCTTTAAAAAATGATGATACAAATTCTGGTGAGTCACCTGCTAAAGAATGAAATTGTACCCTTATATTATTGTACATGAGAAAAAGCCCAAAATAGATGAAAGGCATATGCATGAGGCCTGAAACTATGACACCTTGAAGAAAACAGAGGAAATTATTTTTACATTAACCTCAGAAGTGTTGTCTTAGATTTTTGTGTCTGGACACCAAAATCATAAGACACAAAAACAAAAATAAAGAAATGAGACTACATTAAAGCTGAAGCACTTCCAAACTAAAAAAAGTAATAATAACAGTCTTTTCACCTCTTAATGGACAGAGTGGGAAAATTTATTTACAAACCATATATCTGATAAGGGATTAATTTTCAAAATATATAAGAAATTTATACAACTCAATAAAAAACTGATAAAAATTGATTAAATAAATAAAAAAGATTAAAATTATCAAGGGCCTGAATAGACATTTATTATAAAAAGCTAGAAATGTCCAATATGTTTGAAAAATTATTATACATCACTAATCATGACAAAAATGCAAATCAAATTCACAATAAAATATCACTTCACAGATGTTAGAATGGCTACTGGCAAAAATCAAGATATAAGAAGTGATGTAAAGATGAGGAGAAATTGAAACCCTGTACAGTGTTGATAGAACTATAAATTAGAATAGCTATTATGGAAAACAGTATGGAACCTACTCAAAAAATTAGAAATAGAATTGCATATGCTCATGTTATAGGCATATCTCAAAAAATATGGAAGTTAGGATATCAAAGAGTTAGCTGTGCTTGTATGTTCATTGTAGTATTATTTACAAAACCATTTCATGAAAGCATCCCAAATACCTATCAAAAGATGAATGAATAAGGAAAACATGATATATTGCATTAAATAGATAGTATTTACTTTTAAAAGAAAAAGCAATGCTACAGTGTGGGACAAAAGCACACGTGCACCTGGAGGATTATGCAACAAGCAATTAGCCAGTCACAGAGGACAAGGTCTGCATGATTTCACTTAAATGAGTGTATTAGTCAGGGTTCAGGGTTCTCAAGAGTATCAGAATTTACAGGCTATGTATATTATAAAAAAGGATTTGTCAAATCGGCTTATGTTCAGAAACAACCTAGTCCCAAGTGGCTGCCTGCATGTGGAGGACAGGAAGAAGCAGCAGCAGGTGGAGCGATCTGAAACCTGGAATCTCAGAATAGAAGCGGCCAATGATGCAGTCCCAATCCAAAGCAGAAAAACCAGGAAACTTCCCAGAGAATCTTTGGTGAAAGTCCCCTTAGAAGAGTCAAGGGCTAAAGTCCAGTATTCCAGGTGAGAGCCGACCCAGCTTCATTCAGAAGAACGGAGCTTGCTTTCTTGCTTCCTCGTTTTTCTCCCATAATTTCTCTCGGTCCCCAGTCTACTGGACAGTGCCACCCACATTCTAGGGCGGGTCCATGCCCTCAATCTGCTGATCCACATCCCACTCATCTCATCAACACGCCAGAAATGCCCTCATCCTAGGTGTCTCTTAATACTATCATGTTGACAATCCAGATTAACCATCACAGTGAGGTGCTTAAAATAGCCCTACTCGCAGAAGCAGAAAACAGAACAGAATTAACCCAGGGTCAGCTACAGAGGAAATGGGTCATTGTCGTTCTCGGTTCACTTTAAAACTAAGGTTTTTTCCCTTTCCTTCTTTCAGACCTACTTAGCACTATTTTTAGGCATATCTGCCAAAATCAGAACCTCCATCAGATTCATAAAAGAAATGAAAAGAGAAAGAAGGAAAAGAAACAAGCAATGCTTGAGAATTACTAAAGAGAATGAAACTCAGTTTTCAACGATAAAAAAAGAAAATGGGGGAAGCAGAGCAGTGAATCATTCTTACAGAGAGTCGCAGGATTATCAGTTGAGTGTCTGCCCAAATCCCCCAAATTCAGGAGTATCTAGGTAAACTGGCAAATTGTAGAGAAAGTTTACTTTTTACCATTAAAATATTTTTAAGTACCATTAAACATCAACACTTAAAATGTGTATAATTTGGGACCAATTTTTTTCACGATATCATTTCTCTTGGATCAAACAGAAGTGGAATTGGAATATCCATGTCATTCTTGTGGAACTGGAATATCTTTGTCATTCTTTCAAAAATTATAGAAATATTTTAAGTTTTTTTTAATTTTAGGTATTATATACATATTTCTCTTTATTTAGGAGGGAAATTTTAATTTTTAAACATTGATTTCTCCTATTCGGTATTTTTGACAATACATAAATGACTTAATAATGACCAGAGTTTTAGATTTTGAGTATAGTTAAGAAATTTCTCCCATCATAAAAGTGAAGGAAAAATGTAAAACATATTCATATTTGATACATATATCTTAGGCCGTCACTCATTCTTACATCCTGTTCACATTTACAAACAAAAAATAATACCCAGAACCAATGCAAATGTTTCTTTAAGTAATTCCAATCCTATAGAATTGCAAATAGTGCAACTGTATACAAATATGCAAATTTTTGCTTCAGCCACATGGTAACAAGACAGGGAAAGGAGAATGGGACCCCAAATAACTTATTTCAGATCTCCACAGGATGTTAAGCTTATAGCATCCAAATGCAGTGTATAGATACAACACAATTACCCTTTAGCCGGAAATTTACACTGCTGTTTCTATCCTGTCTTTCATTCATTCATTTATTTATTTATTTATTTATTTATTTATTTATTTATTTATTTATTGGTGGTACTGGGGTTCCTGGAAACCCTTCTAACTCTGGGCTACACTCCCAGATCTATTTTATATTTTTATTTGGAAACAGAGTCTCTTAAGCCAGAGAGGCTGTCTTCGAACCTTTGCGATCCTCCTGTCTCCACTTCCCAAGCAGGGGGATTACAAGCATGCGCCACCACGCTCAGCTCTGTCTTTCATTTATACAGCCTCCATAGAGACAATTTCGTGGGACTATCAAGGGAGCTCACTACTGCCCGCCTCCTTTCACAGGCTTCTGGCTATTTATTTTTGCCCCACCTGGTATGAAAGGCTCCATTTTCCTATTGTGATGATGGGATTCTATACTTGTCGTATTTTTCCTTGGGACCATTAAACTTATTTGTCATAGATTTGCTAATGTCTATCAGAAAGTGAGGTTCTTTATCTCCTTCTCCCTACCACTGTGAAATATGTTGATCCCCATGATGACTGTACTCATTAGTTCAAGATGGAATCATAAAATCTGTCCTTCAAGTGTTGTTTTAAGGCATTTTATTAGCAAGTACATCTCCATAATTTTTCTCTTTAGGGAGTTTATGCTATATCCAGAATATTGAAACAAATAAAAAGTAAAATAATAACAAAGATAATTTCATTAAGATCATTTTGGAGATTAGTATTCTAAATAACAAAGAGTGAATGCTAATTGAGGACTTTGAAATTCATGGAAGATATTCTTAGTTCTCATCTCACTTGATTATATAGCCTTACTGATGATAATTCAAGCAATGCAGTATAAACAATTATATCATAATCATTATGTTTATATTTTGCATAAATTAACATGGGTAATGAGAAATCACATCCTTTTTCCTTACACAGTATGTTCTTTTAGAATTCCTGTTGATATTAATGATTCTCTTTAGGATTAGAATAATTAATTTTCATTTTATCAAACTATCTAAATGTGATTATTCATTTTTCCAAGAATGAGACTTTTCTTGGCAGATATGCATCACATTTAGCAATTCTTCTTATTGTTGTTGTTATTATTTGTTTTGTTTTATTTTTAAAGATAAAACACACACTTAACAAGAAGAAATTAAAAACAAAAAGTGTCAAATTAAATGCTTTTATTTCTGCAATTTCTCACCACTGCAAAGTCAAATAGCATGTCTTAGTGAGAAAACAGAAAAGAAACTCCTGAAACATAGTACAAATAAACTTGAAAATATTTTATTATTACATCAGTGACATCATTTTACTTTCTTGCCATAAAGGAAAGAAAAACATGTCTGGTTCCAACTTAAAATATGTTAAACAAGTTTCGTCCCAAACTTTTCTGTAGCAGATAATCTTGTCCAAGGGTTTGAGTTTGAGAAATAGAAGAGGAACACAGGGAACATCTATGTAATTTTCCCCCACATCTTTTTTATCCAGTGAACATTAACTAAAGCATATAATAGGGAGAGGACCTAAAACATTGTTCTTAATTATTGAATCAAAGGCTGGGAATTACTACAAGCCTGAAAACAACTCAAGTTGAAGAAAACAAATTCCTAATGGAATTCTAAAATGGAAGTGTAAAAGTTTTCTAGAAAGATATGTCAATTCAGTAACCCCAGGCCTACATCATTTTCAAATACATATAATGCAACATAACAACAACAAGTGCTGGTGAGGATGTGGAGAAGTAGGATCTCTAATACATTGTGGGTAGGACTGTAAATTAATGCAACCACTTTGAAAAACAGTACAGAGGATCCACAGAAGAATGGGAACAAACTTACCATATGATCCAGCAGTTTTGTGCTTCTATTACTTCACTAGAAACTTTCCTGCAGGACCATTTGATTTTGCTTCCCAAGACTTTAGCTATGTATTTGTCTCTGGCTGTCAAACTACATTTCTCTCTTTAGGCTTTAGGAATTTGATACTTTAGCCTGGATATTTGTATTTTTCTTCACTCCAAACCAGGATTATAGGGTAAAGTTAAAAGTGCCTCCATGTTTTTTTTTTTTTTTCTGTGAGACTCAAATTTGGTTCTGGGAAATGTGAAGGCCTCTTTGGAAATGACAAGATCTCAGATCCTAAGACTTTTCTATTGCAGCCACTAGTCCTCATTCAGAGCATCTAGAAAGTCTGTGTTTTTCAGTTTATATTTTTTAAGGTATGGGTCAGAATTAAGATCAATGTAAGTTCGATTTTAGTTGAACATTTCTGCCCTTCCTGATGGTGAAGAGGTAAAATGCCATGTAAGCCTCAACACATTTTCTTCCCCAAATTAATAACCTATCTCGGACTTTTCAGCACCACCTCTTTTACAGGTGAGTGCTTGGCTTATGGTCCCAGAAAGAGCTTTGATCATCTTTAATAATACTGTCTAAGATGTGTTAACTACCTCTTCTTTAAAATGTGAGAATATTCACCACCTATTTTTTGTTGTTGTTGTTGTTATTGTTGGTGTCTGGTGTCTTAGCTGAAACTGAGACAGAAAAGGTTTCAACATCCTATCACATGTGTTACAATAATCCTTTCTGAAAAAAGTGGGACTGCTTGTAAATTAAAGTTGCATATGTGTGAGGACATGGTACAAAGCAATTATCCTAAATTAATGTATTTATTTTCAAAATTAAAATGCTTTAAATATGATTCATTTATTTTGGAATTTGGTGTTTATTTTCAATTGTTATTGTCAGTGCTGAGAAATATCTCTTTATTAGCTTGTTTACAGTTCACAGGATAGACAACTTTTTAATTTGACAAAAGTTAACATAAATGAGTTACTAGATATGCATGCTTACATATCTATACATGAAATATATTAGACAATACATAATCTCTTAGTACATTTGTACATTCTTTTTTCATTTTTTAATTAATTTTTTTATTTTTATGTGGAACATATTGAAACTGGCATACATTCAGACTATGTTTGGCACCCACTCCCTCCTCAATTTACCTTCCCTCTCTCCCAAAAGTGAGTGTCAAGGTTAACCATGCTATATTTATATTTTACACAAATTGAATGTAGCCCCTTAATTATTTAACCTCAGCCTTCCTCCTCCCCTATCCTTCCATTCTAGCTTTGCTGAGGTTTCTCCTCCATTGTCTGGAGTCCCTCTGGTATCCCTAATACTACCTAGTTTGAGCATATTAGAGAAAACATAAGTCCCTTCTCTTTCTGTGCTTGGCTGATCTCACTTAACATAATGTTCTCCAGGTCTTTCTATCTTCTTGCAAATGGCATGTTCCTGTTCTTCTTTATAGCTGAGTCGAATTCCATTGTGTGTATTTACCATAATTTTGCAATCCATTCTTCTGTTGGAGACCTAGGTTGGTTCCATATTTTGGCTATTACAAATTGTGCTGCTATGAACGTGGGTATGGCTAATGATATAGAACATCTTTTTATGTATCTATTGGACATTTGTATCTCTTCTTTTGTGAAGTGTCTATTAGTTCAGTTGCCCATTTCTTGATTGGGCTGTTTGTTCTGCTAGTGTAGAGTGTTTTGAGCTCTTTGTATATTCTGGATATTAGTCCTCACATGTGTACATTATGAAATGATTAATTCAAGCTAAGTAACATACCCATGGTCTTATGTACTTATCATATTTGTGCTGAGAAAAATCTCATACCTACTCTTGAGCCATTTTCAAGTGCATCATTTTAAAGTACACAATATATTATTATTACCTCTAGTCACCATATTGTACAGTATCTTCTCAACTTATTCTCCAAATATAACTTCAAACTGCCTGACAGAACTTCTGATGAATCAGCTACATGTAGCATCTAGCACAGGTCTGCACAACCACCTGAACATCCAATGAATGAATCTGCACCATGTAGCGCCGAGCAGATATGGAGGGCGTTAACTACTCCCCTTGCCCCTGATAGCCCAATTTGGTAATGTTGAGGCTTATTGGCTCAAATAATGCTTCCGTGCTTGTGAACCCCTCATGCATTGGATAATGAATGGCTGCAAATTATGTGCTTTGCACATGCAAGGGTGACCTTTAGCTTGACAGGTTAGAATAATTTCCTGTTGGAAATCCCCCTTGCGGTTTTTTGCTTTAAATTGGGTTGCCTGAGAGAAATAAACGAGATCCTGCTTGACTCGACTCCTGGCTGGTGTGTTTCTGTTTCAGCCATCGGTACTCATTTTTCTGCTCACCCCCCACCGCATACAGGCTGGACCCGTCAATAACTGAAGAAAGTTTGTATTTGACCAGCATCTTTTCCCCTGTCTCAATCCTTGGTAACCACTGTTCAAGTCTCTGTTTCTGAATTAAACCTTTTTAGATTCTACCATAAGTAGGATTGCTCAGTATTTGTCTTTCTGTTCATGGAATAGCATCCTCTAGATTCACCTGTGTTGTCAGTAGGGACAGGATTTCATTGTTTTCTGAAGGCTGAAAATCATGTCACTCTGAAAATATATCACATTTTCTTTGTCCATTCACTTCTCACTGGACGTATAACTGATTTGCATTTTACAATACTCATGTTGGCCATTTGCATATTTTCTTTTGAGAAATGTATGCTCAGAGCCTTTTTTCATTTTTAATTGTACTATTTGTTTTCTTTCTATAAAGTTACATCAGTTTCTTATATATTTGGGATCTCAACCCCTTATCAAATGTATGGTTTATAAATATTTTCTCCCATTTTTTAAGTGTGTTCTCATTCTATTGATGGTTCTCATGTGAAACATAGATGAAGATGAAGTCTCTGATTAACATAAACAATCAAGGAAAGTGATTTCAAGGCATAGATCCATAAAAACTACAAAGGAAGCCAACCAAAAAAATATTACCCATTAGGAAGATGCAAATCAAAACTATGCTGAGATTCAGCATAACTCCAATCAGAGTGGCAAGCAAAATGAAATCAAATAACAACAAATGCTGGAGAGGATGTGGAAAAAGAGGAACTCTTTTACACTGTTGGTAGTAGTGCAAACTATTTCAGCCGCTATAGACATCAGTGTGGAGAATCCTTAGAAAACTGGGAATGGATCCACTATATGCTCTGGCTATACCACTCCTTGGTATCTTTCTAAAGGGGTTGAAACGAGAGAAGTACAGTAACATATGCATACCCATGTTCATAGAAGCACAATTTGTAATATCCCAAATATGGAACCAACCAAGGTCTCCATCAACAGATGAATGAGTTGCAAAATTATGAAAAATACACACAATGAAATTCTACTCAGCTATAAAGAATAACAAAATCATGTTATTTGTAAGAATATGGAAAACCTGGAGAACATTATGTTAATGAGATCAGCCAAGCACAGAAAGAGAAGGGACATATGTTTTCTCTAATATTCCCAAACTAGGGACTATTAGGAATACCAGAGGGACTCCAGATAATGGAAGGGAAACCTCAGCAAATAAGGCTGAGGTTGATTAATGGAGAAGCTACATCCAAATATGTATAAAAGTATGAATGTAGCATGAATCAACCTGGACACTCATTATTGGGAGGGGGGAAGGGTTAGTGGGAGGAGGAGAGAGCACCAAGCACAGTCTGAATGTATGCCATTTTCAATATTATCCACACACAAAAAAACAGAAAAAAAAGAATAGCAGAAAAAAAGAGGAAAATGAAGGAAAGGCTGTAAGTCTATTTTGCATTTCAATTTTAAATAACTAAAAACTCACAGGAATTTACTAAAGATAAAAGAGAGATAATCCATATGTCCTCACACCATTTTGGTCCCAACTGTTGTAACTATAGGTGAGTATTGGATGAGAAATTAGCATTGGAATACAATGTATTTTAATAACATGTATAGGCTTATGTAACCACCATAGTAATCGAGATATAGAACTCTACCATAACAAAATCTAGCTTGTTCTTCTCCTTTTTATCCATACCCACACTTCTTCCCCCACTATCACTAGGTTATAGAAACCACCAATCTGTTCTCTATCTCTGACATATACAAAATCAAAATCATACTATATGTGATCTTAGGAGAGCTTTATTTTTTCACTCAACATAAAGCCTTTGAAATTGGTTTATGTATTTTCTGTTGCTGAATATCTTTTCATGGTATTGATATACTACAATTTATATGCCTTTCATGGTACATTTTGAGTATTTATTATTTTATAGCTACCACAAAAACTCTAATAAATGATATTATTCATGTTGTTGGGTAGAAATAAGTTTTCATTCTTATGAAGCAAATATCTAGTAGTGTGAGTGATTATTTTTATGGTAAATGTGGTTTAATTATGTAATTAACTGCACTGATAAGCTCATATCCAGAGTGGTTGAATCAATTCAAATACTCATCAACAATGTATGAGGAACCCAATTTCTCTGACTTCTCATCAATATTTAGTTTTGTTTTTTTCAAAAAGGATTGTTATTGTAATAGCTTGTAGTGATATCTCATCAGGGTCTTACTTTGTACTTCCCTAATAGTTAATGACATTTAAGACATTTATGTTCTTTTTGAGTGAAATGCCTCTTCTTGTTTTTTCTGCCTATTTTGTAATTAGATTACTTTTTGCTTTTTTACTGTTTAGCGTTGATAGCTCTTTATGTTTTCTAGATAAGAGTCCTTTACCATATATGTTTGCAAATATTTTTGCCAAGTCTACACTTTTTAGATAATGTTCCCTATAGGATTTTTCACAGGAAATAAAAAGGTGGTTTGTTTAATTTTGATATGGTTTTATTTATTATATTAATGGACCATCTAAGATTTAATCAAAATGTACATGGCATATTTAGTATGATTCTTCTGTAACTTTTACATAGAATCATAAGTAACTGAATTCTAAGAACACATAATAACTGAACACATAGATCTGTTTATCAGAGATGAGTGGATTTTAAACCATCTATACTATAAACCTTTCATCATATTTCTAAAAAAATGATGCTTAAGAAATCACACATAGACAGGAAACACACACAAACTGATGCCAACCACGAAAACTCCAATGTGAGCAAAAATCTGAGAATTTTTGCAGATATTTTTATCAGAACATTAATTCCATTTCTGCCACTTAAAGTAGATGAGAAATGAATATATCTCTTTTCAATGTAAATATAAATTGCAGATAATCGTTTCCTTCTCTCCTAGTAAATGTTGAACGAATATTTAAAGAATCTTGCCTAATGACTCCAAATTATTAAGTGCATGATACAGCAAATGCCTGAGGTGGTTTTACTTGTTTTCCCCAATTCTGTTTCTAAGCAAATATTAACAGTGCTCAGTTTAATAAACTATCTTCTTCTCCAGGCACTAAATAAGTTTAATATCTTTCTCTTTTCTCACCCTCCCCAACCTCCCTTTCTTTCATCTTCCCATTCAATTCCCCCACACATACATTACATATGTCCTCCTTTTTTAAAACTTGCTCTTATAGAAAATTATAGTAATGAAAATTCTCTGATAAGTCAATTAACATTATGGTGTATATAGCTGACAGAGTTTGAAATATGTTAAGTAGCCAGAAATATTTGAATGTTAATAAATGAGAGAGCATTTCCCCCAAATAATAAAATTTTAATAAAAAGGGAAATAGGGGCAATTTTGGAGTTAGGACAGGGAGGGCTTTCCTTTGATTTTGTCCAATTTTACAGATACATTTCATATGGAAGGTTTTGATAATTCAAAGATGCAGAAGAGAGATTTCCAGGCATCCAGAAACATAATCGAATGGCAGGAATATCTATGAAAGAATATAATAAGAGTAGAGAAGTGCAGAAAGTTGTTAAAGAATGGAAAAAGAAACTGGTTGCTTAGGGGAAAGACCAGCTATTAAAAAAACAAACTTATTTTGAAACAGAGAATAAATTGTGTTTCTTGCATGATTTTCTTTGAATTTACCTTTTCTTGGACTAAGGTTATTTAATATAGAGTTTGAAATGCAAGTTTATGCCTTTAGCAAAAGGGCCTAGGTTTTTCTAGTCCTTAAGTCTTTCTAACATAATATAGATATCCCTTTAGTATCATCGGCACAACCTAAGAAATGTAGGTTTTATTTAGTTACCTTTGAGATATTAATTTTTGCTATTCTTTCTCTCTTCCTTTCTCTCTCATCTTCCACCTTTTTACCATGACTTTAGCCTACATGTAAGTATAGTATTAACTATTACCATGAATACAACTTGAAAGAGTTAAAGAAATTGATTTATTCTGAAAATCAGTATGGGCTATGCCTCCGACTACCCAGAAGTAGACAGCATGGTAGGTCAGCCAGTCTCAGCATAATTTCAATTACCAAAACTTACTCAAGCAATGTATAATAACAGTGTTCTGCTCTACTTGTTCCTTTTGGGAGAACAAATGATTTATACCAGAGATTCTTCGCAATTTCAGTTTTCAATAGAGAGAGGAGAGAGAGAGAGAAGAGGAGGGGAGGGGAGGGGAGGGGAAAGGAAAAAAACAGAGGGAAAAATCTCACAACAGCTTTAATTTATAAGTAAAAAATAAGCTCAGACATTTTTACACTTCAACTGTTAGGCATTTTAAAATGCTTTTAATTCCAAATATAGTTAACTGATAAGTAACTGTCAGCACTTGCAATTTTACTTTTAATCTTGCAATTTTGGATTCCTTCCAGAGTTATAAAAATGTTATACATAGGTAACTGAGAGAGTATATTCTACTAAACATAACAACACCTCCAAGGAGATCAACTAGGCAGCTTTATAGCTCACTCAAATTTTAACTTGCTTTTATTATAAGATACAGTGAATCCATTGAAGGAGAGAATGTGTACGTGTGTGCATGCGTGCACTATGACATTTGATGTGGTATCAATTCTGATAACCAAATATTATTTGTGGTCATTTTTCATCACTCACCTCTCAGAATCCATAAATTAAATGAGATTATGGCCCATGACCTTATAGTAACTCACTTTTTGTTCTGCCAGTATTCTGCCTTTAGAACATTAATCTCCTTCATGTAAGTGCCACTTTCCTAAGCCAAAACTTCCATTAGGTCAAGATGAATGTAACTAATGAGCATCCTTTCTGTGCTTCTGTTTGAAAACCTCCCCCACCCTGTCATCTGTGCTCCCCTCTCCTGATCTGTCATTATGACACAGTCACCTTTAAGATAATGGACACCAAGCCAAGTTTAGAAACCCTGTCACTGGACTGAGTCTCCTTTCTTTCCTCTACCCATCAGCTCTCACCTCCTACTCGAACAAAGCATTTATGCTTGTGATTTTTTATTAAGTTAATATAGGTTCTTTTAAGAACATCTCAGGAAAATAACACTTATTTGAAAGTTGCAAGCACTGACCTTAATTTACCAAGCTTCCTGGTTATTCTCAAATTCTTCCTGTTGTAGAGTTGGATGTACTAATGAGAAGAACAGTTACTACTTCCTCCCAAAATGAGCCTAGCTAAATTGAGAATTTTATAAGATTAATTTAATGGAGTTTCCCCAAAGTCCTTATCCTAGAAATGATAAAAAACTTAATAAAATAAGTGCATTATTTTTAATTATGCAATGAGAGAACAAAGCTACTTTGTCTACCTTGCTATATTACTACCTGTGGGTATAAATTTTATTACCTTTCAACTTTTTCTGATAAATAGAAATTATTCCTATTTAAAACATATTACATATGAAACGTGTGTGTGTGTGTGTGTGTGTGTGTGTGTGTGTGTGTGTGTGTGTGTGTGTGTTGAGATAGGATTTTTTTTTTTTTGCTGGTACTAGGGTTCCTGGAAGCCCTTCTACTTCTGGGCTACACTCCAAGACCTATTTTTTAAATATTTTTATTTGGAAACAGGGTTTCTTAAGTCACCATAGCTGGCTTCAAACCTGCGTGATCCTCCTGTCTCCCCCTCCCAAGTGCGAGGATTACAAGCGTGTGCCACCACGCCTGGCTGAGATAGGATCTTTTTAAGTTGCCCAGGCTGGCCTCAAACTTGTGATACTCCTCCTTCACTCAACCTGCTAAGTCACTGGTTTTTTAAATATGTACCACTGTATCCAACCCACGTGATATTTTGATGCGAACTTTACTTTAAAAATCAATATTTTAGCCAGGCACACACAGTAGCACATACAACTTGGGAGGCTGAAGCAGGAGATAGCAAGCTTAAGAACAGCCAATGTAACTTAGCAAGACCAAGTCTCAAAATAAAAAAAATAAAAAGGGTTGTGAATATAGTTTAGTAGTGGAAAGATCCTGCATTCGATTCCCAGTACCAACGGGGGAAAAAGGAAAGAAAATAGCAATAAATTATATAGCAATTTTATATTGTTGAACTAATTCTTGGATTTCATTTAATACAGAGTAAGGACTTTCTAAAAATGACATGCAAATGTATGGAAATCCATAAGCGTAGTCATATACCAGCTTCAAATATATAAGCAATTTATTCCTGGAAATGAATAAACAACATGACAACTACAACTTTTCTTATGCCAATGTATCTTCTTCATTGCCTGTTTAGACTGCTTAGGCATTAAAATGTTAATGTAGACGTTATGTGAAAATGGAAAAATCTAGGCTAGGCAATAAAGGGGGAAGAGGATACTCCCTCCTCCCTGTTGAGTTTTGATATTGAGTCTGAGAAATGAACTGACAATAGACTAATCAAAAGGAGGAGAAAAATACAAATTTATTACATGCACTTGGCATCACAGGAAGTTAAGTACCCAATAACTCATTGAGATTCAGAAACTTATACACCCTTTTTTATGGGAGAGAAGGAAGTGGGGGGGCATAGGCAAGTTAGAGGGGTAGTGTCTAGATCAACATTCTCAGTGCCATAATCCAAAAAGCCTGACCACAAGACTTAGAGGAAGATTTATTTGCTCACAAGTTTACTAGATTCTAGAGTTCCAGGGAAAATGGCCTGAGACAAAGTTTATCTGAGCCATTTATGTAGTATTTGACTTTCCATCTCTTCTGTGATATGAGTTTTGCTCATTCTTGATTGAAGAAAGCACCCAGTAAAAATAGCATGTAAATGGGTTTTCTTTGGGCAGATCTTTAAGCTGATAAGGGACTTCAAAGGAAAACCTTTTTCAGCATCTCCTGATACCCAAGTATCTTCATTTAAGATAATTAGCATTTATTGCATACCTGAGCTCCTTCAGCAACCCACTCCTGAAATCTGGATTCCTGGGTCTAGTTATTTTTGCAGACCTCAAATGCTGAGATGATTGAAATAGAAGTGAGCACAGAAAAACAAAGTGGTCTTGTCAATCCTGATAAATGTCCTACCATTTCTCACTTGATTTCTTCTTCTCAATAAAAACTCCTTCCCAATAAAAATATAAAAGGCTAAACAGTGTCTAGGTCCTGAGCAAAACAGAAAAATTAAATCATTAATCACAAATTATGATATTCTTTTAAGTACCTATTCTTGCATGCTTTTTATATCATTCTCTAAATTGCCAATGTCTTTTACTTTCCTCCATTTACCTAAAATCTTGATGTGAATTGAGTTGATAAGGTTACATTTCAACACTTAATCCTATACTGGCTTGTACAGGTACCTAATTATACAGGGTTAAAGGTCTCTTTGCTTCAATTGGAGGAAGATGTATTGTGGAGGATATAACAAATATGTAGACATAATTATTGATTAAAAATACAAACTGAAATTGTCAGAGTAATATATGTAATATTTTATCTTTTTCCATTATATGTGCTTATGAATGCAATTGGACTTTATAAAGTACAAAGTAGCTTATGGCAATACACAGAACAAAATAGAACACAACCATTTTCCTTGGAGACACTAGATCTTTGGAACAGCTTAAGGGTAGGAAGGGAAAAATACATGGTGATGGAAGAAGGTAAATCCAGTTAGGCTGATATATCTTTGGGAAATGTTTCCCATCATTCTACTTATGCTACATTTATTATATTATGTCAATTAGATTCAAGGTTGCTTTAAATTTTAGAGTGTAAAGCAATGGAATGAATAATAATTGATTTCAAAATTTATTTTTAGTTCACTACAAGGAAAAGCACAGTACTGAATTTAAGATGTCAGCACTATAATCATATTATTGACAACTTGAAGTTGCACAATAAAGTATTATCAAACTGCCTTTGGCCAGACATTCTTAATGCCATCTATTTGCAGATCAATTAAATGGAAAAAAAAAACAACACTCACAATACAATATAAACACTTGGTGGACCTATAATAAAATCTCAAACATAAATATTTCTTAAAAGCACAATTTCAGACATTAACTCATTAATAATTACTGCACTATTAAAGAACCTTCTCTTTAATCTAAAATATCAGAAAACAAGATTGATATAATTTTATCTAGAAATGAGAGGTTGTAGCTATTAAAATTATTCCCACATGCTTTTTATTATTCAAGAGTTACATATATTTCAGAGTAGGCTTTCATCACTTCTGTGTGCATAATTTCACACTGGTTTGATTTTCTCTCAGAATTTCTTTTTGTCCCAAGCTGCCTGCATAGATGTGAAGTTATATATTAAATTCAATAAAAGATTGATGATTCCTATCTAAACTATTTTGCCTAGTTATAGCAGATTTCTCTCAGGTTTTTACTTTTACTAGTTCATTATCCCCATAGGGTTTCCTCATGAGATTAGCCAACATATTTTCTAACACTTTAAAGGGCAAAAATTTTGCCAATCCAAAAATGAATTTTTCTATGATCCCATGAAACACACAACGAGCCACATTTTTATACTTTAACCTGCCACACTACTTTCTAATTAAGAAAAATTTCTACAATCCTAAGATTCTACCTTTCATCTGAAATTCTCTAAATTTCTCTACTAACTCATTTAATCAACTTGCATAGATATTAAATGAATTACTTAGTTTTCTTTCCTTTATCTGTCATGAGAAACTACAAACTAACACCTTCATTTATGTCTAGATACAACACATGTCATAAATAATATTTTAATTGATAAGTTCATGCATGAGAAATTGCAGTATTGACCTACTCAACAAGTTTTGTTACTACTATTTTTCCAGTAATTTAAAAATTAAGTCAGACACAAATAGAAATATGGCCAGTTTGGGGGCCTTCAGGAGCTACCAATATTAAATGGTTAAACAACAGCTTCAAGCCAGCATTTGATGAGTTATCAAATATTGAGTGAATGTGCTACATTTTTTCAGAGAATAAATACATCAGAAAGGATAAAGTTACATTCATCATTAGGTATCATTATCAAGAATCTACAATCTGCAAGCCTTCTTCTGCGAAATAAGAAATGAATAAGTAAAGAAAATTTCTAATTTTCAAAAATTCTTAGGCTACTATAAGATCAACATTCAAAGTGAAAAACAATGCTATAGCATAGGAAAGTTTTTATGGGAGCTCAGAGAAGAGAATTATTGATTGTTTATGCTTTCATTGTTTATGGTGGTGCTATTTTTTAAGGAATAATTCACAAGAAAGATAATGGTAGAGATGAATCAGATATTGACCATGTGCCTCTAAAAATATCTCATCATTTAATGTTTTCAGTACTCATATACTGGATAACTTCACACAGAAACAAAAATTTTCTTGTATCATGATGTTGGAAGAATCCTCAGAAGTGTTAAAAGGTGATTTAAACTTTATTCCTACCTATAGGTTTAGACATGTCAGAGGTAAGGGGCCAACATCCCAAACTTTTACACTTAGGTAAATCATTGTATCTTTACCAGAGGTTGTTGAAAATATAGTTTAAATTTATTTTTTGTAGTACCAGGGATGGAACCAAGGAGCATTCTACCTCCAAGCTACACCTCCAGCCCTACTTTTTATTCTTTATTTTGAAACAGGATATCACTGTGTTGCAAAGGGCCTCACTAAGTATCTGAGGCTGTCCACTAACTGTGATCCTCCTGTCTCAGCCACCTAAATGCTGGGATTACAAGCGTGTGCCACCATGCCCGGCTTAAATTTCATTGTAAACAAGATCATTCCACTTAAAAAGGAATTTATGATGCCAAGGTTGAATCTCTATATAATCTCTTGTTGATTGAGATATATCCAATATAACTAATATCAGATATAACCAATCAAGTGAATTATGTGGCAGGGAACTATATTGTAAGACCAGTTTCAAAAAACATAACTTAATGGACCTTGAATTAGGCAAGGATAAAATATTTGCCTATAGAAAATTAGACGATACTGCTATTTTTTAGTTATCATTGTGAATATTATCTGTCAGAATACTATTCCTAAAACATTCAATTTATCATTTTGCAAAAACTTCTCTGTTACCCTAACATTCTATGGCGGGTGGACTTCACCAGACACAGGGTATAATGTGAGTAGACCTTGACAGTTCTCATTCCGACTGGGGGCTAAGATGAACAAAGAAAGAACACAATGCCACCTTAGATGTAAGATTTTAGTAGTGTGTCCATCTGTTCATATAGTGTTGTGTATGTGTGCAAGAGGTACTTTATGAAAGAGTGAAAATGTGTTCCTGAAGCTGCACATTTATCCTATCAATTATATTGATGTTGTCTCTTCTCAACAAGACAGCTTGTCCTGTTTTGAATGAAAGCAAACTATTTACTTAGACTTTAGTTATGTGATTCGATAACAAATAAATAAAAGTAAGATAATTCTTTACATGGACACAAGTTATCTAGAGAGGTTCTTAAATCTTTATTTCTGAATATTTAAAAAAATAAGATTGGCTAGTGCATACAGTGTGGCAAAGAGATTTAAAAAAAAAAGTGTCATAGATTGAGTCACATTATTGTGGCCTTAAAGGAAGCAAAGGGGTTTCACATTTTATTCCACAGATAAATGAGAGAATCTGTTTCTGATCAGAAATATAATATGATTGAAGCTAGGCTTTCGTTGTGTCATTATTTTATTAAGGTAATAATAAGTATCTCCTCTGTATCTTATCTGATGAAACACTTCAATAAATTTCAATAAGGAACTATCACAATTAAATATTTAAAAGCTCAATTACAATCTTTCAGTATTAAAATATTGAAGTTTTCAAGTAGGATTTCTAACTTCTAAGCTGTAAGGGTCTATTGGAAAGTGTTCTTCTAAGAAGATTAAATTCAACAACCTGTTTTATGTTTCCCCCTCCCTGCAAATTGACATTTCAGTATGGCTTTAGATTAACAAGTAGTTATTATATGAGGATATTCAAGTTATTTCAGACAAAGAATAACTGTGCTACTAAAAGGAAGATGAGCTAAATGTCAACCTTTTTAGGCTGAAAGAAAGTAATTGTCATATCATTTAGTAATGATGCTTTCCTCTGCTCCTCAGCGTTTGTAATGAACATGCACTAAAATTTCTTTCCCAAGCATAGACCACTTTTGCTTCCATAAAATACAGCCCTGTAGGAACAAGAATTGCAGAGGCCATCATGGGAAAATGATTTTCACATGTAGCTGTACAGTCAGCTGCTTTCCACAGAAGTACAGTCCCAGAATACCTATTACAAATTTGCTGTTTCTGGGGCCGTGTCTGTGCATCCAAATCACATCAATGTGCTTTGAAATAATCTGGAAAATTACTTCCATCTGCACAGCCACATTAAAAAAAAATCAATATTTGCTTGACTTTTAGCAGAAAAACTTCAGTTGAAAATTTGAGGCAGACAATTATTATCATTTTACTTCTCAACAAAACTAGAAGGGGGGAAAAACTTCATTAATTGTTGCATGGCATTATGAGGCCATATTTGAAACTGCGCATGGGATGAACATGGTCTGCAGCACCTGATGTCTCTGCATCAAATGTCTTCTGTTCCCTTAAATGTGATTTCTTGGGATGGAAAACTGCCATTACCAGCATTACAAGGTAAGAACAGTGCCCGGCCCAGACCCAATTGTCAGTACTAATTGGGTCAGGGATTCCTTTTTACATCTGAAGTAACAAAAAGCAACTAAAAATTTTAAAAAGAAAGAAAGAAAAAGAAACACTAGATACTCATGGCTTGTTCAAATTGCATAGCCTTTCATCTAAATACAGAAAAGAAAACTGTCAGTGTAAGTACCATGTACTTTGAAAGAGGTAGCTTTAAAACATGGATGCATCTTTTCTCTTTACAGAAAAAGAGGGAGAGAAAGAGAGAATCTTAATATTAACTCTCAGGTAAAAAGTATATGGAATGCACAAAAAAATACACCCCTGTATTTGGCAAAGATATTTTGACCTTGGGAATCACTAACATGGAGAGATGACTCAGGATATTTCAATCTATATATAATACTGAATCAGATCAGTTTCTTTAGTAAAGAAATAGATTAGGCATATGTCAATTATTTTTTAATTTATCAAGCTATTTTATCAAAACAGATAGCACAAATGACTACATGAGTAGGGAACTTAAACTTTCTTATAGAAGATGAATTTCATATAGCTACATGTTGAATGCAGGGAGGGCTTCCACTTGAACAGATCCTTTTAAATGTATTAATTATTAATACATTGCCCTCAGCAGACTCTTCCCCCACAGCTCCCACCCTACTCCCTCACCCTCTCTGTGTAGGACACTGAGATTGGAATTAACAATTATGTGTATGTACATTATGTTTACTGAAGTGTCTTCTTCATTAAGCCTCCTTTCCCCTAACCATCACCTTCCCTTATACTAACCTCTCTATCATTTCACTAGTGTTTCCCCTCCTTTGCCTAGAGATCATTTTGTCCTCCATTTTGAGAAAATAGTTCTTTTCAATCTTCCACATATGAGGGAAAACATCTGACCTTTCAGTTTTTATGACTGACTAATATCACTTAGCATAATATTCTCCAGTTCCATCTATTTTCCTGCAAAAGACATCATTTTGTACTTCTCTGAAATATCAAATATAAATAAATACAAATAGTTTGGAGGAGTTGATTTAGTTACACGTTCAGCTGATCACTTATTTGTATTAACAAAACATAGCCCCGTGTATTTCAGCATTTGGCAATAGGAACAAGGTAAGAAAGTAATTATACAGGATAAACTACAGAGAAGTAAATGTGTTGTTTTTTTCTACAATATATGTTTTTTAAAGCAAGACAAAAGTAGTAGTACCAAAGAAATTCACCAAATAGAAAAAAAAGCAGAAAGAAAAAGAGAAACATTCTGAAAGGTATCTGGAAGGGATGTGAGATAGTCAATAACAATAAATGTGCCAGAAATGCAGTAGATTTGCTGAAAAGGGAGCTTTCAGCTTACAGAGCAACATTAATTTAAGAGCTCAATTGAGTTCCACAAACATTATTGCTGATGAAAATATTAGGCATATACTGCCTTTGGCTGATGGTATTGTTTTGTACTTGGAATTTGACCATAAAATATAGTCACTAATCCTTTGCCAGAAAGCTGTCATGGTCAAGAACATAAACTAGAGCAGGTAGTTTGGATTTCAATCCTTTTTGGATTTCAATCCTTTTTGGATTTCAATACTTTGATTTGCAGGGCAATAGGAGGTAGTATACCAATGAAGCAGGATATTTACATGTATGGAAATGTCATTAGCATGCTTTAATAATTATAATTAAAATGATGCTCTGACTCTATAGTGACTTCATGGGTTTGCTACATCAAAGATCCTGCAAGTATCATCAGCAGAAAACAATGACAGACCTTGTCCCCATTAGTCTATTTGAATGAAATGATCATTCTCTCTTAGAAAATAAACATATTAAAAGAAATGCAGGGTTTTCACTACCATAGATAAATTCTGTTTATTTGATTTCCCTAAACATTTTTCAGCAATCATGTTTTCTATCATTTCCACAGTCATAGAAGAGGCTCATTGTTTTCTGTCTAGAATTTTCAAGTGGTTCTGTATTTACTATATGCTTCTCAAATTCAAATTTGATATCATTGCTAAACTCTTATTTTATTTTGTACTGAGGATTGAACCCAGGAGTGTTCTACTTCTGAGCTATACTATCAGTCCTATTTTATCTTATTTTTATCTTGAAACAGGATCTCATTAAGTTGGTGATGTTCTTGCTAAATTGGTGAGGCTAGATTTGAACCTGTGATCCTCTTGTTTCAATCTCCTAAATACTGGGATTACAGGCTTGTGTCGCCATGCCCAGCTAAAATCTTATTTTTAAAATGTTAATATTATTAATTCACTACCTACTCTTACATAGTTCAATAGCATAGTTCAATAATTCTCACTGTCTATACTTCCTTACACGGCACAGAATAACTTTTAATATACTATCACTGTCCCCAAATTTCTTTTTTTCCTTGTCTGCTTTGCCAAATTTGTCATCCTTACTGACATTTCAGATTCAGCTCCATATGTTAATTGAGCTGGCAAGAATTTTCTGATGCCTCCTATAGGTTTTGGTCCCATTTTTATTCAGCACTGTAAAATGTTTTAGAGAATTTCATCATATGGCATGTACATTATATATTATTGTGGTTATTTCTTATGTAGTTTTATCTCACAAATTTGTATAGCAGCTATTTTGTATAGCTTTATTTCATTTGCTAGAATACTACCAAAAGGTGAGGGCCCATGTGGTTAGATTTTTTTGTATACAACTATCTTTTAGTGTTATTCTGTATTCTAACATGAGATGGACATAGTCTGAATTTGTAGATTTAGTCCTATTGATTCCCAGCACAATCTTTGGTCTGCAATCATCTCAAATAATTTGTCTGAAACATGAAAGGCCTAATTTAAGATGGTGTTGAATTAGGTGAGTTAACAGATATGAAATGTTTAGTATAGCAAGAGGGATTAAATTTTGCCCTTGTCTTTGTCAATGATGAGAAATATGAATAATGCTTTAAGCAAAACAGTCATTTTATTACCATATAATTTGGTTGAGATGTAGTTGTATAAAAGTTTTGATGTCAGGACATTTGTGTCTGAAGGCTGGGAACTGATGAGGATAGTCAAACATCTTAGCCAACTGCATCATTTAAGTCATTTGTCACTGGCTTCTTTGAACCAATGGAGGCAAAATGTATTAGAGTGGGATACAAAGAAAAAAAGTGATGAAATTCTTTTCTTAAATGATTTCCTTGATTGAGTTTCTAATTAAGGGAAAGTGTGTGTGTGTGTGTGTGTGTGTGTGTGTGTGTGTGTGTGTGTGAGAGAGAGAGAGAGAGAGAGAGAGAGAGAGAGAGAGAGAGAGAGAGTCTAGATTTAAACCAAGAGGTCATGATCTACCACTGAATTATATCCCCAATCCTATTTTATTTTTAATTTTGAAATGGGCTGTTCCTAAGTCACAGTGTGCTGACATTAATCCTGCAATCCTTATGTCTCAGCATCCCAAGTGGAAGGTGTGCAATGAGAAACAATTTTTTATCATTAGAAGGATATGTAGTCATAGATTATTCTAAAACAGAAATCAAATCTATTTTATATTTCTTAAGGTATATCTGTCCTAATTTGGGGGTAACACATTGCCTGTTTTGGCAAGTTTAAGATTTTCATGGTTTGTGTAACTGAATATGTAAATTATCTGAAATATTTTAAGCTATGAAAGATGCATTTTACTGACCAGTCCATTTACAAAATCAAAGGCTGGATTTTCTTGTGAAATGCATGAATTCAGGAGTAGAAGCTGTACTTAATTGTTTAAAATATACTTATTCTCAATTTGAACAAAAATAAAATGAGCCTGTAAATAAGAATTGAGAACATGTTTAAGACCTTTATATTTATTACTCTTCTTGAATAAAAGTATTTTTATTATGGAGATTAATTTCCCAGATTTGATTACCATACCCATCCTACAGATTAAACTGAAATAGCTCTTTGTACACTTTTAGTTTTTCCATTTTCCTACATAATATTTAATTTTAAAAATAATTTTTCACTGAGCACACATAATGTGCCTAAAAGCTTATTTTCAAAGCCTAAATGTTTGGTTAATTCTTACTAACTAGAGGTCTTACTAACTAGAGGATATAGTCAGAGATATTGATATCAGCTCTCTGTCCTTGTGCCAATATTATACTTATATCAGTCTATTAATCAACATTTACTCTTTATATGAAAAATGCTAGGGCTCCTTTTTTATGTTAGGACAGTCCACAAGCAATACTTATCTCTTCAAGATAAAAACAATCATTTTTCCATAGAAATTAATGTATTTATGGCTAGAATGGAGATATGGATTAATTTTTTAAATAATCACAAATATTAGAGTGAATGAGATCCTAAATGGTGCCATGAGTATATCACATGCTAACAAAAGGCAAGCTGCCATGGTAGGAGTGATGTAGCTCAGGCTTCTGAAACCATTCAGCTCTATAAGTTGCCTCTACTGGGATCCACTGCACCATCTGGATATGTAATGTACACAAGCCAGCTACAAAGTATTTCAAAATAAGATCTTCTAATTTTAGAATCCTGTTCTAAAATAGTAATTTGTGAAGATACCCAGCTGGAGAGATCCACTGAATTTCAACTTAAATGAGCAGCTTGGCTATGACACCATAAAGTAGGTTAACTCAGGATATGTTTTCCAAATCGCTGATATGTCAAATGGGCTTGACACTGGTAAGAGTTATGCGTATCGTGCATGAGCAATGTTATATCAATTTTGACAATGGATTCACTTCTGCACATGCCTGTCTTCTATTTGTCCAATTGTACTCCCATGATCTTCTAGGATCATGACATATTTGAAAAACGTTCTGGCAGCAAACCTCCACCAGCACCACATTTCTCCTTGTGTCCTTTGTTGGGAAATGTTGTCAGACTGTTCTTCTTTGCCTCAGATGAGCCAAGAAATTAGCTCATGCCCTTTACTTATAATAAGTACACTAGCTAAACACCAATCTGACATATGGAAATGAAAACCTCATTACTTCCTCAAAGTTCCCTGGGGTGCATCTTTATAATTTACTCAGTGAGAAAGCCTGAAATTGAAATTCTTAAAAGATCACTCTTTTAATTACCCCCAAGACTAGCCAAGTCTGGTTTGCAGAGCCATTATCATCTCAGACAATCGTACTTAATTTCACAGTGAGTCAGTGATTGTTATTCACACTTGATGAAGGCTTTAGAGAAATAAAATAAATAACATGAGATATATATGTGATACATTAACTATAATGATAATCATATTCACACTTTTATAAACATATGGTAAAACAATATCATCTTTGCTTAAAGGCAAATTTCAATTTTAAATTTTCTATTTGAAGAAGACATTTTCAAGTAAAAATGAGAAAGCAAGTGGTGCTGACTGACTGCTATCATTACGTAGCTTGACAATTTTCACATTGGTTAATGACACATAATGATGATGGTAATAAGGGCCACAGATGGACACTTATCCACACCAGGAAGCACAACTGAATTTAACTCCATAGGGAATAAATGCCAGGCGTACCAATTCCTCCAGAATTGGGAGGAGGTGGGTAGTAATCTTTGTGATTACTACAATGCATGTATTATCTAGCATGGCTTTACTTTATTAGTATTTACTTTATTAGTATTTGATAACTAATTATTAAATATGTATTATATGTAATATTTATATTTCCACTTGAAAACTCATACAGGATTGCATTGCAGACTGAGCCATAGAACAGTAATAATAGGGTGGGAACAAGATACATTTGAAAGCTATGAATGAAAATAGTCTTTAATCCTCATATTTTCATTGAAGTTGACATTGTTGCAAAGAAAAAGTTTAGGAAAGTATTTATGTCTTTCAGGAAGATAGATAGGGAAGAAGATGTAAAGATGATACAACTTGCTTGGAAGTCTGAACCTCTTATTTAAAGAAGATAGTCAAACATCAAAGTTACCACCAAGTAATGATATAATAAATTTCCCTTTAAACCTGTGTGAGAGATTTCCTCACAGTAGTGAGAATTTTGAGACAAAAAGTGCCGTATATAGGGTGTACAAACTAATTACTGGTACTCTGTACTTTTCCCTCCAGCATGGCTCTATCAGTTCAAATTGTTACCTGCAGCACTCATTAAGTGAATGATCATTTAGCATATAAAAGCACAGACATTACTTCTTGAAAAATACACAAAGTATAACTTCTAACCTTATGGTCCTTTAATTATTTTCTGACAGAGAGATGAATGCATTGCTATAAGATACATAGAAGACAAGGTTAACCATATATTCAGGGCTGTTTGAACTATAGCCTGAGGGCCAAATTTGGCCCACTCTGGTTTTATGAATAAGGTTTTACTGTAATATAGCCAGACCCATTTATATATTGTCTGTGGTACTTCTGTGCTACAATGGTAGAATTGAATAAGCTGTGACAGAAATTAGCATGGATTATTTTGTATCGGTCAATTTCCTCTGGTTTTCTTCTTGGTACCAATGGAGAGCTAATTGGTCTTAAAGAGATTATGCCAACTGTCACCTAGATTCTTGAATAAATAGCTGGCTAAATTTATTTCATTCTTATGTATCTACCTATTATTCTATATATCTTATTTTATGTTATTTTGTTTGATTATGCAGAGTAGTCTTCCTTCCATATGAGTTATACTTAAACAAGATAAAAATGCTCTAAGTTACTTTACTTTCTTTTTTAAGTTAAATAATCAGCTCTTCATATACAAACCACATAAGAAAAAGTACCATGGGTATCAAAGGTTACTATTTCTTCTAAGACAATAAAAAACTAGGGAGACTGGGAAGTAGTACAGAACAAAGAGAAATTTGTCTGAAGCATCATTAGCCAGCAGGGGAGAAACAAGCAGAGAAATATTATACATATTAATACAGAAACACATATATGTCATTTTTAATTAAGAAAGTAGGTTTTTAATGATGTCACAGCAATACCACTCTAATCTTGCTTGACCATGACCTTCAGATTTGAAGTGAATTAAAATACAGTGCTTCAAAGAGCAGTCTCTGGCATATGAGACCTAATTTTACAATTAATATACTCTCCTGTCCACCACCCACTCACAATTTGTCTTAAATCCATCTTTAGCTCTTCAGGGGTTTCTCTAAATAGCTTAGTAATATCACATTAACTAATCAATACCCATTTGTGGTAGGCTCATTATTATTTCTACACTTGAGGAAACAAATGTAGAAAGGCTAAGTAGAGACATTGCCAAGGTCACCTCACTTGAAATTAAAAAAGAACATTCTACATTGTATTTGTTCCACTAGTATGCTTCTGTAGTTTCTCTTCCACTGATATAAAACATCATTAGGAAATGATGATGATGCAGCAGGAACCCAGAGGAATCCAGACGGGAGTTTCAAAAGCTTCAGGCAAGTGAACTGAGTAGAACTGGTATGTATTGAACATTTGTCTGTCTTTCCTTTGTATCTGTGGAGCACTACATAGTTGTTAGTAGAGCTCATCACTTTTTGTAGTAGATACTTTTCCAGCTGCCAGGGCAGGTCTGGTAGGGGCACCTAAGGCTGGTCTGGCCAATCAAGTGTATCCATTCCAGATACTAAAGCAATAGTGCCATAAAAGAGTGACTGTAGAGACTGATTTTCAGTAACGATGTTATACTTGCAAATAGTTACAAGAAAACTATAGTTAACATTGCATTGTCCATAGTCTAGTACTGACATGGTTGGTAGAGCAAAACACAGTGTTCTAGGGGATAAACAATGTTGTCTTTGCCATTTTATTCTCAGGCATGTTTTTGGTTAAGAAACAGATACTTAACTAAACCCCATTTACCCCTTCTCATTTTCTGGGACTTTCTCTCTTGTTGCCCTTGATATCATGGGGTAGTTAATAGTTGCTAAATCAGCATAAATTTCTCTTAAATATTAAGAATTCTGATTGAAATAGGGATTGGAATAAGTACTGGCTCAGACACAATCTTCATGAAAATAGCGTGTTACTTTTCTATGACTGCCATAAGCTATTGGCACAACTTTAGTAACATAACACAACATCCATTATGTCGCAGCTCTGTAGGTCGGAAGTCCTGGTGCAGCATGGTACAGCTGAGGCTCCTCCTTAGAGTACTATATGCTGAAATGATGATGTTGTCAGAGCCATTTTTGTTAAAGATCTACTGAGGAATCTTCTCCCAAGATTATACTTGTTATGTCCAAGTTCAGTTCATTCCTTGAGGTGGCGGAACTGAAATACCTTCTTTCTGGCCTTTCTCTGGGACTTGGTCTTTGCTCCTGCATTTCTCTTCTCTGTCGGCAATAATGAGTCCACCTTTCTCAGCGCTCAAATCTTTTCAGCTTCTCACTGGAAACCTCTGTTACTCTGGATCAAGTTTTCTGATTTTAAAGACTCAGGTCTAACCTCACCTGGATATTCTACATTAATCTCCCCATAAGACTAAATAACATTCACAAAGCCTCTTTTGACATGTGACATAACAAAAACAAGGGAGCCAGGGATTTAAGTGTGGACCGTCTGGAGGGAGCAAGTCTTCCTAACACAATGAAGTTCAAAGATGTGTTATCTGGATCACTTAGGGACTAACATAGTAAAAGGAAAGGGTTTCTGGACACCTATTATTTTGGAGGCAGAGTTAATTACATCATTATTCATGATAATCTAAAATAAATCCTCATTGAATACAGGGGAAAACATATCTAATAGAAGCAATGAAATAAAAATTTAAGATCTCTGATATAGGGTAAGTTCTTCTAATTGTTCTGTAAAATTTAATAAAGTATAGTAACCATGAGAGTGTCAATAATTTTGGTTCAAGGTATAAATAATAAGTGAATGAATTTCTTTTCAGTGTGTTTAAAAATTTTATGCCTTTTGATTGCAGAAATGAAACTCACAAAAATCCAAGTACAAAGCTTGATTGCTAAATTTGCCTAGCTATAATAATGCTAATTGTATTTATCATTTCTCTGGTTTGATTTTTAAAATTTTCTTTACTTATTAGCCTTTAATAATTATTTATTTATTATATAATAAATTTATAATTAAATAATTTATAATTGTTTCACAATTTATTTCTCAGTGTCCTGTATTTAATATTTTAAATCATATTTTAAAATACTTTTACTGATAATACAATAATCAGTAAAGAATCAGTTCTTAAAATTTAAAATAAAAGTCGAGTGTGGTGGCATATGATTGTAATCCCAGCATTTAAGAGGCTGAGACAGGAAGATCACAGTTTGTGGGCAGCCTCAGCTACTTAGGGAGGCCCCTTAAAAGACTGATAAAATTAAACCTCTCGTGAGTCTGACCAATTAAAAATGGTATACCAATTTAATGCTATATATGATAGGGGGCCATCATTTTAGATACCATGTATACTAAAAGGATAATAAGAAAATGCTATGAACAGTTCCATGTCTACAAATTTGATAACTTAGAGGAAATTAACTGATTTCTTGAAACATTATCTAGTGCAATTCAAACAAGAAGAATTAGACAACCTGAGTAAGCCTGTAATTATGTATATATAATAAATAAATTGAAACATAATTAATAACTTTGCAAAACAGAATGCATAAACCCAGGTAAGTTTACTGGTGAGTTCTTTTAAACAATGAAAAATTTATATCAGCTTTCTACAATTTTTTCAGAAGATAGAATCAGCCGGGCGTGGTGGTACACTCTTGTAATACCAGCATTCAGGAGGCTGAGACCGGAGGATCGTGGTTCGCGGACAGCCTTAGCTACTTAGTGAGGCCCTCTGCAACTTAGTGAGGCCCTGTTTCAAAATAAAGAATAAAAAAATTAGGGCAGGGGATATGGCTCAGAGGTGAAATGCCCCTGGGTTCCATCCCCAGACCCGCAAAAAAAAAGAAAAAAAAGAAAAAGAAAAAGAAGAAGAAGAAGAAGAAGAAGAAGAAGAAGAAGGAGGAGGAGGAGGAGGAGGAGGAGGAGGAGGAGGAGGAGGAGGAGGAGGAGGAGGAGAAGGAGATTGAATCAGAAAAAGTAATTCCTATCTCATTCTATTATGTCAAAATTACCTTAATACTACACAGACTCATATACCTAACAAAGAAAGATGGTGGGATATTGATAATTTGAGAGGCCATGAACATGTGAGGGCAAGGGAGAGGTGATAAGCTCTGTTCTTTATGCTTAATTTTGTTTTAAATTACATTTTATATAGAGTTTAATAAAAAGTCATTAACCACCACAGCAAAAAAACTTGCCTCAATTTTATTGTAAGGGAACAGTGAAGTAAAACATTCCTTCCTTAAGGATATCTCAATCGTTTTATTGCCACTGAATACTTGTATTGCTATGAACAGATGTATTGTTAGGCTTTGGACTATATTTTTAAGTCATTATTTTCACTTCTATCTTGTCTTATCTTCCTCCAGTATGTATTTTACTCAAGTTACTTTACTGGAATAGAAGCAAATAGAAATAACACCAGATTCAATGAAGTACATCAGAGAGACAGTGTTTTCATTGCCTCTTTTCTTCCCCTGGTATGTTCTCAGAAACTGTGGTGTGTAATGGAATGGTTCACTGTGCACAAGTAAAATTGAGTGATGAATGAATCTGAGGTAATATAGTTTATATCTTCCTCATGGTGCTGTTTCAGTTTTCAGGTCTTACAAAATCACGATTCTTTCTCTAGTTCTCTCTTTGTCAGACAGAAATAAGCACAAATATTTGTCTTAAGTATTGAAATTGTTTTGGTGCCAGGTGACCCTAAATGAATTGTTAAACTTTCCCTGTGTTTTAGTTCTTTCATTTGTAGAAAGAGGCCACAAACATTACCTGAAGAAGTGATTGGAAGAGAAAAAAAAAGAATCATTTACTTTTTTATTTTTTGTGTTTTTATTGGCATGTTATAGTCTCGCATCATAATGTAAATAAATCACATTGATAATGACATACATGCACACAGTATTTGATGTCCCCCTTACCTCCCCATTCCCCTCCTTCTTACTACAGAGTACCAAGACTGACATTGGTATGTTCCCATATATACACACAGTCACTGGTATAATTTACATTAATGAACCTCAGTCTTCCTCCTTCTCTACTCTTAGGTCTTCTCCCTGGCTCCACTGAGGCTTCTCATCCATCATCTGGAGGCCCTCTTGTATTCTAATTACTCCCTATCCTGAGCATATTAGAGAAAGCATATGACCATTCATTTTCTGTGATTGGCTAATCTCACTTCTCATTTAACATAATGTTCTCCAGGTTCTTCCATTTTCTTGAAAATAATATAATTTTGATTATCATTATTGCTGAGTAGAATTTCATGTGTGTTTCTTAATTTTGTAATCCATCCATCTGTTGATGGCACCTTAATGTCATTGAACACTATGAACACAAACAAAAAACTTTTTTTTTTTGGTGGTGGTACTGGGGTGGAACCCAGGGGCTTTCTACCCCTGGGCTATACTCCAAGACCTATTTTATATTTCATTTGGAAACAGGGTCTCACTAAGTTGCTGAGAGCCTCACTAAGTAGCTGAGGCTGGCTTCGAACCTGTACGATCCTCCTGTCTCAGCCGCCCAAGCGCGGGGATTACAAGCGTGCACAACCATGCCCAGCCATTTTTTTCTTTAAAAATATTTTTATGTCATGTTGAGTTGATATAATTAAGTAAAGAAGATTGTAATCTTTATCAATGAAAAATTCATTATAATGGATTTACTGGGTGGTAACATAGGCAGGTGGTGTGTGGCAGAAGACAAATGATCCTTGAGGATGTGGTCTTAGGGACTGTGATTTTGTCTTTGAATCCCCTTGCTTATTGTTATGGTGTCAGTTGCAGAGCACTTTATCCTCCCCTCTCCCTGCCTCTTGCTGCCATGCCCTGAGCTCTGCAGACTAGTCCTGACATGGACTGAACCACCAAATCTCCAAAAACCTGTGAGCAAATAAATCTTCCTTCATACAAGTTGGGTGCTCAGTTGTTTTGGATTTTGTGGTAAGAATGTTGACCAAGATGATACTTCTACTAATTAGTATATCATTAACTTTCTTAGCAACCACACCAACCTTCTGGTTCTTATTGATTCCACAGGCAAGTGAAACTTCTTGTGTCAAAGATGAAAAGTAAGAGGGTCATTGATAGTAAACTATTCTAACTTAGGGCAACACAAAATATTAAAGGTATTGACCAAGTAATTTATGTTAAAATAGACAACTGTGTAGTCTGAATTAATGGATTCTGAACTATTCTAGGGATAATTTGATTCCAAGTAACGGAACTCATTTAATGCAGCTTAGGAAAATAAAGGTGGATTTCTTAGAAAGATGAAAAATGCATTAAATTTTGGTACTAGAAAGTCTGGAGGGAACAGTCCAGTAAATGCTTTTGTGTATGCATCTTCTTTTATTCTCTTCACTCCTGAGTGTTATTTACATGTTAAGAAAATTACTGCTCCATCTTCAGCTTCACTTTCTCTTTAAATCCAAAAATCCAACAAGAATTACTTAGTCCCTTTAATCTCAATAGAGGAATTGGTCCTTACACTCAGATATTTATCTCTAGTTCAATTCTGAGTTGGATTAGGTTTGGATTAATAATGGTTCACTGTCCACCCTCTCCTAGAAAATTTTATTATATGTCAGTAGCTGCCTTTAGGTAGTAGCTGAATTTTGTTAGAAAAAATTATGCTTTGGTGCATAAAATTTTTAATGAAATAAATGATTGAAAATGTCAAATGGCATTCAAATGTAACTAGCAATCATACATCTTTATGAGACCCTGTATGCTAAATTTCTGGAATTTGCCTTTTATCCCTCCATAAACAAATTTATCGATACTTATAAATAACAATCTAGTACCATATTGCATATGAAAACAGAAATGAGCTAGTGTGTGTGTGTGTGTGTGTGTGTGTGTATGTATGTATGTATGTATGTATGTATGTGTGTATTGGTGTTTAGATTTAACCCAGGGCTTTATATATGCTTGGCATGTTCTCTACCACTGAGCTACATCTCTGGGCTCTTCCATATATTTGTATACTTTAAATATCTTCAGATTAATATAAATACATAAAAATGTAAATTCTATGTAAATAGTTGTTATACAGTTTGTGAATCCCTAATATAAACATGTGAACTCTAAAATCCTCTACATCCAAAGTTTTTAGTGTACAAACATGACACAACATGAGGAAAACTCCAGCACTTGACCTCTTGTGAGTTGCAGTCTGAATCTATGTGCACTGAAATTGTTGTATAAAATTAACTTTAGACTACATATGTAAGGTATATATGAAATATAAATTAATTTTATGTTTAGACTTGAGTTTCATTTCCAAGATATCTCATTATACATGTGAAAATATTCCAAATTCTAACAAAAAGTAAACTCCAAAGCATGTTTCATCCCAAGTCTTTCATATACAGGATATACAACATATACTATGTTACTTATGCATAATAATAACAAAAAAGTCTATACATATTCTACACCAACACATTTTTTCAATACTTTCTACCTATGTTTAGCTTAATTAACAAATAAGAAACTCACATATATATGGATAGCTCACTAAGAGCACAGATTGTAATGTTCCTTTGAGATATTTTATGAGAAAATGTTAAAGACAAAAGTAGAGTTTATACATTTTAAAAAGAAAATAGATGCTGAAGACACAGTCAAGAGTACCATTGAGAACAAAATCCTAACTATTAACAAAGAGCAATTTATGCATTGCAATGTCACCTAATAATATTTCTTTATTGTGTTATTAATGGCAAAATACTTCTCTGGGAGTATACTAAAGAAAACAGTGACAAGACCCTAAACTATAATCTTAGATGTAGAACACAATTTTTTTCTTTTTCAGTGGTAAAGTAGTCCTGGTTTTATTTTTTATTTTTTTTTCTTTTAACTTTTTTTTATTGAACATAAATATTATACATTTAAAGTATATTTGGTGCCCTCTCCCCCCCCCGCCTCCGTTTTCCCTTCCCCCCTCCCACCAAGGGTTGTCCAGGTTAACCATGACATATTCATAATTTTACACATATAGAACACAATTTTAATAGTTGTTACCAATCCTGCCAGCTCTGAGTGTTATCAGCTCTTCCTGTTACCAGCTCAGCTTTGAGTTCTTTTGCTCAATTCAAGGTAGAAATCATAAAGATCCAAGTGACAACATCCTCTGAATGAGACTTTTTTCTGGCTTTTGCTCTAGCCTGAAGAACACAGGAGAAGGGATAAGGTGTCTAGACAGCTTCTGAAAAATTCCAGGAATCAAGCTTATATGAAAAAATCAGGTGTGGTTTCACACGGGTTCATGCTCTGCTCTTACACAGGATTAGGATTTCTGCACATCTTGGCAATTCTTTTCTCTTACCACTGGGCTTTGCACTTTACCATGCTATCAGCTCATGTACTTGGGTCCATCTGTGCCACTATCAACACCCCAGAAAGGTCATATATTAGTCAAGATCAAGTGTACTTCTCATGTGATTTGTGCTGGGGAGGGAGGATAAAAAAGGATTATAGGAAAGTTTGGGGGAGGAGTAGGCAGTTACTAAACCTGATCATTGGAGGAAACATTTTTTAAGCAGGTTGTGGTTAGGTAAAAAGAAAATATAGGTTGAGGAAACAAGTACCTTCTTGCTCTGTCTCATAATTTCATTAATAACTTTTATATATAAAACATTATAAAACCTTTGAAGTTGGCCAATTACAGTAAAGAACTAAGGTTGAGACCAGAAAAATATCTCAAAATCTTTTCAAAATAGTACATGTTGTACATCAGAATTAATGTAGCTCTCAAAAATATTTGTACTCTTCTAAAGAAAAATGTTGAAATTTAATTAAGTTACTCCTTTTGAAACTAATTTCTGTCACATAACATGACATAATAAGATAAAATATAATATTCTCTCTTCAAGAGAAGTGCATTTAAAACATAATAAGATAACCCAAGTCTTCCTTAAGATATATTTAAATGAGAAAGTGTATAAAATATGTTATATAGATTTTTGAACTTAGTAGGTTATTGAAACATATAAGTCTACCATGTTCTTCTCTTCACCACTGTAATTTTAAAAATTAAATTATAGCTGTTCAAGCATTAGCAAACCAACAAAGGATATATTTTCATAGAGGAAAGGCATTAATTATTATCTCTTAATTTTACAGAATGCATCCTTTTACCTTTGTATTTTAGCTTAGCGCTGCTTTTCACTCAGGGCTAAGCTGAAGTTTTCCCTTAGTAAGACCAAATTAAGAAACATAAATCATAACTTCAAATTCACTAGGCCACCTTTTAGGCTGGGATGAAAATCCATTAAGGATAAATCATGTTCTCATTTTTTGATCTAGTGCATCCTAAACAAATGTTTACTGATTGAATGTTGCACTTTATGCTTGAGATACTGTTCAGTAGCTCTGTCTTTTTTAATTTTATTTTTTACAAGTTATCTCAAAGTCACTCCTCAGTACCTGGAATTAAAGAAGAGTACCAACATGTCTGGCTACTATTTCTTCCTGATTAGCTAAACAATTTGAGTAAGGATACTTTCAAATTAAAATAACAGAGCCTCAACTGTAATTACATTCATCCAAAGAGATGAATTTGTAAATTTTATAGACATTAGTAAGAAGCCTAGGTAGACTTGGTTTTAGAGGAACTATGAATCATGAATGATTAGACTGTCAAAAAGGACTTCTTCATCTTTGCTCTCTCTTCTTATCTTTCCTTGTAATTAATCTTTCTTCCCTTTTTTGCAGATATTTCTCTTTATGAAATAAAAAACTTGAGTTTAGAAAGTTCTTTACTTATTTACTTACAGTTTGGAAACCAAGATAGAGTAAAAAATGTTCTAAGGAATATATGATATTGATCTAGCTTATAGTTTGAATAAGCTAAAGTAATGTAAATTAGAATTTATTATTACTTTATGCAAAACAAAAATGTCAAATTTAGTGGATTAAATAAAAGTCATTATATAAAATATAATTCTATAAGGTGGATATTTAAATTGTGTTGGGTGATTCTTCTAGTCTTCACTGGGACCATTTTTATGTTAAGATCAACTACTAGTTTAGCCAAAAGTTGGGTGATCTAGAGAGGGCCTCAATTAAAATGTCATGTTTTTTATTAATGGGCTTTCTTATGTTTTCCACTGGCTACTATGAGCTTCACATATATGTGAAAGTTATGACACTCCAAAAAAGAGAGCAGAAATATATAAAAACTATTGAGGTCAAGAGCTAAGATTCATTAGGGGATGTCCGAGAATATGACGACCAAGGGAAGCAGCATATATCAGTCCTGCTGACACTTGGTCTCTATTGCCATAAAAACAGCATTCTGACACACAAACAAAAGGAAGCATAATATACAAAGAGCACAACAAGTGAAAGGCAACATAAAAAAGCTAGAAGGCTCTCTAATTGTAGAGAGAAGAAAAAAACCTGCCCATCTCCAAAGGCTACAGGTCTGGGTGCTAAGGCATCACCATCTTGCTTCACTAGCACTACTGCCAAAGACTCACAGGAAAATAACCAATGACTTAAAACAAAGTAAGCAGCTGCAGCTCTTCAGAATTGTGAGCCCTCAGTTTCTCCTGGTCAAATACTGGCTACAACTTGCAGCAGTGGTGGCTGAGCTCACCATGCCCTCCAGAGAACCAGAGTGGCGCTCAACAACACCATAAGTAAACCTGACATCCCTATGGAAGAACTCCCAGTGCAGCCATAGGGAATCATGTAGCCACAATAAACTATCTGGGTCTTAGACCCTGCAGTTCAATGCAGTAAAGGAGGGTGTAGAGTCTGCTATTGGACACAGCAGAGGCTCAGAGACACTTCAACTCTATATCAGTAGAAAACATGGATAGAGACACTTAACACTAGATCCAACTGACAGAATCTCTGAGATCACCATAGACCACCCAGTCAGAGTGAATGGGAAGAAGTCAGACCAACCCAGGCTTATCTGTGGAGAACACAGACTTTTACATATACACTGGGTTAGGTCCCAGAGGGACCCACCACCTATGATAGGCAGAGAGTGACTCAGGCTCCACATCCTTGGAAAGCATGGAAGGAGACCTACACATAATATAAATTCAGCCCCATTGATAATGGCCATCTACATAAACAGAGGAAGACTCAAATAACCAGGCATACAGCAGAAAAGGAGTCAGTGGCACTCAGTGTCTGCACAGAGAGAGACTGCAAAGGCCAGAACTGCTGAATATTCATATATTTGGGGGGTTGCAATATTTTTTGGGTGTGTGTGTATGCTTTGTTTGCTCGTTCCCCCACCCATTTCCCAAGCCTCCTCCCTTGTACATAACTACTCTCTTCTCTCCATCCCATTTTTCCTCTATTCTTTTCTCTTTGTCTTATATTGAATCCACTTTATATCACTATACTAAATACTCAACTTTGGTTATTAGAATACTGCTACATATTTACAGCCTTTAATCTCTACTATATACTACCTTACCAAAATAATACTCTCATTCTAGTCAATCCTGTGACTTTACCCTATTCTTGCATTTATGAATTTACTTCCCTCCTCACTCCATCTTTACCATTGACTATAACAAAACTTGCCCTTGGCTATACCAACTGACACCTACAGACCGAGAAAAATATATCAAAAGCAAGAGATACAAACTTCTGAAATCATGAGAAGACAGAATAACAAGGAAGCTATGAGCTCCTACAACCCCACAATAACAGAACCTTATAACACAAAATTTCAGAGATCGCTAGAAGGACAAATCAGAAATTTAACAGTAGAAATTATACAAGATTTCCAAAAAGAATTTAGAAAGAGTCTGAAAGAATAAAGGATACAATCATTGAAGTGAATACAAACTATAAACAATAGATTAGACCACGTGGAGAATAAAAAAAAAAAGATGACCACTCCAAAAATGGAGACATAGTATATAATTTAGAAAAAACAATCTGACAGCATGAATTGGACATTGAAGAGATATGGGCCCATCTTAAAAGAGCTAACCTAAGAATAATAGGCATAGAAAAGGAAATAGGAGAGTCATAGAACAAGAGTCGATACACAGGTAGAGAAAACTTATGGAATCCCCTTTAGACAAGATCAGAGAAATAGTTCACCATAGCACATAATAGTCAAAATGACTAATGTGGAAGCCAAGATGAAAGTCTTAAAGGCAACAAAAACAAAAGACCATGTGACATTCAGAGGCAAACCAATTAGTATCACTCCAGACATCCCAAACCAAGTCGTGAAAGCCAGAAGAGCCTAGAGCAGCATAGTTCAAAATCTGAAAGAAAACAACTTGCAGCCAAAGAATCTCTACCCAACAAAACTATCTCTCAAATTTGATGGTGAAATAAAAATGTTCCACAACAAACAGAAGCTGAAAACCTTTTTGTCTTCCAAACCAGCCCTAGCGAAAATACTCAAGGAGATTAACTGCAAAGAAGAAATAAGTAATACATGCCAGAACCAGAAAAATAAAAAATTTTAATAAGCAAACAGCTAATCAAAGATAAACAAACACTACCTCAAACAGAAGTTAAAACTCAAAATGTTAAGATTAAAAAGCATCTCTCAATAATCACACTGAACATAAATGACATCAACTTTCTAATAAAAAGACATAGCTTCTATGAAAATTAGTTATTGTAGACTGAAATAAAATACAGAATTTAGGATCAATTTTTATAATAAAATTCAATATAACCATAAAAATTTTAAATGAAGCATCTCTTTAAATTAATAAAAAGGTTCTCATATTTAGAAAATGAGTGTATGGTGTTTTTAATATTTATAACTTATTCATAGCTTTTAAGGCTAATTTTAAATATTTTTCACATGGCTATATTTACTTCTGTCTTTTCATTTAATCATTATCAGTTCACTAGAAGTTATTTACTTTTTTATTCCTCAAATCCACCCTCCCTAGCCTAATGTAGTGTTAGTTATTCGACACATTTATTGATATGCTTTTAAAATCATCTTAATGGCCAGGATCCAACTAATTACAACACACACACACACACGCACACACACACACACACCACACCCCTACATATATATACTTTCATTAAATTAAGATTTGACTATCCTCAAAAGCAGCATATGCAGTTAGAAAACTGTATTAATTTTGTCTTTATTATTATGAAGGTGGTACATACTTGCAATCCCAGTATTTGGGAGACTAAGACAGGAGGATCACAGGTTTGTGGCCAGCTTTAACAACCTGTGAGGCTCTCCGCAACTTAGTGAGACTCTGTTTCACAATATAGGATAAAAAATAGGGTTGATGGTTAGCTCAGAGACAGAATGCTTCAAATTAATTTTAATATACAAATGTACCTTAATTACAGTAGAAGATGAAGAAGTCATTGATTTGAATTAAATCATTTCACACATTGATACCAAAGTAAAATATTTCAAAACTGTTCTTACTGAACATTCTTTTATTACTCCCACATACCCAAAAGGAAAAAAAGAAATCATTATATAGTCAAAGTGAATTTTCATACATATATACAATCTGAATTCCCTCAGAACATAAACTAGAAATTTTTATTTTACTTTCTTGGAACATATTTCTTTAATTTTAAAAAAATTCTTCTCATTTGCTTTTGGTATTATTTTCTTTATAGTTAACAGGTGAATGGTGGACAGAAGAACAGAGAAGAGGGGCAAATATAAAAGCTATTTATGTTATAGTGTCTTTAGATGGTATGTTTATAAAGATTTGATGTACAGTACTCCTTAACAAGACAATAATTAATCATTTAGAAAACACTAAGCTGCTTCTACCCCTCTCAAGGTGAAAGCAAAAACAACTTTGTGTATATCAAACAAAAACAGCAAAATAAGAATGATAGCTTCAAAAATTTGAAAAAACACATTCTACTCATTTGCTCAGGATTTAAGGTTCAAGTGATCATTCAAGTAATAGCATATAGTTAGATAGATAGATAGAGATATAGATGACATATAAAATGATCTGAACATGGTGGAGGGAGCCTGGCAGCACCGGACAGGAAGCCCAGATGCATGTCCGGGGAGCTCAGCGTGCCTGGCCAATGTGTTCCTATATGCTGTGCTAGGGTTTGTGTTGTGCTTGGAACAGCAGATCCTGCTCTACGCAGTGAGACTGTGGACCTCCACTCTTGGAGGGGAGATAAAATTCATTGCTGCTGAGTGCTCAGTATCACAAAACACACATACTGTCTACTCATAAATATATATATATAAAGATGGTGGCGGTAGCAGCCAGGATTCAGGAGATGCAGACAAATCCTATCCAATTCACTTGGAACTTTTGGGGAAAAAAATTCCCTAGAAGGGGACTGCTCCTGCTGCACATTCTTAAGAATTCTGGACATCATATCATGTAAGGAAGGAGCTCAGAGGAGAACCAGGAGGAAGGCGGTGGCTACAGTGGAGTCTAGTATTTGGGAGAGGCAGATATAATCCAATCCACCCTGATCTTCTGAAGAAATTGCCCCAAAGGCAGAATGCTACCACTGCACATGCTCAGGAATTCTGGACAACATGCAGTGTGGGAAAAGTGTTTGGGAGAGAATTGAGATGGTGGAGGCAGCTGCAATGGCAGTGGCCAGTATTCAGGAGTGGCAGAGATCTGAATCAATCCACCTTGATCTTTTGAAGAAATCACCCCAAAGGTAGAATGCTACCACTGGGCATGCTCAGAAATTTGGGACAACATGCTGTGTGAATAAGGTGCTCAGAAGAGAACCAAGATGGTAGTGGCAGTGGCAGCAGTGGTCAGTATTTGGTAGAGGCAGAGATTCAATCCAATCTACCTCATAATTTTAAAGAAATATCCTCTAAGGTATACTGCTATTACTGTACCTGCCAGTGCTAGGGCCTTCAAGAGTGGGATTGGAACTACTGCAGCATACACAGAGATATACCACAGGGGGGAAAAAAATCAGATGCTTTCCCTAATACACAGAATCTAGGAATAAATGGGTAATAAGAGGAAATCTGATTGAAGAAGGGGCCCTATGGAGGAGCAATAGGGTGACCAATCATAGAGAATGGGTTGGGGGAAGATGGAATCTCTTTAAAACACATGATGAATGTAAACAAATATATCAAAGTTAATCACTAAATTAAGCATGGGATTGAGGGAGGGGGAGGGAGTGGGATGGGGATTGGATAAAGGCTAATTGGATGATGTGGGCTTGTATATCTTCACAAGTCTTGTATTCCATTGTTCTATTTGACTACAATGCACCAATAAAAATATATTTTTAAAAAGAGTATACTTAGGATCATTGGTAGCAGCCATATATGATTCATCTTTCTACCATATGGGATTTTTTTTCTAGTCTTTAGTTACTTCTAGTCTTTTTTCTTCTAGCCTTTAGTCACTTTTGTTTGCTATTCAGAAGAAAATATGTAACTAGAAGAAAATAGAAAGTGATTGCACCTATGTACCTCTTGCTGAATTTTTCCTTTTATCAGTAAAAAATGTCCTGCTTTGTGTCTTCTGATAAGCTTGGGCTTAATGTATCTGATATCACAATGACTACTCCTGCTTGTCTTCCACTTCTATTGGCATGGATTACCTTGCTTCATCCCTTCATCTTTAGCCAATGACAATCTTTAATTGTAAATTGTGTTTCTTAGAGAAAAACCATATATATATATATATATATATATATATATATATATATATATATATATATATATATGGTTTTGAAAACATATATTCTTTTAGTTTCTGTTATCCATGGAATATATTTTTATCAAAGAAATTGAGAGAGTTTTTCTGGGTAGAAAACTTAAATGGCCGGCCGGGCGTGGTGGCGCACGCTTGTAATCCCCACGCTTGGGAGGCAGAGACAGGAGGATCGCGCAGGTTCGAAGCCAGCCGCGCGCGCTGGCTTAGGAGACCCTGTTTCCAAAAATGAAAATGTAAAAAATAGGTCTGGGAGTGTAGCCCGGAGGTGGAAGGGCTTCCAGGAACCCCAGTACCACCAAAAAAAAAAAAAAAAGAAAACTTAAATGGCCAATAAATGTATGAAAAATGTTCAACATCATTAGCAATCAAAGAGATGCAAAACAAAACTACCCTCAGATTTCACCTAACTCCAACTAGAATGACAATTGTTCAAAACACAGACCACAAATTGGCAAGAATATGGACAAATGGCAACTCTAATACATTGCTGGTGGGATTGTAAATTAGTGCAACCACTTTGGGAAACAATATGGAGGATCCATACTCAGTAGAATGAGAATGAACCTATAACATGATCCATAAAATACCTCTTTTGAGTATCTACTCAAAAGAATAAAAACCATATTACTAAACTAATGCATGTGTATCAATGTTCATAGCTGCACAATTCACCATTACCAAACTATGAAACCAGCCAAGATGTCCATCAACAGATAAATGAATTACAATACTATGGGATATGTACACAATGTAATTTTACTCAGCAAGAAAGAACAAAGCTATGTCATTTACAGGGAAATGGATGGAACTGGAGAGCATTATGTGAAGTGAGATTAGTCAATTACAAAAAATAAGAAATCAGACACTTCCTAAAATGCAGAAGCTAGGGAGACAAAGAGTCATAGGAAGAACTCTAAAGAAGAAACCATAGATGAGCAAATAAGGTGACCTGAGGGGAATGAGAGGAGGGAGAGGGAATTCACTAATGTACATAATATACATTCACAAACATCAAAGTCAATCACTAAGCCAAACATGAGAAGGAGGGAAGTGGGAGAGAATGAGGTAATGTGTGCATGTATGCCTCTACCATCTCGGAAGAAGAAGAAGAAGAAGAAGAAGAAGAAGAAGAAGAAGAAGAAGAAGAAGAAGAAGAAGAAGAAGGAGGAGGAGGAGGAGGAGGAGGAGGAGGAGGAGGAGGAGGAGGAGGAGGAGGAGGAGGAGGAGGAGGAGGAGAAGGAGGAGGAGGAGGAGGAGGAGGAGGAGGAGGAGGAGGAGGAGGAGAAGGAGAAGAAGGAGGAGAGGAGGAGAGGAGGAGGAGGAGGAAGAAGAGGAGGAGGAAGAAGGAGGAGGAAGAAAACAGAAGACTGGCTTCATACGTTTTACTTTGAAAGTTACACCCACAGAGGTTATCTTGAAGTAGAGAAAATTAATGCAAAAATATTTTGGATATCAAACTGGCAATATGAGTTGAATTGTTATAAATATGGTGTCCATGGAAGGGAAATGTGGGACTTTCAGATTCATGATTTGGAAATTGCAATGGTCTCAAATGCATGTGCTCCAAATTCACATATTGGAGCTTAGCCCCCAAAGTGATGATATTAAGAAATGGATATTTGGGGAAATGTTTAATGGCTTTACCATTCAACTATGTGAGAACATGGATAGAAGGCACAATACCCGAGGAATGTTCTCTTAACAGACTCTGAATTTGCTAAATGCTCCATCTTAAATTTTCTAGATACCTTTTGGAAGTATGGCCATTTTGATAGTATTTATTCTGCCTATCTATAAACATAAAAGATCTTTTCATCTTCTAATGTCATCTTTGATTTCTTTTCCAATGCTTCATAATATACTTTGTACAGGTCTTTTACCTCCTTGGTTATGTTTATTCCTAAGTATTTTTTGTGGGAATTTCTGAGTGGAAGAGTTTTCTAGATTTCTTTTTCAATGGATTTATGGTTGGTATACAAAAAGCTTCCAATTTTTTTTAGGTTGATTTTGTATCCAGACACTTTGCTGAGTTTGTTGATAAGTTCTATAAAACTTTTGGTTGAGATTGTTGGGTCCTCTAAGTACAGTATCATGTCATTTGCAAATAGTGAAAGTTTGAGTTCTTCTTTCCCTATTTGTACTCCTTTGATTTCCTTTTCTTGCCTTATTGCGCTGGCTAGAGTCTCAGATACTATATTGGAGAGAAGTGGTGCTAATGAACATCCTTATCTTGTTCCTTTTCTTAAGATGATGTTAGCTCTGGGCCTATTATAGATTGCCTTCATGATGTTGAGATATGTTTCTTCTATTCCAATTCTTTGCAGTGCTTTTAGTATAAATGGAGGTTGGATTTTGTCAAATTCTTTTTCAGTGTCTATTGAAATTATCATGTGATTTTTATCTTTGGTTCTGTTTATGTGATGAATTACATGGATTGATTTTTGTATGTTGAATCATCCTTGCATCCCTAGAATGAACTCTACTGGGTCATGGAGTATGATTTTTTTATGGAGTTTTGAATGAGTGTTGCCAGTATTTTATTTAGCAGTTTTGCATCTAAGTTCATCCAAGATGTAGGCCTGTAAGCCAGATGTGGTGGTGCACACTTTTAATCCAGTATTTAGGAGGTGGAGACCGGAGGATTAGTGTGGTATTCTGTCTCCACATATTTATGGGTTTCTCTAGGTCTTCTTATAGTTAATTTTTAGTTTCATTCCATTATGGTCTGAAAAGACACAGGGAAATATGTCACATCTTTTGAATTTGCTAGTGCTCACTTTGTGGCCCAGGATTCTGAAGAAGGTTCTGTGAACTGCTGAGAAAAATGTGAATTCTGCTGTATTTGGGTGGACTATTCTATATGTGTCTAATAGATCCATTTTGTTGATAGTCTCCTTTAGGCCTGACACATCTTTACTGATCTTGTGTCTAGAAAATCAATCTAATGGTTCAAGAGGAGTGTTGAAGTCTCCCAGTATTATTTTATTGGGATTTATGTGTGACTTAATGTCACAAAAAGTTTGTTTCATGAAAGTAGCTGCACCTATGTTTGGAGTATAAATGTGACTACTGTTATTTCTTCTTGTTAGATTGTTCATTTTATCAGTAAAAATGACCTGCTTTGTCTCTTCTAATAAACTTGGGCTTGAAGTCCAACTTGTCTTATATCACAATTGCCACATCTGCTTGTCTTTGAATTTCATTGTCATGGATTATCTTGCTCCAGCCCTTTGCCTTTAGTTTGTTACTATTTTTACTTGTAAGGTGTGTTTCTTGTAGGCAGCAGATAGATGGATTCTGGTTTTTAATCCATTTTGCTACTTTATGTCTTTTTATTGGAGAGTTGAGGCCATTTATGTTCAGGGTGATTATTGAGAGATGATTTTTAATTCCTAATATATTAAAATTTAACTTCAGTTTTAGGTAGTATTTGTTCTTCTTTGCTTAGTTGTTTGCTTGATGAAAATTCTTGATTTTCTGGTTCTGGTGTGTATTACTTATTTCTTCTTTGCACTTAATCTTTTTGAATATTTTCTCTAGTGCTGTCTTAGAAGATATAAATTCCTTCAGGTTTTGTTTGTCATGGAAGATTATTTACCTGTCTAATTTTAGGGATAGTTTTGCTGGTAGGAAATTTGGGGAGTTTGGAATATGCTACTCCAGGTTCTTCTGGCTCTCATGACTTGGTTTGGAAGTATGGAGTGATTCTAATTGATTTGCCTCTGAATGTCAGTTGGTCTTTTGTTTTGGTTTCCTTTAAGACTCTCTTCTTGGCTTCTACATTGGTCAGTTTGACTATTACATGGCATGGTGAACCTTTTCTCTGATCTTGTCTAAAAGGGGTTCTATAAGTTTCCTGTACCTGTGTATTGACTTCTTGCTTTCTGTTTAGAAAAGATTTTGATCCCTTTAATTTAACCTTCTATTTCCTTTTCTATGACTATAATTCTTAGGTTAGCTCTTTTTAAATTGACCCATATTTCTTCAAGTCCAATTCATGCTGTCAAATTGTTTTTTCTAAGTTTTGTATAATGTGTTCATTTTTGGTGTGATCATCTTTCATTCTATTCTTTATGTGGTCTAATCAATTGTTTACAGTTTGAATTGATGCCTTCACTTTGATGATTGCATGCTTTATTTCCTTCAGAGTTTTGCTAAATTCTTTTCAGAAGTACTATATTATTTCTACAGCTACCTATCTGATTTGACCTTCTGGAGAACTCTGCAATTCTGTTCTGTTATTGTGGTGCTGTGGGAGCTCATTTTTTTTTACTTGTTATTCCCCCTTCTCATGATTTCAGAAGTTTGTATCTATTACTTTTGATAGATTTCTCTCAGTCTCGAGGTTTCAGCTGGTATATATAAGGGCAATTTGCATTGTATTTAACAATGAAGGTTGAGTGAAGAAGGTAGCGAAGTTATAAATGCAAGAACAGAGTAAAGCCTTATATAGAACCAAACAGAATGAGAGCATGAGTTTGGTAAGATAGTATGTATTAGAGATTAGAGAGAGTGAATATGTAGTAGTATTCTAGTAACCAATGTAGAGTTTCAAGTATAGTGATATAAAGTGGATTTAATACAAGAAAAGGAGGAAAAAGCAAAAAATTGAACAAAGAAAGAAAAGAGATATGAGATATAGAGAAAAGCATATGCATATACAAGTGAAAAAGATTGGGAGAGGGTTTGGAAAGAATGAAATAAACAGGTATACACACTCATACATACACAAAAAAACAAATAAACAAAGCAACACCTACAACAAATTAATGCAACTCTACAAATAAATGAATATTCAGCAGACTAGGCCTCTGCAGTCTCTCTCTGTGCAGACATCAAATGCCACTGGCACCTTTCCTGCTGTAAGCCTGGTTCTCTGAGTCTTTCTCAGTCTATGCAGATGGCTGGTATCAATGGGGCTGGATCTAGTGTTAAGCACAGGTCACCCTCTGTGCTTTCCACAGATGGAGTCTCAGTCTCACCCTTTCTCGGTTGGTGGTGGATGTCGCTAGACCAAACTCAATGTAAGAGGCTCTGTTCTCCACATTTTGGCTTTGGCTGGTCTGACTTCTTCCCACCCACCACAGTTGGGTGGTCTGTGGTGATTCTGGAGATCCTACTTGCTGGGTCTACTGTTAAGCGTAGGTCTCCCCCCACACTTTCCAATGATGCAGAGGCGGTATCTGTCTGAGTCTCTGCTCTGTCCGAGAGCAGACTCCATCCCCACCTTCTCTACATTAAACAGCAAATTCTCAGACCTGGTGAGTTTCTTGTGGCTGCATGATTCCCTGTAGGCTCCCTGCTAGGCATTCTTCCATGGGGATGGTGGCTTTACTCTTGGTGTTTTTGAGTGTTGATCTGGATCTCTGGAGGGCATGGTGGGCTTGGCTGCCACTACTGCAAGTTGCAGCTGGTATTTTTGCAGAATTAACTGATAACTTACAATTCCAGTGGTCTCTAGCTGCTTATTTCATGTCCTTGGTTGTTTTTCTGTTCATCTCTGGAGTCGGGTGCAGTGAGGCAAGATGGTGCTACAGGAGCACCCCGCCACAAGGTGAGTGGGTTTCTTTACTGCTCTCTGATCAGTCTCCTAACCTTTTTTTTTTTTTCCTGCTGACTCATACCGTTTATTTGGGGGGTGTCTGGGGATGGAATTCAGGGGAATTTGACCTCTGAGCTATACCCCCTGCCTTATTTTGTATTTTTATTTTGAAACAGGGGTCTCACTAATTTGCAGAGGGCCTCACTAAGTAGTTGAGGCTGTCCACAAACCGTGATCCTCCTGTCTCAGCCTCCTGAATGCTGGGATTACAAGTGTGTGACTTGTATCTTTTGTGTGATTCCTCTACTGGAAGTATTTTATGGCTTTGTAGAATGCTGGTTTTTTTTTTGTTTTGTTTTGTTTTTTGGTTTTTTTTGTTGGTACTGGGGTTTCTGGAAGCCCTTCTACCTCTGGGCTACACAGTAAAGACACACTGGCTCTAGGGTCCAAACTCTACCATTACTTTGTACTGTTTCACACAAAATGAGCATATAAAATAATTAGTTCATGAACTTCTGGAGAGTGGAAAAAAGGAGTGGGTTTAGGGCAGCATCAGAAGCACACAAATATCAGAAAATAAAACTTAATGATTTTCTTTTCAACCACCACTTCCTTAGATTCTGTTTTCTCTGTGGTGAACACAGTAAACTATGTGACTTGATCCTCTTGAGTACTTCTAATCTATATAGACATTTATGTTCATGAATTAATTTATGAACAATACAGTCCAGTTAATACATAGGTGCTGAGTAATACAGACCTTAAATTTTATAGGTACTATAAGAAACGGCATTAGATGGAGTTACTTATTGCAAATGCTCAGCCAAATAGAATTCCCTAAAGTTGAAGCTGGAAAGGTTGTCAAGGGAGAGAGAATGAAGATCTTTTATGTGCCAAGTGTTAAAACTTGCTGCTAATGGTGATCAGAGACTTCCAAGAAAAATTAAAACTGAAAAGACTTGCATGAGGAAGAAAACAATTGAGCTGGTATGAGGCAAGATTATGAGGCTCATTATCAAAGAAAAAGGTCAGCCTGTGCAGAACATTTGCAGAAGTAAGGGAGGCAACTTATTTATATTTGATTTTTTATGATAAATCCAAAAGGAGAAGAGATGAAAAAATTATAATAGTTTCTTATAGGATTATTTAAAAGCCTACAAGATTAGCATGAACATCACAGAAAGTTGCAAAGCCATGGTAAAATTAGAAGACTTGAGAAGGCTTGGAATCTTCAAATTTTAGACAAAGTATTACATTTGCAAATCTCTTTGGTCTTATCTTTTCCTTCTTTTCCAGTGTTACATGACTAGATAATTCAGCTGTTTGTTGTTGCTGTTCTTACTGGGAGTTGGACACAGGTGCATTACATATCCAAGCTATACTCACAGTCCTCTTTGTTTTTCTATTTTGAAACAGGGTAACACTAAATTGTTGATGGTCTTGCTATGTTGCTGAGGCTGTCCATATGTCTATGCTCCTATTTCAGCCACCCAGGTTCTGAGATTACAGATGTGGACCACCATGCCCAGCATAGATGATTCAGCTTTATCAACTCCTAAAACAGGTATTTTGTTAAAAGATAAATAAAAAATAACAACTGTAAAGCACCAACTACCCTGAACATTTGGGGCAACAAATTCAATTTGAATTGAGTAGAATACACAATGAATTACTGAAGGAATGTCAAATCAAAGTTTCATTCATCAAATTTTACCTAAGGCTTTTTCTCAATAGGAGTCTTACAAAACACAGGCCACTACTGTGAGAAAAAGTTCATTTACATATTGTTCTCATTCATTGACTAATTAATCCACAAGCATTGGTGGAAATTTGTGCTCAGCTTGAAGGAGTCACTAAGAAAATACAGAAGGACCTGGCAGTTTCAGTTTATCCCTTTCCTTCAGTATAATAACTGAGTCTCCTTTTACTCTGGTACTCTGAACCTTCAATTATATGGTCCATCTGAACATTGGATGGGATGCTTACCATAAACAATAGAACATAGCAGGGAATATGGAAACCTTATCTGCAAAACGTTAGTGTCTACTCACTAATTTTTAACATAAAGAACTACAATGATAAAGATACATACTTATACTCTATTTGATCTACAATGCTTTGGATTTCCCCTGATCATCAGCTTCATCCCACTTCACTCTAGTTATTCTGCTCCACTGTGGGCTTCTTTCATACGTCATTCTCCCACATGCTCCTGATATACACTCTGCTTGGAATGTTTATCCTCTCTATTCCAACCATCCTCACCCCAATGATGCAATGTTTTCTATAAAATTCAACTGATCATAAAATCTAAATATAAATAGAATGTTCTCTGAGAAGCCTACTTTTACTTTCTGACTTTTTATATGTATATATTGAGTGATATGCAGTTTTCATTCTTAAGATTTAAGACTGTCTGCAATTATTCTGTGTGTGTGTATGTGTGTGTGTGTGTGTGTGTGTGTGTGTGTTGTGTGTGTGTAAAGTTTATGGCTCCATTAAAAATAAACCTAGAAGAAAATCCTTACATTTGTTTACATTCATATCTTCGCTATGGTGGTACAATGTTGATCAACTTATAGTTACTATTCGATGCATTTTTTTATAAAACTGATCATATTAATTAAGGAAACACTTGTTAACAAGCAGCTAGGAAATGATTAAATGCAAAGTGGTATGTGATACTGTCAATAACTGTAGTAGAATTTTCAAGAAAGGAGTTATTAGTGTGAAGGGGTAGAAAATTCTGTAGTAGAGGGTTAGACATTAAATGGCTTTAGTGTATTTAGCTACATTGAAGGGAGAATGTAGAGAATTACACGGTGCAGTGGGAATGGTGATTGGAAGAAAGAATAAGTAAAAAGGCAGATATTCACTTATTCATGGAGACTTACTTAGAGATACTTACTTGATTAACTTGAAATTATCCTCTAACTTGGAAAATAAAGTGAAATAAGTGGTGTGTTATGGAGATTATTGGACTGTAAAGATATAAGAAAGTGCAGGTAGAGAAAAAGTATTGTAAAAACCAACTACTACTGTGGGAGAAACTAAAGTTGGAGACAAAGTCCTTGAATTGGATAGTGACCAAGTTAGCTGAGAGAATGGAAAAGACCAATTGTAGGAAAAAAATACACCACACAAGTCAAATTGTGTTTAGGTATGAAACAAGGGAAAGGTAGTTCACATCTTCTAGTTTGGCTATGGTAAAAACAGGGCTCACTAACAAGAGTAGAAACAGTGAAATTATCCTGTGGGTTGAGAGTGTGAACAAGTTTGACCCTGAGCAGATTAAACCTAAAAAGGGTAAGAGACAACAATACTAAGTGTTCTGTACAGGTAGGACATTAGAAAATTAAATTAGAAGTTAAGGAAAAAATCTCAAGAAAGAATTGGGTTTGAGTTTGGGTAAAATAGGAGATGACTTCAAAAGACAAGAGATTTTTGAAGAAAATTATGACTGCAAGGAAAATTAGATTGGAACAAGAAAGGGACTTCTGTAAATAAGTAATTGGAAGAAGTAGAATTTTATGGAATAAGAAAATAAAGAAGTAAGTTTGAAATGGGGGGAAAGATGCTGGATTATTATTTTTCTAATTTTTAAGAATTTATTGATACATTGTATTTATGCATAATAGTGATTCTAACAGATCCATTCATATATGCATACAACATTTATTGGTGCCTTTCCTTCTATACCCCAGTGCCTCCTCTCTTCCTTCCTCACAATACATGCAAGTGCCCTTGGCATTACTTAAGATGAAAAAAGTGAACCTAGAGTCAATTTTTTCAAAATAGGAGCAATATATGACATCTGGTTAACAGCAAGTGGATATTTTATTTGGAGGAAATACTTAGAATTTAAAACTCACTACAGTAAGATGGTTCAATAATTATCAGTGTTGAAGTTATCTATTCACAGCAAGATATCATTTTACACATATTTATATCTGAAAATGTTAGTCTCAGTTTTACTGCTTATTTCAGATCTTAAAAACATTCTTTTTTCAGAAGCAGTATTGGCAAAAACATTGAACAGTAAGCTGTGTCTCAAAGAATTTTGGTCCATGTCCAATATCCCTACTACATCAACACTCTCTCCAACCTGTGAATTATTATTTTTGGTGGTACTGGGGTTCCTGGAAGCCCCTCTATCTTTGGGATAGACTCCCAGACCTATTTTATACTCTTTTTATGAGAAATAAAAACAACCATAGCATTGTTATATGTCAGTTAATTTACTCTTTCATTCAAACAATCTACTGAGTTTTTAATTATGTAAATGTTCCTAGAGTTTTCTTTCCAGAGAAGCGTTTGTATAGATCACCATTGTCAGAGAAGTTCAGGCTGCAAAGGAAACTCATGCCAGAGACACTGAAGGAATTGGTGAACATTTCCATAAGATCCCAGCTTGTGCCATGCAATCTATCCTCTGATAATATTCTTTCCAAAAATCCAATTTTAATATATTTCCATTATTTCCTCACTGTTTTTTTCTCAAAAGATATCGAGAGGACTCCTTGTTGCCTACCTAGAAAAAGGTGAAGGTTTTATTGACATCAAAATTAAGGCTTTCTTCAATCTAAGTTCTCTTTTCTAGAAAATTTCTCTCCTCCAGTCAAATGTCCTAAGTAAGGGTAAATACATTCTTGCTAGGAGGTTTGTACACATGACAAAAATCCTGGAGCAGCCTATTTTTTTTATTTCAGTCAATTATTTCTATCTAAAATTTTATTAAATCAACCCTAAATTATCACCACCTCAATGTACAATTACTCAGTTACTTCAGGTGAATAATTATCCTGAAACTTTGTAAAAATCTCTTTGTAAAAAAAAAATCTTTGTAAAAATGCTTGCTATCTTGTTACATCCTTTGATTTTGTCTTATACTCTTTTCGTTAATTTTACTACTATTTATTATTCCAAGTGTCCAGATGTTTGGAAATGTGTATTCATTTGCTATATTGCAGATTCTTTGAACAGCATAAAGTTCTGTCCAATCATTCAGTGATACCAATTATCCTTCCCATCAGGATGAAAGAGAATTTATGTTTTAGAATCTCTCTTCTAGAAACAATCTTGTAGATTATGTGATCAAGTTATTATATTTGAGATAAGAACACTAGCTAGTATCCATGAGGTATTTAGTAGCCAATCATTTTTATAACTTTTGGTTTATTTTTAATTATTATTTCCTCTTCTCCCCCTCTTCCTCCTCCTCCTCCTTTTTCTCCACCTCCTCATTTTATTTTTAATTTTAAGACAAAAATCTTTCTAAGTCGTTGAGGCTGACTTTGAATTTGTAATACTTCTTTTATCAGCCTCCCAAGTACCAGGGTTACTGGTATGCACCATTATGCCTGGCAAACTATTTTGAGCACAAAATATTTGAATTTTTATTTTTATGGTAAATATGAATATTTATATATATTATTATTTTCTTTTTGGTAGTACTGATGATTGAAACCCAGGGGACTCTACCACCAAGCCATACCCCCAGCCTTCTTATTTTATTTTTTATATTGAAACAGGATCTCAGTAAGTTGCCCAGGTTGGTCAGAGACCTGTGATCCTCCTGCCTCAGTCTCCCAAGTATTGGGATTACAGGCAAGCCTGGCACATTTTCTTTTAAAATGTATATATACCTGAGAGATTTCAAGAGCTAACTAACTATAAGTTTTTAGTCAGGTCTGATTTTTTTGTTGTGGTGGTTATTTCTTATAGAACAAAATGAATATAAAAGCCTAGAGTAATATAGAAAAAGGTAGTTGGAGTTTTCAAAGATAAATTTATTATTATCATATTTACATTAAATATAAATTGTGGATTTTACATACATATGACAGGCAGGATCTCATCATTAAAAAAGGAAGTGTGCTAAAAAATGACTGAAGTATTAATAATTGGCCAGTCTTAGAGAGTCAAGCATGTTAAGGGTATTGGAACCAGTCAGCCTTTCATACCCAATATTAAAAAGTTATGGTTATAAATTTTAAGTTAAGCTCAACTGTTAATTTGCATTAGCACTTTAAAACAAAAAATAGGCAAGAAAGATCACAAAATGTCATGCTATACTCAACTATCTCCCTTAAAAATAACTTTTCTCAGCCAGGCATGGTTGTGCAGGACTGTTATCCTAGTACCTGTGAGGATGAGACAGCAGGATCACAGATTTAAGGCTTGCCCCAGCAATTTAGTAAGGACCTGTTTCAAAGAAAAAATTCAAGTGTAAATTTTGCTCATTCTCTAACAGCCCCAAAACCTCTTTAATCCCAACTTGAGCAATAAAGACTGCACTAAATGAACAGCTCCAGACTTCTCTCGCTGGAATGACCATCTGATAATATAGATGGGGCTGACTTGAAACTCCTGGAAGCTTCAATTTGCAAACCCCACAGTTCTTTGATTACTTTAGTCCTGTACAGATCTCTGACAACATTGTTCACCACAGCATCATTAAAGTAATCTGACTTGAGGTGTATGTTTTATTTCTTGCTTTTTAAAATATAAATCATGACACATAATCGTGAGAAGTACAAGTCTCAGCTCCTGCTGTGAATAAAGCTTTGAGGGCTGAGTCCAGATGATGGCCTGTGGAGCTTACCAGCCCAGAAGGTTCTGTGAATTTGTAATAGTAGTAGATTTTAAAGTATACATTCTGAAAAAAATGTGATCTTATGTGATGCAAGATCCCTAAGTTCCTACTGTCTAGCAATGAGCCTCAGTTTAAAAAAATAGTCAGGGCAAGAAAGTCAAATCCTTAGAGGCAGATGCTTGGTACATACAAAGGTATCCAACTACTCCTAGAAAGACACCTATAGCACTTCAATTACACACTGGCCATGTCTCTCAGCACATCAGAAAAGCACATGGCTCTTTAATGGGATCTATACTTCAAAGAAAGAGGAAAGTCGTTGGGCGTGAATATTTTCAGAAAAATTTCTTTTCCTAAATAAGCCACATAAAAGACATGACTCCATGTGTGTAAACAAATGCATGTATGTGTATGAACGCATGTGTATGTTTTAGTCATTATCAATTTTACCAAAAAACATGGTGACTTTTGCACTTGTTTTCAAGAAGTACACTTATAATGATATTTATCAAGTCAAGTGTGTTATATCTGGCATCCAATTTGAGGTGAACCTTTCACACAATAGACCTCAGGAAAAAGTATATAGTCATGTGGTATATTAAGAAGTAGGATCATGATACCATCCATCTATTGTCTCATTCTCCAATCTCATGGAGAAGCTTACTGAGATGAGTGCTTTCATCAGCTTTTCCATCACTTTGACCAAAATATCTGACAACCACAACTTAGAGCAAGAAAGGTTTATTTAGCTCACAGTTTTAGAGGTTCTGTCCATCATCAACCAGCTCCAAGGCAGAACCTTTGGTATCAGGGAACAAGGCAGAGAAAACCCTCTCTCAATAATGGTGGCAAGGAGCATAGAGAAAGAAAGAAGAAGACTAGGGACCTATAGAGTCCCCAAGAGTATTCCCCAAGTGAGCCATCTCCTCCTTCGATGCCCAACTCTGAACTTTCGTGCATTCAGGACTGTACTTTTAATACATTAGCTCTTGGGAGACCATTTTAAACCTAAACCGTAACAGTGAGTACGACAGTTGAGGAATACACCTCTATGGTAGCTGACCAGTTACAGGAACACAGGTGAAAGCAACCTCACCAGTCATCTGATTGAATGGCACCAAAAAGACTGAATGTTTGGTGTCAGCTCTTGACAGAATCCATCTGCAAATCACTGCCAAACACAGTTCATGGGCCCAGAGAAGTGTTGCAGTGGAATGAAGTCAACATTCCCCTGGGAAGTTGAAATTTATTGTTCATAAAAGGTTATGTGTCAGAATTCAGTACCATCTAATGCACTGTCTAGGAAGCTCAGCATAACTTAGAAAGTTCTTCTAATTGCACTCAGTATATTTGAGGTAGTCTAAGAGTTAGGATAAAATTTTTGTAATGTTAATTTTATTTCATCCTCATATCACCCCACAAAGTAGAAGTTATCCAATAACTCTGCCATGGTTGCACATGATTGCACATGATTTAAGTGGTAGAGACAGTTTCTATAGTTAACTGTTCTAAACATTGCGAGCATATAGATAGAGCAGATGAATAGTTGCTCACTTATAAAATATTGATCAAATTTATTTATTCTTATATTACTAGTGCATTATTATTCACATACACAAATGTTACAGAAGATGATAGATATGTATTGTATTAATGTGAGATCAAGAATCAATGATGGCAGTTGGTATGATGGTGCATACCTGTAATCCCAGTACTTGGGAGGCTGAGACAGGAGGATCAGAGGTTTGAAGCCAGCCTCAGCTACTTAGCAAGGCCTTCAGCAACCTAGTGAGGCTCTGTTTTAAAATTAAAAAATAATATAGGACTGAAGAATAACTTGAAGTTAGAAAGTCCTTTGCTTTGCCGGGCGTGGTGGCGCACGCTTGTAATCCCCGCGCTTGGGAGGTAGAGACAGAAGTATCGCGCAGGTTCGAAGCCAGCCACGCGCGCTGCCTTAGGAGACCCTGTTTCCAAATAAAAATGTAAAAATAGGTCTGGGAGTGTAGCCCGGAGGTAGAAGGGCTTCCAGGAACCCCAGTACCACTACCAAAAAAAAAAAAAAAAAAGTCCTTTGCTTCAATTCTCAATTACTCTCCCATTAAAAGAAAGAAAAAAGCATTGATGGTTGCAACACCAAAACTTACTATACATTATAAAATCATAATGCTTAACATTTATTAATTTTCTCCTCTCTGTTTCTAAAGTACCAGGAGACAAAATAGGACAAACTGTAACTGAGAGAAAGTCTCGGGATCGTCCAACTGAGAGATCATCCAGGGTGAAATTATTAAGTAGGTTGGCTGTCATCATTTTCAGATTGTTTATGTTTATTTAATATCCTCCCCCTCGCTCTGTCTAGCCAAGCTCCTTTGTTGTGTTGACTTGTCATTCCCACAATTGCTCTTCAAAAGAAAAGTTCTTTTAAATTTTTCTTAAAAATTGTCTTTCCTATGACTTTGCCAGCCCCATGGTTCTCAACATTAATATGCATATGAATCTCCTGAGGTTCTCATGAAAAAGCTCATTGCTGCCTGCAGTTACAGGCTTAAGGCCCTGCGCCTCTCACAGGCAGCAGGGTGATCCCGCTGCTATCATTTCATATGCCACACTTTCAGTACCAAGCACAGGAGGACACCTGGTCCTTGGAGAGAATCCTTTGGCCATTGTTTACCTATTACTTTTTCTCTTTTTAAGCCTTACTGATGATGCTCATTAAAATAGCAAATCTTCCCCATCTTTATTCACAGAACACTCATCTATTCCCCTTTTTACTCCCTGCATTGTTGCTCTTCAAAGATTTTTTAACTACCTGAATTATTTTATTTTCTTCTTTTATTTTGGCTATTATCTATTTCTAACTGGGAAAATATAAGCATCATGAGGGCACAAGTGTTCATTCCTTTTGTTCACTGTCATATTCATGTTATCTAAAACAGTTTCATGAGTGAACCCAATAAAGAATGAACCATCTAATTTGGAGATAGAGCTAATGGCACCAAACTTCAAGGATAACATGTATAGCAAGGAAATTGACATACACAAAAGCAAAAGAAATGATTAAGTAGCAAGGACTCTAAGCAACATGGGGAAAATTATATAGATAAAAGGAGCACAAGACATCCTTCAGGTGTTCCCCTTCAGGTGACTACTCCAGCTGTTCCATCAGTTCCTAGTGGCAGCTTGAAATGTTAATTAACCAATTCACTTTTGTGAAATAAGACCTGTTTTTCTTCTATTTTAAGATGATGTGTGTAATTATATTTTCTTTTTCAAATGTTATACATTTGATGGTAGGAAACCTGTAGGAAAGAGAACCCAGTTTGCTGTTTTCAAATACATTTGGTTATTTTTTCTGTCCTTTGATGCTATCGTTTTTTATTTATGTTTATTTATCCTGAGTCCAAATACTCACTTATTCTTATAAAATGTATTGTCATATTGTGGGGAGCCATTAAGGTCTTCCCCTTATCTTGTCTCACCCTTATTCAAAAGTGCACTTCTGACTGTCCTTCACCCAGAGTCAACAAGGTTTTGGGTCATGGGGGTTTCAAAGTAGTAAGACCCTCTTGGAATGATGGATGCTAATTGTTCTGTCTGCTAGATAAGATTAGGTTTCTGTTGTAACAGGGTATTATTTGACTTGCTCATGATGTATGTACCTTGTACTTGCCTTCTTGCATTTCTGTGCAACCCAAAGATAGAAACTGTATAAATGGCCATGAGAGAATAAAGTCGAGGTGCCAGTAGTGACTGGTGACCCTCCCATGCGTGAATTCTTTAATCCTCACTCTTCTCTTTTGCCAGCTGGCTCTGGTATCATATAAAAATAGAAATATCTAGTTAGCAGTAAGGGTATTTTGCAAATCTCTCTACACATCAGCGCTTTGGATGGTGGTTCTCAACATTATAGGTGGCCCTTTTTATGAATAATATTTTACTATAGTCTCACATCTCTCCTTAAATAATACTCATTGATTAACAAAATAAATATTTATAGATAGTATGTGTGACATAAATTAAAGTAATAAAAAGTACTTAATAAAAATTTTATGTATAAATTCTGGCATGTCATGATATCATAGTTTTTAAATTTAATTTTTAAATTTTCTCCATCTTTACATTTATTTATTTATTTATTTATTTTTTGGTACTGGGGATTGAACCCAGAGGCATTTTACCTCCGAGCTACACATCCCAGATTGATTTTATTTCTTATTTGTAAACAATGTCTCACTAGGTTGCTTAGCACCTCACTAAGTTGCTTTGAACTTGCAATTCTCCTGTTTCAGTCTCTCAAGTACTGGAATTATAAGCATGCACCATCTTGTCTGGCTCACACTCACATCCTCTAAGGGGTGGTACTTTCTGGATCAAAATTCTGACTAAAATGTTGGTAATCAGGGGTGGTATATTGGCATGGATCCCCTCCCCATGCCATTCTGGCATGGGCTGTAACTATCTTCTGTATTTATATCTTTTTAATAAACTTCTTTAAATCTTCAGCAAGTGTCTGAGCTATGTATACTTATCCTTAGCTCAGGACAAGAACCCGCGGTTTTTTCTGTTTTTTGGGTTTTGTTGTAGTTTGAGGGAAATTGTGTCCTGGGCCCTAACAGAAGTCCCCGGGAACAGTTTCCCCACAACCATAACATTCCCACCGCAACATTGCCCACCATAACATATTTGGTGCCCATGTGAGGCTATCTGTCCAGCCAAAGGCGACTCCAGCTGACGGTGGCCCCAAAGCCACTGCATCTTGAAGGTCAGTAACCCTCCCCAAAATGGGACCAGATCCTGATGGATGACTGGATTGCTGGCACCAACAGGCTCTCTGGAACCATGGAGACCCCCTGTCATGGACTAGCTATGGCAGAATCTCCAGGGGATCGAACATTCCCATTAAATAGCATAGACATAATAAGCCCAATGAGTGCCCATCCATTCTGCCCACATCACAGATGGGACACTTTTAAAAGTCCTATACAGCCAGGTGTGGTGGCGCACGCTTGTAATCCCCACACTTGGGAGGCAGAGACAGGAGGATCATGCAGGATTGAAGCCAGCCACGTGCGCTGGCTTAGGAGACCCTGTTTCCAAATAAAAATGTAAAAATAGGTCTGGGAGTATAGCCCGGAGGTAGAAGGGCTTCCAGGAACCCCAGTACCACCAAAAAAAAAAAAAAAAAAAAAAAAAGAAAGAAAGAAAAAAGTCCTATACAAGGTTAAATCTAAAGAGAAAAGTCCATGGCCCACCTTCAGAAAACTTCCCAAGCAGGTGACATCAGCCAGCACCCATTTCTAAATAGCAGTGAGTGTGTGTGTGTCTGTCTGTGTGTGTGTGTGTGTGTGTGTGTGTGTGTGTGTGTGTGTGTCCCGGCAATGAAAACAGGTTCTAGGGAGATAAGATAAAGGAGGGTAAATGGACAGAGAAAGCTCCCCAAACAGGAGACCCCAGCCAGCACCCATTTCTAAAATGGTAGTGAGTTTTTCTATAGTTTGAAACAGGTTCTAGGGAGATAAGCTAGCTTGTTTTTTTTAGTGGCAGGGTCTAGGAAGCATGGCCATTAGCAACTGCAGCCACGTGCACTCTGTTGGTCTGAGAACTATGGCAGTTGGTAGTCCCCAGGAGCTAATGGAAGCATAAATAGGTAAGGTTCTCCAAGAGCTTAAGAAAAAGCCAGCCAAAAGTTTCAACCAAATACAGGCAGGTCTGCTAGGTGAATGGCCACACCTAGGAGGCATTGTCTGGCATTCAACAGGCAGTTACAGCTCCATTTGCATAAGGAAGCCCTCAGGGGAGGAAGCTCAGGAGGAGCCTAAGCTGGACCGCAGGTGGCTCGGGATTCTTAGTCCCCTCAGAAATTGAAAAACATTTTCAGGGAAGCAAATTAATAAGATTTTGTTGAAAATGGCAATATTTTCAGCTAGAAAACCTCATTTAGAGAAAGGACAGGCACAGTGAAAGTTTGGTTGCAAGGCAGATGGGAGGTGGCTACAACTTCAAGCTTGCACTGGCTTTCTGGTGGACAGTGACGCAACTTCACTGCTCCATGCGGTCCCAGCTGGATGCCCCTGGCTGGGCCACTAGCTTTAGAGGTGCAGAGAACTTTATTCGGACAGAGAAAGGCCATGCAGACTCTTTCTTTCTTAGGTGGAATTCCAGCAATATCCTAAATGCTAGGATAATTAATTGGTTTTTGAGTGGGAGCTCTGGGAAGGGTGGGCGACCTTTCCCAGACAGGCCACTAAAACCACACCCTTTCCCTCTCAAGTGGGATCCCAGTAATCGAAAGTGAGTGCCAGATCTCCACTCACATGTGTTCTTGGAAAGATAGATGGAAGTAGCTTAACTTCAGAGACCACCCAGATTTCTTTAATGACTGCAGTGTTGAGACAATTCCCAAAATGCAAAGGTTCTTTGGCACTTGAGCCCAGCCACAGTAATGCCGGACCCTCCCAGGCACATCTTCAGTGGCCTGGTTTCCACAGGGCCTTAGTGCCGCCAGATTAGTCTCCAATTGGTTCTGCCTACAGGTCTCCTTACACCACCTGGAGAGGAGAGCTTAGAGTTCGATCTGCCCATATGCAGTTCTTTCTTAAGGGCTGAGTGTAAGGCTACATCACCAACTCAAACAATGGGTGTTGATATTCTTAAAACTTTACCCAGTAGAATAGGAGGTCATCTTCAAAGTCTACTACCGCAGGCTGCCAATTCAGCTTAACAGGGACTTGAAAAGGGAAAGACAGATGGACAAAAGCCATGAAAGGACTCCAGCCAAGCACAGAAGCCTAGGCTCAAGTCTGTTTAAGGGTGGAAAGCAAGGACATCTCTGGAGTAATACTCTCAACCAAGAGGCCAAAAAGGCCCTCCAAGGCCTGGCTCACAGTGCAAATGGGGACCATTAAATGGCTGAGCATCCCCAATTCCAGAGGGAACTGGGGTCCCCAGACCTAGGTTCCCAGTGAGTTCTCCCAACTACCACCACCTGAATTAGGACTAAAAGAGCCTTAGGCGATTGCAGTGAGATCTCAGAGGCCAGATCTAAGGTGTCCCCTTCTTTACTGGCCCAAGGTCCAAAAGCTTAGCCAGGGTGTGGGGGGCTTATCAGGCCAGCCCTAAACCATCTCTTTACTCATTATTCAGCCTGCTGCATCCAGGGTGACTTTCTGTTCTCTCATTCCTAGCCATACCAGAGATTTCAGTTCCTCTGATAACAAGGACACATAATGTCAGAAAGCAAAAGTTTTTTTTTTTTCCTTTTGCTGGCTGCACTAAAGTTATTGCGCATATATATATATATATATTCAGTCTTAGCTAAACTGGTAACTTCAGAAAAATTGTCCAATTAGACTCCTGTGCGTTGTGATTAAATAAAGTTATTTTCTTCATTGACAGAATTAATGTTTTAAGACACGCATGATGCTTATGATGTTGTGGATTTCTGTGGTAATTTATAATACAGTTTTTAAGGTGTATGACCAAATGTGATATGCATTGTCCTTTTAATTTTATCCCTTTTGCAGAACTAAGGTTTTAAGGTGCTAGTGATATTTACCTAATGTCTTATAATTCAATTATTAAATTGGGGAAATGCAAAATGCAATGCTTTAAAATGCTCTTAACTTCATAAGGTTTATGATAAGTTGGGTCCTGCACTCATGTGACTTTGTGTCACATGACCTCTGCAGGGCAAGGGAGGGGCTGAAACCCCCGCTCATGCATCCATCTGGAAGGAAAGGGGACTGCTTACATCATTGGGATCCCCCATTAAACATAAGTTCCAAATTCTAGACTCATTAGGGGCAGTCCAAAAACCCAAGCAAGTGGCTATCTTATATTGTCAGGGTCATCAGAGGGGAACAGACCTTGTTTCTCAGGGTAATAACTTACCCAATAGAGCAGCATGAGAGGTTGCCAGCTGTCCATGTCAGACACTCTGCCCCATCCTGTGGGAAGGGTCCCTGCTGCCTGATGTGAGACCAGTGTATTCCCAAGAGGAAAGCGCTAGAGCCCAGCAGCAAGGATGTAAGATGGATAGTAGGGGATGGTGGATTACATCTGACAATTAATTCTGGGTTCCCCAGAGCATGCAATGTAAGATACTTAAAACTCTCCATCAGATGCACCATTTGGGAAGTGATAATTCCTTAAAACTGGCTTCAAGATTGTTTACCAGAAAAAAAGTTACAGTAGACAATGACTCGCATCGTGCAGGGATGTGAAATTTGTCTTAGAGTTAACCCTAAAAATAACTTGTTAAGCCCTCCAGGAAAGCAATTGAGGGGCACATATCCAGGTGACGATTGGCAGCTTGATTTCACTCACATGCCTGGAGGGTAAAAGGCATCAGGTAATGTTAGTTTTAGTTGATAACTTTACAGTATGGATAAAAGCTTTGCTTGTAAATCAGAAAAGCCCCAAGAGGTAGTAAGGGTATTACTTCAAGAAATTATTCTTTGTTTTGGAGTTCCCCGCTCATTACAGAGTGATAATAAACCAGCATTCAAATCGGAAGTCACCCAAGATATCACACAAGCTCTGAGAATAGATTTTAATTTGCACTGTGCCTGGCATCCACAGTCCTCAGGATAAGTAGAAAGGACAAATGGTATTTTAAAGTGGCACCTTCTCAAACTAACCCCGGAGGTACATGCCCCCTGGTGGCAATTACTTCCAATGGCCCTAATATGGATTCATAATACGCCTAGCCAATTGAATCTCACCCCCTTTGAAAAGCTATATGGAAGATCTTTACTGACTCAAGATATAGTCTTAGATATAGAGTCTCAAATATTAACAGACTATGTTACCTAATTGGCAATATATCAACAGGTCTTAAGTAAACTCCAAACAACACTGGAGGGGAAAGGGGACCCTTTGTTTATCCAGGAGACCTGGTACTAATCAAATCCATAGAAAGAAAGGAAAACCCCTGGATGGGCCCATATCCCGTTATCATTTCTCCTCCCACTGCTAAGATACCTGACATTGATTCATGGATACGTCATAGCAGGGTTAAGAAGTGGACAGCAGAAGGCCTGCCACCTGCTCCCGCTGTGACCTCTGAGATTCCAGAGACCACTCCAGACTATTCCTGTGAGCCACTGCAGACTTCTTTTCAAGAAGACATCCTTTGATAAGTAGTCGCAATTAAGGGGGACAATTTAGTATGCCCCTTTCTCCACAGGAATTCCATGGTTTCTTCTGGACTTTACCCAAGAGCTCACTTTGTTCCTTCATGGCCCCTTTGATACTCCAGAACAACTCTTACAGGTGTTCCACAAGGAGTGGCTCCAGGGTACTTTCCAGGAATATACAGACACTCAAATTTGTGTCTTTTAACTTTTCCTAATTATACTTCTTTTTCTGGACTAATTAGACAATGAGGCAATTCATTTTTGGTATTTTTACAACTGTTATGTGTTCACTTGCTGAATGATGTTATCTTATAGCCTTTAGCTACAGCGGCGACACAGTGGTGATAGGAAGTTCCTTGATATTGCAATGCTGGACAAGTTGTACTTCTCCCATAGGACCGATAATATGGGTAAAAGATTCAAAAACAATATTTTCTCATACAACTCAACAGTTCAGATTTAAAATTTAATGGATTAATCAAAGCCTTCTAACACCAGTTTTTCTATTATTCTACCTCAAGCCATCATACTGGATAATGGCACCTATAAGTATATAAAAATCCAAAAATAGTACCCTAATGATATACCATATGAGGAATCTTCTAAAATATTTATTCAAATTACCCCAAAGCCTCTTTCAGGTCTCCACAGTACTAATTTCTGGGTTCACATGGCACAAAATATACTAAATACATCCCAGTAATGTATGTTTAAGCCAAAGTCAGCAAAACAGGTTTTAATTTCTCATTTAAATATTATCTTTTGGGTTTTTGTGGTTAACCTGTATTGTGAGTGTTGTCTCATAGGGTTAAAGCTTTCCAACAAACAGAACCTGACAGACATCTATCAAAGCCCTTTGGATGGTCATAGACGTACACAGCACAGACCCATCTGATTCCCCCATGCCAACTACATGCATGAATGTTACCCTAAAGCTGGGGCCCCCAACTTTGTCCCTGTTCAGCTCGAAGCAGTTTATGACCAACTTGACGTCCTTGAAATTGACTCATGTTAAATGTTTGTAAACTCATGTTAAATGTTTGTAAAATTGTAAAAGTCAAAATGTATTGTCTATATCTAACTTTGGCCTGACAGGTGTCAGGAAGTTACTAGACAGAGGGGGGAATGTACCAGTATTGGGAATGGCCTAGGAAGATTTGAGAAAGCTCTGATTATGAATAGATATATTTCAAAAATAATTGTGTCAAAATGGCAGACCTGGAGAGAGAAAGGCTTGGCTTTGATCAGGAACCAAACAACTATTGAAACTTAGATTGACAGGTAAAAGTAATTAGCAAGTCAATAGGAAAGGGGAGATAGGGCTTACTCTTTCTAAAGACAGATCTACATGATAGTCTAGGGAGGATGGAGCAGGGGGTTGACCTTCTCCCTTCATGAAAGTAGACACCTTGCCACACCTTGCTGGGAGAGGACCCATACAGGGACGTTTACTAAGTCAGAATTACGTAAAAAAGATGGAGGTCATGGGTATAAAAAGCCCAGTCTACGTGCTGTATCTTTGGGTGGTGAATTGGCTCAGACCATCCCTCTCATGCCATTCTGGCATGGGGCTGTAACTATCTTCTGTATTTCTATCTTTTTAATAAACTTCTTTAAATCTTCAAAAAAATAAAATGTTGATAATCACAATGAAGGAAACAAAAGGTCAGCTTTTGTTTGAAGTTTGCAGACAGGAGGAGGTAGCTATTGTAAGTCTGAAAAAAAGGATACATACCTTTGATGGTATATGCCATTTTGTGTAAGTTTTCACACTATTTTTAAATTTTTAATGAGTACATTCTGGTCACCTCCGTCCACACTGCAACTCCAGTATGCACTAGAGAAGCAGAATGTCCCACTTGCCCTGCACCTCTGTGCATCTGGAGAATGTCCTGTCTGCAGTCATGCTTTGCCTGCTGGTGAGTTTAAATCCATTTAGGGTAAAAAGTTGACTGTTGGTTGTTTTTTATTACTGAATAAACAGTATTTTTAGGCCTTTCTCCTTTCTTAATTCTCCCCACATCTTCCTCTCTTCAAAGTAGTCACCACATTCTTCTTAACATAAAGAACTCAGGATTCATACTGACTTTATTGCTATCACCCCACAAATAAAGATTAGTTTTGCAAACAGGTATAAATTTTTTAAATTTTTTCCAAAAATTTATTTCTTCCTAATGTATCCTATTTTTTCTTAATAAAATATTTTATTATTATTTTTTTAATTTGTGCATTGTGACCATACGTCATGATGAAGTTCAGAGTGAGAGTCATACATACACAGGGCACCCAGTGAGCACTCTCCCTGCTCCCACTCAACTCACTCCTTCTCCTTGTGCGCGACACTGCAGTCAACATTGACAATCTGTGTATGTACATCACTGATGTCTTTCCCTCATCAAGTCTCTCTGCCTCTCCCTCTTCTCTCTAATAGGCTCCCTCCCTCACTCCACTAAGGTTTCTCCTCCTTTGTCTGGAGTCCCTCCTGTTACCCAATTTTTCCATAGCTTCCACATATGTGGAAAAACATCCAACCGTTCACAATTTGTGGCTAACTAATCTTACTTAGCATAATATTTTCCCATCTCATCCATTTTTCTGCAAATAGCATAGTTCTGTTCTCCTTTATGGCTGAGTAGAATTCCAGTGTGTGTGTGTGTGTGTGTGTGTGTGTGTGTGTGTGTATACATATATATAAAATTCATTCATTTATTGGTGGACACCTAAGCTGTTTCTATAGTCTGATGATTATGGATTGCATTGAAATAAACTTAGATGTATGCATTACATTTCTAATAAATTGAAACTGTTATTTCTGTCTATACTTTCTTCATTTGACTTCTCCTTCCCTTTAGCATTACCAAATAACCAGAACTGCCCCAGTTTTAATTTGCTATTTTTAAAGATTTTGTGATTTCCTTTGGAATATATTTTTACTTATATATTTTAGTTCCATTATAAAACAAAACATGATTATTTGAGTGGATTTGTCATAACAAGCAAGAGAGCTATTAAATACATCGTTAAGAAGAAAAGCTAAGAAAAACCATCTTTAAATATGTTGAGGAAGCTGTGAAAATATCACAGAGAGAAAGGGAGAAGAGAAAATGTCATACTAAGTAGTGATAGAAATCAGCTCCTGCATAAGCCATATTCTATACCACATATTCCTTTTTTTTTTTCCGGTGGTACTGGGGATGAAGCCCAGGGGCCTTCTATCTCTGGGCTACACTCCCAGACCTATTTTATATTTTATTTGGAAACAGGGTCTCTTAAGCTAGCTGAGGCTGACTTCGAACCCGCGTGATCCTCCTGTCTCAGCCTCCCAAGCACGGGGATTACAAGCATGCACCACCACGCCAGGCTCTATACTACATATTCTAAAAGTAAATCTCTCAAACCTTTTGTTTTCTTCTTTTATTAGAACTATCTCTACACACTCCTTGTGATCAAAATAAATATTTAAAGATGCTTTCAAATCCAAACTCGATCTTTATCACTGTTATTTTCCCTCTTCTCGTGCATTTTACTTAAACATTTTTTTCCAGTTTAGATTATCATTTTAAATTCGTCCACATGGAAATCCATGGGCTGATTGGCCTTGTGAATGCAAAAACAATTCCTGATCAGGTAAGAGGCAGAAATCTTAAACTGTGTTTATGCATAAAAGATTAAATGAAGAACTGAAATGTGATGTCTTCCTTTTCTTGTTGGCAGTTGATCCTCCTATGTTTTTTCCTGCTTTCAGATCTAACATAAAAAGATATAGACATTTTTCAAGTTTTTCAGGTCTTGTTCTCATTATTCAACATAAAAGCCTTTGAGGATTACAAAGACTTCATAATTTAGGAATTATAGAGTCATTACAGATGATGCAAACTACTTTCTTGCAAGAAATTCAGACTCCACTGTTTTATACCATTGGAAAAATAAATATCTTGTGCTGAGACAATAGGGAGGAACTTCTTGAGCTAGCCTATCCTAGATGCTTAAGATTTTTCAGATTTAAACTAATTTTTTAGAGCCGGGCGTGGTGGAGCACGCTTGTAATCCCCGCGCTTGGGAGGCGGAGACAGGAGGATCACGCAGGTTCAAAGCCAGCTGCCCGCACTGGCTTAGGAGACCCTGTTTCCAAATAAAAAGGATAAAAAATAGGTCTGGGAGTGTAGCCCGGAGGTAGAAGGATTTCCAGGAACCCCAGTACAACCAAAAAAAAATTAAACTAATTTTTGGGTATACACAAGTGTTATGACTTGGTTATGAAGTGTCCCTCAAAAACTCATGTGTTCAAAACATGGTCCCTGATGCAGCAACAGGCAGAGGTGGGGCTTTGGAAAAGTGATTGGCTCATCATGATCCTGACCTCATCAGTAGATTAATCTATTCATAGCAGGATGAACTCCTGAGAGATGATAGGAACTCTAGGCATGTGGGTCGTGGATAGAGAAAGTAAGTTACTGGGCATGACTTAGGACTATATATTCTCCCTGATTCCTGCTATGAAACCTGAGCAGAAATAAATTTTCCTCCTCTATATTTTTCCTGTCAGTGATAAAAAGCAGACAAACACATCTGTTAAAATCACTTAAAAATGTGTGCATAAGCTGGGTATAGAGGTGAATATCTATAATCCCAGTACTCGGGAGGCTGAGACAGGAGGATCACAGGTTCAAGGATATCTTCAATAACATAGTTAGATTATCACCATCCTAGTGATACCCTGTTTCAAAACAAACAAAAAACCAAAAAAACAAAAATGTTTGGGGAAGATAAGTTTATTGTTTACTCTCATAAAATATGTTACAATTTTAAGAAAAGTATATCCAAAATTTAGTCAGGGCCAAATCTTCTATTTTGAAAAATATTTAACACTTTTTTTCACATTTTCTCTTTCCTTCCTTCCTCCCTCCCTCCCTCCCTCCCTCCCTTCTTTCTTTCTTTCTTTCTTTCTTTCTTTCTTTCTTTCTTTCTTCCTTTCTCTTTCTTTCTTTCTTTCTTTCTTTCTTTCTTTCTTTCTTTCTTTCTATCTCTCTCTTCCTTTCTCTTTCCTTTCCTTCCTTCCTTTTTTTGTACTATGTATTAAACACTGAGGTATTCTACTTTCAGGCTACACCACCAGTCCTATTTTCTTTTTTATTTTGAAACAGGGTGTTACTAAATTGCTGAGGGCCTTGCTAATTTGCTGAGGCTGTATTTGAACCTTCAATCCTCCTGTCTCAGCCTCTCAGGTGTTGGGATTACAGGCATGCACCACCACATCCAGCTAACATTTTTTTTTTTTTGAGGTACCAGGGATAGACCCTAGGGGTATTGTACTTCCAAGCTACACCCCCAGCCCTGTTTTTCAGTCTTTTTCAGTTTTTGAAACAGTGCCTCATTGAGTTGCAAAGGGCTTTTCTAAGTATCTGAGGCTGACTACAAACCATGATCCTCCAGTCTTTGCCCCTTGAATGCTGGGATGACAGCATGCACCACCATACCTGGCTCCAGCTAACATTTCTAATGTAATCCTTGAACAGTTTTCTGAGAAACTTTCAAGAAATTAAGAACTCAACTAGAAAAATTTTCTTAATCAACTAATATCTAGATTTATGAAGAGGCTAAAAATCTGTAACCCACAATTTTTTAAAAGATTATTGAACTATGTGGGGCCCAGAGGAAGTACAGGTTGGCAGTGAGGACCTAACTTCACTTACCCCGTGTAGGCATGGATGAGCCTGCTCAAGCCTCACTGGTATAAACCAGTGTTTAGTTAGATAAGGATAAATAGACATGTTGTCCTGAGTAGCCACAGATGTGTATATAATTGTTTAAGAATGACTAGGTAAAGCATCACATACAAGTGTACATCAGGCTGGTGTGAAAGTGAGCCGTTTTGCCCAGAACCCTCTAAAAGGGTTGGGTCTGTGAATAAAGTTGCTATTTGTCCTCTGATGGTGATTTTGTCTGTGTTATTTTCACTGGGGATCTTGATGCCAACCCCCCCCCCTAACCAGAGCTGGCCCATAATAGGGCCTTTGACAATTTGTATAGTCAGCAGGACGAGATATGCATGCCCCCAGCACCCCTTTGGAGGAGTAGCCTGGGTTAGAAGAGATGTGGCCACCGGCCTCTCTGTGGTTCCAAGTAGCAGAATATCTGGCAATATGGACCCTACCAGAGGACTGGATAAGGTATGTCCCCAGCCGGATGAGGTCTGCAGGGTGCTGGAGGTGCTGGCGCCAAATTTCGCAGTGGCACAACCAGAGGTGGCCTGGATGTTTCTGGCAGTGTTGCATCATGCCGACTGTGACACTGAGAAGCTGACATGAGAGGTTCACTGACTATGGCAACAGGAATAAGATTTAGAACAATGTGTACAGGCTGCCAAATGAATCCTGCACAGACTGAATGAACTTGATCCAGCTTCTAGATCTGGTAGTCAGGTAGACTTTCTTCAATATGCATGCCCCCTGATAAAGAAGAAGGCAGAGATAAAATAGCCTTCAGCCCCCAGGGGAGGGTTTCAAGACCTCAGAAATCCACCTACAACATCAATATGACTCTGTATAAGCATGTGAAGTTAAGGGATTTGTCAAAGTAATGGAAGCAAAAGATAGGGGACATGGTCCCTGCATGGCTGTTTCACTTGTGGGATGATGGGGCTGATAATACTGAGCTGAACCAGATTGGATCACCCAATTGGCTCAAATAACCACCTTGCCTTCCTTGCAGCAGTGCCTACAGAATCTGTGTGTAGCTGATACACAAGCCAGGAATTAGACTCTAATTAATTGGCTCATGGCCACAGCCTGCACAGTTTGGGATAATGCATGCAAGTTTCAGAGACGATGAGTAGCTGAACTACCTTTTAAGATTTGGTTCAGATCATACGTGAGATGGGTATGTGAAAAAATATGTCTGAGGCCCGATATATGAGCCTAGATGAAGATCCGTTTATGGCCTATATGAAAGACTTAGTGAGGCCCTCTGAAACTAAGTGAGACCCCGTTTCAAAGTAAAAAGAATACAAAAATAGGGCTGGTGTGTAACTCTGAGGTACAATGCCCCTGGGTTCAATCCTCAGTGCCACACACAAAAAAATTTTACTTAAAAGAAATCTTTAAATTGTCTTACTTGGAGCTTCCTACTCAAGATCAAACTAAGATTTTTACGTATTATTGTAATTAACTTATCTAAAAATTATTTTAGCAAGTTAGCTGAAGTCTCCAAACTTGCCTTTCTACCTACAGAGCCTGGAGTTACTTTGCACAATATATTTGTGTGTGTGTGTGTGTGTGTGTGTGTGTGTGTGTGTGTGTGTGTGGTACTGGGGTTCCTGGAAACCCTTCTACCTCCGGGCTATACTCCCAGACACCTATTTTTTATATTTTTATTTGGAAACAGGGTCTCTTAAGCCAGTGATGCTGGCTTCGAAACTGCATGATCCTCCTGTCTCTGCCTCCCAAGTATGGGGATTATAAGCGTGCGCCACCACACCTGGCTGAACAAGATATTTTAATACATGTCTACTTTTGTGGCCTATGAGAGACCTAATAAAAAGCTGGCTAATTTTGTTCCAGGTACCAGTCTGAGAAGTTACTCTGAGAAGTTAGAACTCAGTACCATTCATTCATAGGAACATAGAATGTCCTATGAATGGTATAGGACAAATAATTATCCCTTTAAAAATATGCAAAACATGCCTGAATGGGATGGATTTGTTCATTGTTCTTTCATGAGAGTAAAAGTAACCCAGGCTATTTATTAAGCTCTAAGGCCATTAGCTCAGAAGAAGTTATATCACAGTTTTTATATCTTGAGAGTTGGAAGCTGGGAAACTATATACATCAAAATGTTCTTGGGACAGTTTAAATGGCCCTCGGAGACATATATAAGCCACATACAAAAATAATCACATTTGAGTTTTGATCACAAACAGTGATACTAAACTAGATCATTCTCTCAGTTAAGAAAATATGGTTTCAAATAAGTTTTGGCTGATTCCCAAAATAGGACTGCTTTTACCTGAAAGAGATAAATCATGGTTGGTAATACTTAAATCAAGTTGCCACTGTTCCTAAAGGCTGTTCTTAATTGGGAGGTTAAACATATTTTGATTTATGGTGTCTTTTGGGTGTGTGTTTAGCATTTTAAAATAGTTACTATGAGAAAAACAATCACTTGACTCTTTTCATACATTTGTTCATAAGCCAATATAGTTAATGTACATTAGATTCTTAGTTTGGGGGTATATGCTATATAATTTATGCAAGCCTTTTTTCTATTATTAAATACTATGTAATAGTTCTCATATTAAGTACTCAATTATGTTAGATATCTGAATATCATACTTAGAGCAATCCAGTTTACATTTTCCATGACGTTCCACTGAATTGCTCTGTATTCAGTAAAATTGTAATATGTTGGCTGGCAATAGATCTTAGAGAAATTACACATAGCTGGGCATGGTGGCGCACACTTGTAATCCCCACGCTTGGGAGGGGGAGACAGGAGGATCACTCAGGTTTGAAGCCAGCCACGCTGGCTTAAGAGATCCTGTTTCCAAAAATAAAAAATTATAAAATAGGTCTGGGAGTGTAGCCCAGAGGTAGAAGGGCTTCCAGGAACCCCAGAACCCCAGTACCACAAAAAAAAAGAAGTTACACAAATAACTTTTATTTTTAAATGTTTGGAAACTAAGACTTTGAACAAATATGTTACAAAAAGGAAATGACAATACATTTGGAAAACTCCTTTTAAATCTCTCAAGCTTCTCTTAGTTATGTTCGTTCTTCACTCAAAAGTAAATCTCCCATTTCTTAGGAGATTTCCCTTATAAGTTATATGGGGAAAAAAGAAAATCTCCTTGGCTCCACAAATCTGACTTTTTTTCTGTTGAACACTATGATCAGCCTGGTTAAACTGTGAGTTGTGTTCTTTGAATCTTCTTCATTATTTTATAAAGAGAAATCTGAATAATTCTAAGGTATTTGTTTTAAATTATATGAGTCTTATGGAGACATAAAATAGATCTAAGTTTTTAAAAAACTGTATGTGCTAATTTACTCAGATGTGTTCAACTCAGATGTGAATAAAGAGCTTCCTTCACTCAGATATCATTATTAAAAACAATAAAAGAAAATAAAGAGCCATTTTCCTTTGGGAGTGACTGTTCAAGGTACATTAGAAAGAAAATAACTCTGAAGTAGGTTCACCTTTGTCAATCTTTGGGGGTCATTTCTCCAATAAGGCTTGCACAAGTGCTTCCATTATAACCAAATGAATTTAATCACTTCTATCCCTTCTTATAGGTTCTAAGTCTTATTTCCTCATAATCTTTCCTTTTTTATAATATTTGGCTTATGAAAAATAAGTCAATTTTCCATTTCCCATTCCCCTTGTTAGCAATCCTAGGAAGATCCTTAAGAGTCCTGCATCCTCACAAGAGGTGAGACATTGTAAATAGCCCCAATTTTTGCTCTGTCACAATTATTTTGCTTTCTGTCACATTAACAATATACATATTTCAATGTGCACCTTTCTAATTGATAGTCTTGCCTAAGTAAACTTAAGATAAAGTATAGAGTTATAAAACCTTTGGCCTAATCATAAAAGCCCTTTGAGAAGGCTTTGAATCCTTATTTAACATTCATTTGCTGTCCCTTTTCAGCCTGTATGTTTCACTTTCCTTGATCTGCCAATGTTCTCAATGCCATTCTGTTGAATGTCCCTACTTTAGAAAAGTAGATTTCATTTGTTTATTAATTATTAATTATTTCTTTTGCATTTAATATATTACTCATTCTTTCTACATCAAGGATCTTGAAAATAAATTCTGAGCCTTATATGTAGGTTCTTTTTTTTTTTTGGCAATTGAGATTGAACTTGGGGGCATTCTACCTACCTTCAAGATATACCCCAACTCCTTTTTAAAAATTTTTTATTTTGAAACAGGCTTTGGTTAAGTTGTTGAGGCTGGCCTCAAACCCATGATCCTCCTCTCTCAGCTTCTCAAATACTGGTATTACAGGCATGTGATACCATGCCTATCTATATGTAGGTTCTTTAAATAAAATCCTCATAAAATTTTGAAGATGACATAAGGCAGATCTTGACAATGTTTCTATCATAGCAACCTTCCAAGTCTCCATGTGATACTGCCAAACCCCAACAGAGAGACAGGCCTGGGTCAGCTGAGTTGTGCAAGCTCAAGGTTAGATTTTTACCTTAACTTAAAACTGTGAGAATCAGCTGATTACTGATGATTACCTTAATTTCAATTTTCAAATGTAATATTTGTCCTGTGTCTGAGTTTTTAGCACTTTAAATTTTGCACATGAGTTAAATGCCTTATTCATGTTGCCCGTGGTCCAGACCTGCTAGGAAGATTATCCTTGCTGCTCATAGTTTGGTATCAGAGAGAGAATATGTTTCAGTGTGGAGAAGAGGAAGCAGTGATATTTCATGAAGACAATAGCCCAAACTGAAAAGCAATTTGGTATTACAAAAATCACTAATATTTTCTTCTATACAGTTGTAATAAAGTGATCTTTTCTCGTGACAGATTTGTGAATATGTCATAAAATTTGTTTCTACACAGAGAAGCTCATGCCTTTCATACCCTAAAGCTAAGAATATGAGAAAGAATAAAATGACACATAGTAATGAAAACATCAGTTGTCTCTGGGGATGGAAGGGATATGGCCTTTGGTTAGAAATTCCAAAACCGGGAGTAGGACTATAAATCTTCTGGCTGGATTTGCTCCTAAATCCTTCACAAATTTATCCGGCATTTATACTTTCTTTGTTCCTTCCTATTGCAGGGGTTGCCTTCAGGATCAACTTAATTATTTGCCTATTTAACAAAACAAAACAAACAATGCCCCCCCCCAATAAAACAACAACCAGCTGACATTTGTTAAAAAAGAAAGAATTAAAATTGCTTAAAAGACACTGTTTTCAAATGACATTAGTAGATATAGGTAACCTTGAACAGAGTAGCAAAGATTTTATTTATTTATTTATTTATTTATTTATTTATTTATTTATTTATTTATTTTTGCGGGTCTGGGGATGGATCCCAGAGGCATTTGACCTCTGAACTACATCCCCTGCCCTATTTTTTACACTTTATTTGAAACAGGGTCTCACTAAGTTGCAGAGAGTCTCACTAAGTAGCTGAGGCTGTCTACGAACCACAATCCTCCAGTCTCAGCCTCCCGAATGCTGGGATTACAAGCGTGCACCACCACGCCCTGCTAGTAGCAAACATTTTAAAGAAAATCTCCAGCCTATTTTTGGAAGAAAATATATATTGAGTAGTGTCATATTCATGTACAATTTGGTACATGCAGCCATTCATGTCTTTAAATCTTTGACCATTCTTTACAAGATTTAAACAGCTCAGCATTCAATTATTCTATTCAAGGTATAGCTATGAGTAGTTTTTTGTTTTTTGTTTTAAAGCAGGCCTAGCATGGTATAAAACTCTTTTAGGTTTAGGTGCATATGGAAAAAATAACCATACTTGAGTTTAAAGGCACATGTTCTAGAAGGATAGAGGGAAAGAAATCTTGTTCAGAGAGTTTCATATTATAAATATGAAAGTGAAGTCAGTCTATAGGAATAAACCTAGTAAAATCAGAAAATATAAAAACCTGAGCAGAAGAAAGACATAGTGATTTTTAAATAATCCTTAAAGATAATTGAAACCATTTTTACTTTGATGTATAAATAATTCAGGTTTTGAAATAATGCATGTAAAAACTTAAACTCCTCATATATTTTAAGCAGGCCAACTTTTATAGGACTTACTGAAATAACTCAACTGTGTACTTTGTAGTGCCCTGAAAATACTATGGTCATTTAAGTTTGCAAAACTGCAAATTAACTATCTTTTTAAAGTGAAACAGCATTCATTAGAGAATTGTTCATTACGGAGCAGTTCTGTCACTGTTTTCGATAATACATGGCTGTTCATCCTCACTTGATAAATTACATCTTAAGCGTTGAGGTCTGATTCAAAATTCACTTGTATGAGGAAGTTCTACCGGTATCCAGAAGCCTTTCCAGGGCTAAAAGCTATGACAAAATAGTTTTGTATACATAAATTACAGTACAATTATTTCTTATCTTTATAACCAGTAACACTAAAATGGTGGTGTTTTGAAAGTAAACCACCACATGCTAAGGAACTGCAAAGCAAATACTGAGATTAACTAAATGCTACTATAGGGAAGAGGTAAAATAAAAGAAGATTGGAAAAATCCATGTTATATTCAAATTCCTTTCGTTTACACTTATAGAATATCTATGGTTAATCTTATGATGATTCTCAAGTATATGCCTTCTTGGAAATTATATGATACAGAAATATGAAGACGGAGGCAAATCTGTACTCATTAATAAAAGAAAACATTTGATTAGAGTATACTGATAAAATAAAATATTCATGATTTTAGTTTATTTTTTGTTGAATTTATTAATAATCTTTATATATATATATATTTATATATGTATGGCTTTGAGCAAAGACAAAAGAAGTACTCTAAGTCATCCCTGATCATACAGTTGTTGTAATAATCAGCTATTTTACTATTTCCCCAGCAGCAAAAAGACCAATCTTTTCAATAATACATTTCTTTCTGTACAGATTAAAACTCCATACTTATGGGCTTAACTATGTACAGAGAAAAAGAGGTCACTTTCAACTAGCAATGAACTTTTTTTTTATATTACAGGAATGTGAATCAAATTTTTCTTAACCTAAGTATATATACATTCATACATATATATGTATATAATTTACCCTGTACCATTTTAGTATTTTAACATATAAACCTTATTTTTCCATTCTATTACAAAGTGAATAAAAACTGTATGGTTGCACTGAAAGACCATGCAAGTCAATTTTGCTTATGTTTTCCAATAGTGCTCAAAATAAACAAAAATTCATATATATATAAAAATATTTCACTACCAAACCCATTAGTCCTATCAAATGTAAACCTTTAATATTTTAAAGGAACAATGCATGATCTTAATAAATTGAAGTTAATTCTCATATTTTAATAAAATAAAGGAGTTTTGTACTGATATGTAAATGGTCTTGCAGCTTTCCCATAGGTTCTAGGTAGGCTGAACATAATTCCTTTCTCACACCATTCTTAATATGCCCTTATTTGTCACCAACATGTTTATGATAAAATTACATTGATTAGCATTGTTGATTATGTCCACACAAATTGGGATCTGTTAGAGATTAAATGTAGGAACTTATTTTGGTATGATAAATATTATATCCATTAAAGGCATACTAGGCAGCATGGATCCACTTTAGAGTTTTTGCTATTGTTTCTGTTTTCTCTCCTCAAGTCTATCTGGAGGCCCTGTCCTATGTACTGAATGATATTTGTTAAGTTCTTCTTAAATGTGTTGCCAGGGTCAGAGATACTGAAGACCTCCAATTTAGGTCATTGTCTTAACTTGGGTTATTTAGAGAAGTCGGGTATTAGGAATCTTCCCACTGTGTTCCAGTCATCCGCCACATTTGTGGAGTGTGTTAGGCACAAATGATTACTAAGGGACTTCTTTGAGAGGAAGCAGATGCTTCCAGATCATGGAAAGAATCAAAGAAACGAATGAACAAACAAACAAACAATGCTAACAGATAATCCACTTCACCTCTGCTCTCTACCACCATGTATCCATACGATTTTTAGCATATTTAAAATAACAAACCTCCTATCTAAGGTCTATGTTAGTCGCCACATGCCTTAAGATTTGCTAACCATTTAGTTACAATATACATGAGCAAAATGTGTGTTTCCAAACAGACGTGATGATAAATTGCATTTATTTCTTTAAGTGAACACCACAGTGAACTACCAACTACATTGAAGACACAGAACACACTTGCAACTCCAAGTCATGGTTTACAAACAATTCTTTAAATCATAATAATAGTGATAATATAAATGAAAGTGAAAAAACCTCACTTCTAGACTTACATCAGAGATCCAAGTCAGCCTTATAAAAATTTTAAGATAGGCAATTAATGATTTTTTTTATACTTTTCTAGAAACGAGAAATACTGTAAGCCTTTCCTTACGACGACTGATTGAACCTATTTTTTTTTCCCCAAAGAAAGCATGCAGGGACTATTTTTAGATGCTTGATTATGGAAAGAAGGAAGAAAAGTAATGATTTTGGTGTAATACAAGCAGTTTGTAGATTCGAGCATACAATTTTGCATAAAACATTGCAAGTTAAAATGATACTGTAGGTTTCAAGCCACTGCATTATAATTGAATAATTGTCACAGTCAGGTTGTGTAAAATTTAAAACTCTATAAGTTTTGAAGTGAAGCAATAAAACTAAATTCTTGAACAATGACTTTTACCTTCATACAACACAGAATTGCTATTCTTATTTGGGTTGAAAAAGTTATTTACAACTAACATTGATTGAGTCTTGGTAAAAGTCCAATAACACATAAAGACAAATATTCCCTCTGCTTTCTGAAAGATCAATGAGCATGTTTGAGGTTAGAGAGAGTCTGAACACTGCCGGTGCTAGACTCCTATGGTGGCCAAGCATATAATGTTTTCTTCGACCTAATTCAAAATTGAAAGCACCAAAATACAATTTAGATCTAGAAAATGGTATTTGCTGTTTCATCCCTCATTATTAGTGATTGACAATTTAGATGGAGAGACACAGCTAATGAAAGACAGATTTGATTGGTGCTATTTCGGAGCTCATTTAAGCTGCCTTTTTAAAGTCAGTTTTGTTCCCCACTGAATCCAAGAACTCTTCAGAAAAATAGAGAAATACATATATCAAAGGAATTCAGTAAAAGTAGGTTAGAAATAAATAATCTTACAGCAACATTTTAAATCCTTTAATGAGTTAAAGAAAGGACAACATATAACACTGAATGCTAAACAGGTCTTTTGAACTCCTCTTAAGAATTTAGATATATGTATATATATATATATATAATATTTAATAGCATATGTATACATGTTTTTACATTTTGCATGTAGGCCAAAGCTGTCTAAAATATCTCTTCATAGTTGGCTATAGGGATCTATCAGGAGATAGAATAAAATAACATCTGAAGATAGTTTCAGTTTATTAGAGTATTTCTTTCTGCTTTGACAATCAGCAGGGATCATAAATTTGAAGCAAATCGTGGCTTTTCTGCATCTGGGTCTGTGTTTAAGACTGAGGAAGCCTCCCTGGGAAGGGCGGATGCTGGTGGAGGGGGTGCTGGAGGGACTCCTCGGTTGGGGGGAATGGCTCCCGATGACATCTGTCTGAAGAGGGTGACTCGCTGTGGGACGGTGCTCCTGCCCCCCGCCTGAAGGCCCGCGCTGTGGACTGCTGCCACTGGTTGCGGGATGGAGGCCAGGGACTCGCCCACAGTGGGATGGGGTCTGGAGATCAGGGTGGACACCTCATGGGGCAGCGAGGGCTGCGAGGCCGACAGCGGCCTGACCTCTCGGGTCAGGTTGGTGTTGTGAAGCGCCTGCGTGCTCTTGTGCACTTCGTTTTTGGGCGTGGAGCTGCCCGGGGTCTGCGGCTGCTGGGGCTGCTGAGTCTGCGGGGCCTGGGGCTGTTGCTGCTGCTGCTGCGGCTGCGGCTGGGGCTGCGGCATGAGAGACAACTGAGAGGCAGTGGGCGAGGCATAGTGGAAAGTTCGCGTGGTCAGTGGGCTCTGTACAGGAGGGCTGCAGACTGCGGTGGTGTAGGAGCAGGGCGAGAGGATGGCCGACGGCTGGGGGGTCTGTGTGCTGGGGCTCGGGGAGTGCAGGTTACTGTGAGACAGGCTGGTGGCAGTGTACACCGGTGGAGATTGTGTCCGCATCCGAGAGGTCGGGGTGGTGGTGGAAGATGTGGAATTCAGGTTTGTCATCTGAGGGTAATTGATCGGAGCGATGGCCTGCACCATCTCCCTGTCGTGTTTCACAATCTGCTTCAGGATCTCGTTCTCCTGATTGTTGAAAACCCCAGTGTTTAGATCCTTCTGGAACTTTTGCAGAAGAATGGAATTTTTCTTGCCTACAGGCCAAAAAAAAAAAAAAAAAAAAAAAAAAGGTCATTTAGCCTGTGTGTACAACTGATGATGATGTCACGTGAGAGCGACTCCCCAAAACAGAAGTAGATTAATATTTTGCAGAAGAATCTGAGAAGGTAAAAATTCACCAGCAGACACCAACTGACAGCTAAGGATCTGCTTTGTACACTGCCTATATCTGTCTAGCAAATCTTACCTGCTAATAAAGTCAAGTTGAAAAGCATATCGGATGACAAAAAGTTTCTTCACAGAGGTACTGGAGATATTTAACACTGGGGCTATCTTGAAGAATGGGGGAAGGAGGGGTTTTTTGAACAGAATGTGCCTGAAATTTGTATTTGAATTTCATGCTGAGTTTTCAATAAAAACCAAGGGAGAGACAAGAACTAACATTAGAGCACTTGCTTTGTGACAGGTAGTCTACAAAAGGACTTAGTAAAATCTTTTATTTAATCCCGTAAAGTATTTGTAATCTCATTTTTACTAGAAAGGAGAAATCTAACACAAGAAGATTAAGAACCATGGCCAGGAAATCATGGAGGGACGCTCACTAAGTGCTGTGTGCATGTATGTATTTGTGCACTCTTGCTGTAGATAAAAGAGTAAGTGCAGGTATGTTACTTGCCAGCTTACTAGAAACACAGCCTCCCAGGCCTGACCCCACTTGTTGAACCTAACCCTGCATTTGACTAAGATGGCAGGTGATCCAATTTGCAAGTTTGAAGAATACTGTATCCGGGCCTTAACTTTTCATCAGCATCAATGATTCTAAATCCTAGATGCATGTTTATCTCCTGTCTGGAGCTCTGAAAAGTATTAAAGTCCATCCAAACTGCTGAACCCTATGACTTCAATCTGAATGATCAGACAGGAGGTCCAGATTTGGGTACTTTAAAGGAGAATTCCTCTAGGGGATCCTCATGGGCAGCCAGACTGAAAACCATGTCATGATCATCTCTCTCCACTTGGTGCTGAGAGGGCCAAGAGCACAGGGTGTGGCCCACTCTCAGCTCACCCGAGGGCCTCAGGAAGCATTAGCTCTTCTTTTTATTGTCATCTTTGGAGTGGTTTGCACTAACTAGACATTTGGCAGCAGAATAACAACTGCAATCAATAATTGATTGGTTAATAAGGGAAAAAACAGTCACTTTTTGCATGACATCTTTGATACAATAATACCCAAGTGAACATGGGGATTGAAAAGTGAATCAGTTGACTATATTGCCTAATAAATATTACAAAAGTAAAGAAGCATTTTTTCAAAATGGAAATATATTGTATTCTTGACTCCTAAGAAAAGTAACCATTTAAAATTACTGCCAAGCCGGGCGTGGTGGCGCACGCTTGTATTCCCAGCACTTGGGAAGCAGAGACAGGAGGATCACGCAGGTTCGAAGCCAGCCGCGCGCGCTGGTTTAGGAGACCCTGTTTCCAAATAAAAATGTAAAAATAGGTCTGGGAGTGTAGCCCGGAGGTAGAAGGGCTTCCAGGAAACCCAGTACCACCAAAAAATAAAATAAAATAAAATAAAATAAAATAAAATAAAATAAAATAAAATTACTGCCAAAATAGTTCTCTTAAGTAAAAATCTGTTCTAATTTCCCAAAGAACAAAACTTTTATACTGGTAATAAGTATAAATGCTCATTTTTAGCAAATTTCCTTAGCTAACTACAGTGTATATTTCTAAGCAATGGTCATAAAACTAAAAACAAAAATAAAAAAGCAAAAACAAACTTCATTGTGACCAATTGAATAGTTCACATTTCCCAATCTAAGGATCTGTAAACTTAAAAGAATTATAACTTTTATTGTGTGAATGGTGCTAGAGATTGAACCCAGGGACATTCTTCCACCAAGCTACACCCCCAGCCCTGTTTTGTTATTTTTATTTTTAAACAGGGTCTTATAGATTGACTAGTGTCTCACTATTTGCTGAGGCTGTCCTTGAACCTGTGATCCTCTTGTCTTAGCCTCCCAAGTACTAGGATTACAAGCACATGCTACCATACCTGGTTTTTACTATAATTTTAAATGCACTATTATAATTATGTGAGGATCAAAACTGCAAATGACTTGTGCTTACTAGCACTTTTTATTGACTCTGTAATAGATTATAAATCATTTGTACAAACTTTTAAAAATTAACTCCAATAGTTTAGATGAAAGTGAAGTTATAGTAGATAAAAATTCTCTACTGAAATATGTTAAATTTCATACTTTAATGATCTCTAGCTAGTTTCAGGAAAAACTCATATACTCACAAATTACTCTGTGTGGGTGGTTTTTTTTTTTTGTGTGTGTGTGTGTGGTATGGAACCCAGGGGCCTTCTACTTCCGGGCTATACTCCCAGAACTATTTTATATTTTTTTTGGAAACAGGGTTTCAGCTGAGGCTAGCTTTGAACCTGCGGGATCCTCCTGTCTCAGCCTCCCAAGCGAGGGGATTACAAGCGTGCACCACCACGCCTGGCTCAAGAGTACCTGCTTTTTTATGGCTACTGTTTCCTTGTTTGATTATGTCCTGTTAATTCTCTAGACTGTCAATATGAAATTCTAACATGTTTGCTATCTTTGATAATAATGTCCAAATTCTACCTTTAATTTTACTAATCCAATCAGAAACCCTTACAAAGCATTATGCTATTATCTAGAGGGAAAAAGGGATGATGTACTAATACATCAATCTCAGTCCTGATCTTTAAGAACAAAGCAGTTGAGATACATGCCTGTTTATTTCTAACTGATCTCAGTTGCATTGCTTTTAAGTGCAGTTATCCCTCTTTCCCTCCTTTTCTTCAACAAATCTCTTTTGTGCCCTGGATACTATAATGCTATGGTGAATTAAACATGATATGTCCATTCACAAAGCTTAACTTCTCTAGGGGAATTACTGTAATAAAAGTGTTGTGATGGGGAAAACCTCTGACACAGCAGGAGAGTTTATTCAGAGAACTTAGCCTTTCGGAGTTAAGTTAGAGAAGATTTCTACATGGGATTGTTATCTAAACTGAGTAATGAAGGTTGAGTAGAACTAATCTGGGAAAATGAGCAGCAAAGGGTAGAGTGTGCAAAAAGAGCTTAGGTTTTGAAAATGAATGCATACCATCTTATAACACATCAGAGTATTTCAGGATATCTAGGGAAATTATAAGCAAGCCAATCTTATCTAACTTTAATAGGCGATTATGCAAATCTCTAAGCTAGCTTCATTATTGGCATCTAACTTATGTATTTTTATTTGTAGTAAAAAAACCTTTAAAAATACATTGATTTTGCGAAGTAAAACATCTATGTTGGGATTTCTATGAAGGGTTTTTTCTACTTGAGTCTGTATTACAAACATTTCAATCAGTTTCTAATGATAGCAATTTAAATAACAGGTTTACATTTTAAAATATAATAATAAATATGAAGTTGGCCCTTATATATTAAAAAATAAACCTTGTGACAAAATTTGGTTTGTAATGTAGACTCATATTATTTTATTTTTAGTTCTAATTTAATGCTATTCAGAATCTGTATTGGTGCTTTTTACCTGAATATTCAAACTGTATTGGTATCACTTGGCATATCAGATTGTGTAGCTGGTAAAAACAGATATGAATAAGTAAACCCAGACAACGTAGAAGAGAAATATCAGACTTTAGATCTCTCTAAAAATATGGCTACAGCTAATTGCTATTTATACACAAATTAACAAGCAAATAGCATTTAGAATTTATTCGTGCGAATGTATAATGCTCTACTAGATTGAAACTAAATTGTGCATGAAGAAAGTAGAAAACTGAAGAGTACCTATCCGATCTAGTCGGTCAATGGCAACTGTCTCAAAGGCTCTCCTCATCATCGGATATTCCTCCAGGACCTCATTGAAATTGTCCACCGACAGTGAATAAAGACGACAATATGTATCAGCTCGAACACTGGCAGTGCGGCGTCCCTTGGTCAGCAGGCAAATCTCTATAAAACAAGAAATTATGATTAGGTTGGCAATTTTCTTTTACAAACCATTCAAACCTTTTACAATTAAAAAAGTCTCATGATATGAAAAATCAGTGATTAGCACTATTTTCTATTTTACCCGAAAATTACTTTTGAGAAGCACCCAGTTGTTACAGCTAATTTTAAAAGTAAAACTTTTTTTTAAACAATCAAAAGTTTGGGTTCAAATGGAAGGAAGAATTCAAATGGAAGGAAGAATTATCTGCCTCTCAACACTCACTGTAGTCATCCTTAGATAACAGAAACAGAAAGATGCAGAAAATGAAATATCAACAATGGAGTGGGAAAAAAGGTTCCATAATCTGACAGAAAGTTTTATAAGTTCTGGAAGGCAGAAAGCAGAGAGTATGATATACACAAAAACAGCTGGAATTAAGCATTAGCTTAATAAGTCCGATGATTAAATAAATCTAGAGGATAAAATCAATATATTACATGATGCCTTAATATACTTTGTATATTCTTTTTGAGACTTAGTGAAGAAAATTATATTCCAAATATACAAAAAGCTTTCCACTTAAATATCTTCTATGATGAATTTTTTTGCTAAAATTTACTCAAAATATGGAAAATAAACATTTCCAATTTAGATTTCTTTATATGCTACTTAATATATCTATATAGTTAATTTTCTGTATTTTTATAAATTTTGTGAACTAGATCAAATCCTGTAGGCTTCAATTTTTTAAGTTTCAGAAATAATTTTAAAACTTCCTCAAAAAATAAAAATAAAGTGGCAGAATTATTTCTAAAATTTAGTCTTCTAATAAAAAGAAATACAGAAAAATAATTATATGTCTTTTTTTGCAGCCTTCTGAACTTAAATTTCTGTTGTTAATTGACATTGTGAGTGAATTATGGTACTATGCAATTAATGTTGTGACTAGAAATATAAATTAAACATAATGTTTAGTTTTGTATTGCTTATATTGTGATGATTAAAAAAGTCTAACTTAACAAAGAGTCTACTTAAATGAAACCGGGTAAGAAAAGTGATAAAAATACGAACACTGGAAGAATTTCAGAAGGATATCTGAACCAATCTGGGAAGGTACAAAAAAGAACATCATGAAATTGCATCTCAACCACCAATTCCATTATTGCTCATTGGTTAATATGCTATAAAATGAATGCAAAATATTTTGGACTATGTTTGTATATGTGTATGCATGTGTATATTGCATGTGTCTGTGAGTTTGTGTGTGTGTTTGGTGTAGAAAGATTAATTCACATTGGTCAATATTTAAGCAAATTATCATATAATGTGCCTGGTGCTATATAAATAAGTAATTAAAGAAGCAGTTCAACATATCCCAGAATTAAATTTCTCTGTCACTAAATTATTTATGGCATATTATATAACAAAGGTTTTAGAAGTATCTATACACTTCAACCCCAAAATTGCACTTCATCATCTACCCTAAGGACACAGTGTACAATTACAATGATGTGTATACTATGATATATATTATGTATGTATCTATAAAAATTAAAATATATGAAAATGTTTTAAATAAATAACAAGTCAAGATTCATACACAAGTTTGTAGTTGGTGGATGAACTATCTATGTGATAACTTTTAAAGTCTACATGTTAATAGTAGAAGGTCGTTAAAAGTTAAGTTCATTATTGAAAACAATGAAGTTCATTATTGAAAATACTGCCATTTGCTATATATATATATATGAATATATCAATGTCAATCTGGGTACCTGTATTGGGAGGGAGGAATGGGGGAGGAAGGGGGGCCACCAAGTGCTTGCACATGTATGCCATTGTCAACATGATTAAAATTGTAATGTGAGGCTACAATGCACCTTAATAAAAGCACAAAAACAATTTAAAAAGTTTTAGGGCAAAAGTGAAATAATTTTTCCAACCTTGTTTTACTCCCCACTATATCTTAATTTTTTCTCAATAAAATTAACAATTTATTATAAAAAATTAGACTCTAATCTTCCCCTTGCACAATAGTCAACTCAAGATGGATCAAAGACATAAAAATTAAATCAGAAACCTTGCAATTATTAGAAGAAAACAAAGGACCAACTCCCCAACATGTAAGCCAGTTAGAACTTCCTCAATAAGAACCCAAAGCTCTGAAAATAGAACTGAGAATAAAAAAAATAGGATAGCATCAAGTTGAAAAGCTTTTACACACCAAAAAAAACAATCAAAGTCTGAAGATAGAGCCAACAGATTAGGAGAAAATCTTTGTCAGCTACTTCTCTGATAGAAGAATAATATTTAAAATAAACATAATTAAAAAAAAACCTAACATAGCCCAGTGTGGTGGTACACGCTTATAATCCCAGCGCTTGGGAGGCAGAGACAGGAGGATATCGCAAGTTCAAAGCCAGACTTGCTGGCTTAAGAGACCTTGTTTCCAAATTTAAGAAAAAAAGAAAAAATATATATGTATATATAAAATAGGTGTCTGGGAGTGTAGCCTGGAGGTAGAAGGGTTTCCAGGAACCACAGTACCACCACCAAAAACAGAAACTAACCTAAAAGAACAATAAAATGGGCAATTGAACAAAAGAGAAACCTCTCAAAGAAGAAATACATATTACCAATAGATATATAAAAATGTTCAACATCATTAGCAGAGAAATGTAAATATAAAATGCACTGTAATTCCATCTAACTCCAGTCAGAATGACTATAATCAATAATTTTAGCAGTAATAAATACTGGTGACAATGTGGGAAAATAGGAATTCTGTTGGTGGGACCACAAATTACTACAACCATAATAGAGATCAGTATGGAGGTTCTTCAAAATGACTAAGAATGGAACCATCACAATACCCAGTTATACCGTTCCTTAATATCTTTCCAAATGAATTAAAGTCAGAATAGTGTAGTGACTCATACATATCCATGTTATAGCAGCACAATTCACAATAGGCAATGGATAACAAAAATGTGATATATGCAAACTATAGAATTTTACTCCGCTTAAAGAAGTACATAAATTTGTCATTTACAGGAAAATGGATGGAACTAGAGAATATTATGCTTAGTGAGATTAGCCTGTCTCAGAAAGCGAAGGGTTGTATATTTTCTCTCATATGCAGAAGCTAGAAAGAAAAATAGAAATCATCATGGAGTTCAGACAAATGAGGAGAGAGAGTAGTAGAACAGTGGAACAGGATGGGAGGAGAGAGGTGCAGAGGGGAAAAGGGAACAGTTTAAATAAGTCTAAAATAATATATAAAGATATTATAGTTAGACATAAAATGTCCCCTAAAGAGCTCATTTATTAATGTCTGGAGTTGATATAATTGAGCCTCGAGGGTTGTAATCCCATAAGTGGATCCCATTGTAATAGATTTACCTGAGTTGTGGCATGGGCCAGTAGGGTATGGCTGAGGGTGTGGGGATATACCCTTAAATTAGATATGGTTCCTCCTCCCCATGCTCTATTTCTCTCTCTCTTGCTTACAGTCTCCAAGATGTGAGGTACACCTAGCATGTTCTTTCCCTCCCACTGACATGCCTTGAGATCTGCACACTTGGCCTCACATAGACTGAACTAGAAACCATAAGAAAATAAATCTTCTTTACTATAAGTCTTATGGTCAATCTTTTAGATTATAGCTGAAAGAATACTGACTGGAACAGAAAATGGTATCAGGAATGGGGTTGCTACTACATCCAAATCTGACCATGTGCATTATGACTCTTTGGAACTGGTTTGTAAGAGGAAATCGGAAGAACCAGAATACAGCTAGAAAGGTGGGTGGTAGAGACTGTACACAAAAGGTTTTGGATGGCAAAGATGACTCCATAAAAATTGAAGTAGAGACCATGTGTGTTCCCTTTGCAAAGAACTTATCTACATTTTACCCATGTCCAGAAACTTTGTATTAGTTCAAATTTAAAAAGAATGGGCTGAATAATCTGGTGGAGGAAATAGCAAAACAACAAAATGTCCAAACTTCATTTTGTATATTGATGTTTGCATTCAGTGACCTATACACTGAATTTCAGGAGTAGAAAGTAAAGCGTAGAGACTTATAGATGTACAGTTTGGTCAGAAAGGCATGTGTCAAGCTGGGACTCAGAGAGATGATGTCATAGAAAAAAGTAAGATGGCTGAAAGAAAGAAGAAAACAGTGGCTGTCATGACAACGGGGGCCAGTAATGGCCATGATAGAGGCGGCAGATGAAGTTGGTGCCGGGGGTGGCCCAGATGGACTTGGGCCCTGTGATCACCTGCATAGAGCAGGCCCAGGTGCTATGATTGAAAAGGCCTCAAACAACAATGACTAAGGAAGGGATGACTACTTTATCTCATCCATCTCAGAGCCCATCTCAGAGTCCATGTATTGTAATGCCGGCTTTGCCTGACAAAGGAAGCCATGGAGACTTCCCCCTAGATTTCAGAGGAAGGCCTAGGAAGCCAGGCAACATGTAGCAGGATCAGAATCCCTGCAAGCAGACCCATAATTAGGACAGCCAAAAAGGTAGAATGATCATGAGGAAAAGTTTTAGCTTCAAGCCATGGAGCCAGGCTGAGAGAGGCAGTACTGAGGTTTAAACTCAAGGGTATTCTACCTCTGAGCTATGCCCCCAGCTTTATTTTTAATTATTTACTTTGAAATACGGTATCAATAAATTGTAGAGGGCTTCACTGAGTAGCTGAGGCTGGTTTTGAACCTGTGATCCTCTTGTTTCAGTCTTCCAAGTACTGGGATTATAAGTGTGCACCACCACACCCAGCTTGGAGAGAGCTTTTCTGAATATAAAATCATATTTTGTGTAAACAAAGTAAATAATACCTATCAAAATACCAAATGACATTATTTACAGAACTGAAGAACTATTAAAATTTTATATAGAAATAAAAAAGAAAGACTCTGAACAGCAAAGTAAATTTTAATATAAAAATCAAAGCTGGAGGCATATTACTTATCTTGCTTTAAAATACACTGTAAATCTATATAAATCATAATCACATTATATTGGCATTAAAACATACACGAAACCAAATGGAACAGAATACAATGCTCAGAAATAATTCCAGGCATTTGAAGCTAACTGAGTTTTCACAAAGGTACCTAAAACATACATGAGAAAAAGAACATTTTCTGCCGGGCGTGGTGGCGCACGCTTGTAATACCCGTGCTTGGGAGGTGGAGACAGGAGGATCGCACAGGTTTGAAGTCAGCCTCGCTGGCTTAAGAGACCATTTAAAAATAAAAAAGTAAAAGAAGAAATAGGTCTGGGAGTGTAGCCCGGAGGTAGAAGGGTTTCCAGGAACCTCATTACCACCAAAAAAACCTACAACATTTTCTTCAATAAACAGTGCTGGGAAAATTGAATATTCACATGCATAAGATTGAAACTTGACTCCTATCTCTCATTATATACTAAAATTGAAATGGATCAAAAATCTAAATGTAAGGCCTGAAACTATAACATAAAAAGATAGGATTCTTCAAAACATTTGTATAAGCAAGGACTTGTTTTTACAAGATGGAGAAAACACAAGCCATAAAAACAGAAACACACAAATAGAGTTTCACCAAACTACAAAATATGGTTTTTCAAAGAAAACAAGAGCATGAGAGGCATCCTACAGAATGGGAAGAAAAAATTGAAGATTATGAATCTAAAAAATGGTGTAAGATGTGAAAGCTAGGGAGAAATTGGTCATAGGTCATAGGAGGAACTCTAGATGAAGAACAAAATTCTAAGGATGAGCAAATAAGGCGACCTGAGGGAATGGGAGGGGAAAAGAGGAAAATCTTATAATTCACATGATATACTTTAACACACATACCAAAGTCAATCACTAAGCCAACCATGAGAAGGAGGGACAGGGAGGGAATGGGGCAGGAATTTGGTAAGGGCTAACTGGGTGATGTGTGCATGTATGTCTCCACCATCTTGTATCCCATTAAGATGTATGACTAAAATGCACCAATAAAAAATTAAAAAGGTTTAAGACAAAATATCCAAAACACATAAGAACTTGAAAACTTAAAAAAAATATATATATATATATATATAGAGAGAGAGATAGAAACTTAAATTATATATATATGTGTATATATATATGTATATATGTGTGTATATATATATATATATATATATATATATATATAGAGAGAGAGAGAGAGAGAGAGAGAGAAAGAAATTTCTACTCTCATATTCATTGAAGCACTCTTCAGAATAGCCAAGAAATGGAAACAATCTAAGTTCAATCCACTGATGAATGGATAAAGAAAATGTATACATATACACAATGGGATATTATTATGCCATAAAAGAATAAATTTTGTCATTTATGGCAACCTTGATGGACCTGGAGATGATCAAGTCTAGTGAAATAAATCAAGCACAGAGAGCCAAGTATCACATGATCTCACTCATCTATGGAACTTAAAAATGTTGGTCTCACAGAACTTTAAAGCAGAATGGTGGTTAGCAGAGACTGAGGAGAGTAGATGGATGGGGTGAGGAAAGGCTGATCAATGGTACTAAGTCACATTTAGATACAGGCAAAAAATTCTGGTGTGCTATCACAGAGTAGAGTAACTATGATAGCAATAATGTACTGTGCCTTTCAATAAACTGAAGAAAGGATTTGAAAGCCCATCATAAGAAATGACAAATGTTTAAAAAGGTAAATGTTTAACCACATTTAAACATTACACAATGGTATGTGTATTGAGACATAGCATGCTATTTCAGTAATATTTATATTTTTATATTTTATGTTTCAGTTGAAAATAATTTTTTATTTTGGTGGTACTGTGGTTCCTGGAAGCCCTTCTACCTCCGGGCTACACTCCCAGACCTATTTTTACATTTTTATTTGGAAACAGGGTCTCCTAAGCCAGCGCACAGCTGGCTTCGAACCAGTGCGATCCTCCTATCTCTGCCTCCCAAGCGTGGGGATTACAAGTGTGCACCACCACGCCTGGCTGAAAATAATTTTTTTAATATTTTAAATTAAAAATAAAACATTTAAGGAGATGGAAAAGTCAACTAACTCAACTGACAAATGCAGATTACATGTATGTACTTAATTTTCACAGTGTACCACAAAAATACAGGCAAAGTAAAAATGATAAATTTTAAAAATTCATCCATAAAAGAAACAAAAGAAAACAATAAATAAATGGGTGCAAGAATCTTACTTGGTGATGAAAATTCTCTAAAACATGAGTTATGAGGTTTCTTTTATAATTTGGTAAAATTTAAGTAGTTCACCTTAAACGGACAAAATATATATGTAAATGTTGCACTAAGGCTACAGAGAATGTAAAAGAAAAGAGATTTTATCTTTATTTTTAACTTTCGATTTATTATATTTGAACTTCTTCTTTTATATGAGCTCTTTTTCTTTACTCCAGACTCATCATTTCTGCCTCTGTGTCTGGGTCTTCCCATTATTTATTCATATTTAAGGACAGAAACTCTGATGATGCTCCAGAATGTGCTGGTTCTTTTTTTTTTCACAGGTGAACAGGGGGCCACACATTTCCCTAGATGTCAAAATAGAAGGGCTAGGTAGGAAAGAATCACTGCCCTTTCTACACCCTCAGCCCTTTCAAGAGAATAAACGACTGGCTGCAGGCTGTTCTGTATATGGAGGGAGGATGGAGAATTAATTGCTTCCCAAACTGGACTTCACCACACGTCATGCTCTGTTGTACTTTTTGTTCTGCCTTCTGTGTTGCTGCTAGGAACCTGTGTAGGAAGAGATCTACTGAGAGTTCTACTCTCTCTATGTCCAGAATCCTCCATATTTTCCACCTTTCTATACTTTCCTTGGCAAGATTCATCAGCAACCACCAAAGTAGTTTAAAGGAATGTTTATGGATACCTAAACAGCATTGGTTTATTCAATAATAAAATAAATGAAATGTCCAGTTAGGGAGCCCATTTTATCTCAAACCCCATTCTTTCTTATATCTACTTTTTGTTTTTCAGAAATATGACATCCTATCTCATTCCTTTATTGTTCCTAATTCATGTGTTTGGTCTCCTGCAGTTCAAGTAACTATGCAATTATACTACTTTCAGCTTGGTTTCTGGAAAGGGAGAAAGTAAATATTTGCTGAGGAGATAAAGACATGTTCTAAACTTTTTATTTTTGTTTGTTTTGTTTTTAGTATTGGGGATTGAACCCAGGGGCATTCTACTCCTGAGCTACACCCCGGCCCTTTTAAATCATTTTTTTGTTTGTTTGTTTGTTTGTTTGTTTGAAACAGGGTCTTACTAAGTTTCTGAGGACCTTGATAAGTTACTGAGATGGTGTCTTGATCCTTCTTTCTAAGACTTCCAAGTACTAGTAGAATTGCATAGTTACTTGAACTGCAGGAGATCAAACACATGAATTAGGAACAATAAAGGAATGAGACAGGATGTCTTACTTCTGAAAAATAAAAAGTAGATATAAGAAAGAATGTACCACATTGCCCAGCAATGTGTTCAGATCTTACATAAGATATGAACTTTTATTTTTCTCATGCTTAGAAATTTCTGGTATGTTTTTTTTTAACCACAAACACATATTTATAAACTGCTTTTTTATTTTAAAAGTAAAAAAGGCACCAATCGGCATGAAAATCAAATAAAATAGTCCTGTTCTTTTTTAAGTCCTCTATATGAATAACAGAATTAAAAAATGACATATATGTAGCAATGAATAAAAATAAAGCCTTCTGATGATAAGAGTCTTAAATTTTATAAATCAAATATTCAAATTCAATACGAGTGAAATAATTTTTTCTTATTATTAATTCAGTTTGGAAATACATTTACTCAGTAAACATAGCCTTGTGTTAGGTGTTGATAGAGTTCTGTGTGTGTTTGTTGTTTGTGTGTGTGTTTGAATAAAAGATGGGGAAGGAAAACCCATTATGTCATGTATATTTTATATTATCCTTTAGGTTTCTTAGAAATTATGTAAATACTAGTTTATCATTATTTTTACATTTTTTGTGCTGAATTTTCTAATCATCCTTTAAGTAGTGGTTGTATCCTCCAGATAGTTTAAGACATTGTAGAGATAGTAAAGGCCAACATAGAGTTCTTTCTTAAGTTTTAGACAATATAATATTGGTATGCCTGTAAGGTATCTCCCTTTCATAATAAACTGTGACAAATATTTTATGTACCTTCTTATAGCAACACAACCTATCTCAAAGGTTTTTTTTTTTAAAAAAATCTAAAAAAAATCTATATGATTTGGTGAAATTTTCATCAATATAAATGTGTCCAGCCAAGAGTGGTGGTCAATGCCTCATAGCCCAGTAGTTGGGAGGCTGAGACAGGATGGTTGCAGGTTCAAGGCAGAGTACGATAACTTAGAAAGACCCTGTTTCAAAGTAATAAAATAAAAAGGGACATGGGTGTAGCTCAATTATAGATACTGGGCTATTGGGTTAAATCCCAGTAATACACACACACACACACACACACACACACACACACACACACACATTCATCAGGTAGAAAGTTAACTATCTTTTGGGTGCCCAGGTTGACTCTATATGGAAGATGAAAGGAGCAAGTTAAGTGTGGTTTATAACAGGAAAGCTTTTTAAAAAGTGGTTTTGCATATTTTCTAGAATGCATTTTTCTAGAACGTATTTATTGTTTCAATCATTCTGCTTTTTTTTTTCTTATTTGTTCAGTATCTAGAAACTCAACCAGGAATTTACTAGCGATCTAATCATCATCACTCAAGAAATTTAGTGCAATTTTCTTACCCTCTTTATCTCTATGCTATATTTGAATCTACAATTTCTACATTATAATCAGGTAGGTACGTAATAAGAGTTTGATATATTACATTTAATTTGGTAGGATTTTTCTGCTTTTCTTTTCAGGGCATTAATTGTCATTTCATAAAATAGCTAATGAGTTATTTCATCTGGCTAAGATTAAAAACTATCAATAATATACTTTGTCATAGGAACTGTAAAAACTCCAATTTCAACATCAAGAAGAGTATGGGCTGAGAGATTAAGTTTGGCCTAGTACACTGTATGTCTACTTTTAATAATCCTTAAGGTTTGAGACGTATCATCTGCCCAGTGCTATTTTTGCTGACATTTGTTAACCCTGATTATAAACATTAAGTCCACCTGACATTACTGCTGCCTATCTAAGCAGTCATTTTACAAGGTAGGGCAAAATAGCTTGAAGCATTTTGCAGTTTGGAAATATTTCCCTGACCTCTAAAACAGCTTGACATTGCAGTGACACAGAGGTAATCAGGAACTCATGACAGACATTTCTAAAGTATTATGTTTAACCTGAGTTTCTGGAATTTATGAGAAAAGGTACAGTCATTTGTTCATTACAGTAAAAGCGAAATCTGTTTCCTTCTTTACACCTAATACCACTAAACAAAAAAAATTCTCTACTGTTTATCAAAATACTAATGATGGAGAATTTTCTTACATTTAATCTATTTTTATAATAACATGCAGGATGACTTTCACTGTGATTTCCTTCTATTTTCATATTTATAGTCTTTCTATGTTTATACTAGTGAATTACTAAAATATTGCTTCTGCATGGCATAGAGCATGGTAACATCTGGCCCAAATCAATCTGCATAACAAACTTGGCTAGTAAAAGCACTTTGGGCTTTAAGTGAATTTGAATATAGATCTAAAGACATTTAGACAGAGCATTAACCAGATGCAAATTTTTTAGTGTTTGATATATTTTGATGTATTTCACTTTTTGTAAAATTTTTGAAATATTACATAAAACATACTTCCAAATATAGTTATTATAAAAATTAATATAGAGACAAAATAGGCAGCATAATAAGAATTCTGGGGCAGTACTGGGGATGGAACCCAGAGAAGTTCTACCTCTGAGCTATACCCCCAGCCCTATTTTTTATTCTTTATTTTGAAACAGGATCTCACTGAGTTACAAAGGGACTCACTAAGTAGCTGCTTCACAAAGCCACCATCCTCCTGTCTCAGCCTACCAAGTACTGGGATTACAAGGATGTGCCACCACACCTGGCATTCATAATAAATATTCTGAGAACCAGTATACCCAGATTTGTCTTTCTTAATAAGGCTGTAACTAGCCATTTCAATACATATAGCTCTAACTTGCAAAATTACTTCTGTCTTCCATAGCTGCTCATGCTATTGTTATTTATGCTTATTTATTTATTTATTTATTTTTATTTTTATTTTTTTAAATTTATTTTTATTGGTGCATTGTAATCATACATCACACTGGAATATAAGACTTGAGAGGATATACAAGCACATATCATTCAATTAGCCCTCATACAGCCCCCATCCCATTCCCTCCCCCTCCCTCGATCTCATGCTTGTTTGGTGATTAACTTTGATACATTTGTTTATGTACCTCCTGCTTTTTAAAGAGGCTCCATCCTCCCTATTCCATACCCTCTGATTGGTCACCTTAATTGCTTCACTATAGGGCCCTTTCTATAGCTCAACCACTTCCTGTTGCTCCTTTCCTCCTAGTTATTGCTGATTAGGGGAAGCATCTGGTTTTAATTTTCTGCGATATTTCTCTATGCATGCCACATTGCAAATACCGATCCCACTGTTGATGGCCCCAGTTGTGGCCTGGCTACCCGGTGGACTGACCCAGACCTCGCTGGCTCAAGCAGCGGCCTTGCCTTGTGGGAGGCCCCAATTCTGGTCTCGCTGGCTCCAACACTGGCCTAACCCCTCAGCTGGCTCCGATCCCGGCCTCGGAGCCCCCAGCACTGGTCTTCCTCACGGCAGGCTCCGATGCTAGCCGATGGCCCCGGCATCGGCCTAACCCCTCAGCAGGCTCCAATCCAGGCTTCTGAGGCCTCAGTAGCGGCCTTGCTTCACGGAGGGCTCCGATGCTGGCTGCTGGCCCTGGCACTGGTTTATTTAGATCATCTGAATTTATTACTTTGACAAACAAATCTTACCTCTCCCCATCACTTTCATCATACTTGTCTTAAAAAAAAAAACATATGAATTAGGGTAATAAATTTGGTGTTGAGCTGGTAGCAATTCCTGCGATCAATTATGCTTTGGCAAAGTTACTCATTTGCAAAGTTGTGCAACTGACTAGTGCCTGTGGGGTGTTCTGTACATGCCCTGCTGATACTGGGTAAAACATTAGTTTTCTTCATTGTTTGTTTGTTTATTTCCTTATGTTCCTTCTTTTTTTCTTGTAATTCTTGGTGATTTTGACTCTTCCAGCTAGAACAAGGAAAAAGTAGTGCTTAAGTAACTTTCTAAATTTGTGAGATAACGGGAGTGGTTATGCATGCTTGTAATCCCAGCATTTGGGAGGCTAAAACAGCAGGATTGTGGTTCATGGCCAGCCTCAGCTACTTACTGAGCCCCTTTGCAACTCAGTGAGACCCTGTTCCAAAAATAAAGAATAAAAAGTAGGGCTGAAGGTGTAGCTCAGAGGTAGAATGCCCCTGGCTCCATCCCTCGTACCAAAAAATAAAATAAAATAAAATAAAAAATTGTGAGCTAAAACTATCATTTACCACACCCTTGATCTTCTTTTTTTTATGTGTGTGGTACTGGGGATTGAATTCAGGAGCATCCTACTTCTGAGCTAAACCTCTAGCCCTTATGTTATTTTTTTGTTTTGAAGTAAGGTCTAAGTTTCTATGGGCCTTGTCAATTTCTGAGGCTGGCCTTAAACCTGTGATCATTCTGTCTCAGCCTCACAATTACTGAAATTTCAGTCAATATCCAGCTCCTTGACCTTATTGTAAAGATTTTCCATAACCTAACTATACTAGTTTCTTCTACTGTATCTCTACTAAAATGGTTGTACATACATTGGAAAACTTACTGAACTGTCAGGAGAAATTACCTTTGAGCCTCCTTCTCTTAGTTCTTACAACACATTATTAATCTCACTTGTTTATACTTCTCTATACTAACCTGTAAGGTCCCTAAAGGCAAGTACAACAATCACATTTACAAAGATTAGCACTTACTGGAAATGTATATACATAATTCTGGGTTTGAGAATTTTGGAATGAATAAACCAGTAAACAAATGAAAAGCAGAATGACTGGTAACAACTTGGAAATATTTTGTATAAAATGAAGTGTTCATGGTTGAAAACAACATTCAAATCGTCATATCTTTCTCAGAGCCTTGTCCCTACCTTCTACACATTCTGAGGCTCATATCTGGTTCCAAGTGATTATAAATGTGTTTATTACATGACAGTTTCCATTTGATGGCTAGTGGATGATTTTCATTAAGGTTCACATCTTCTACTCCGTAGTCTTTTTATTATTGCGGTACTGAGGATGAAACCCAGGGGCATTCTATATCTGAGCTATGTGCCCCAGCCCTATTTTTCATTCTTTATATTGAAACAAGGTCTCACTGAGTTGTGAAAGGCCTCACTAAGTAGTAGCTGAGGCTATTCTCGAACTGTGATTCTCCTGTCTGAGCCTCCCAGATGCTGGGATTACATGCATGCGTCACCATGCCCAGCTCCTATATATTTATTTATACTACTTATCTTTGACAAGTAAAACATTTGATAGACTTTATCTCAATGATTATCAGAGTATCTAGTAGATAGATAAGAATCACTCTCAGGCATGTTAGCCCATGAGATACATACAAAAGCTTTAAATGTTATGTGATTGGAATAAAAGCCACATAAAAACATCAAAACTAAGAAGGGCAAGACCACATTTTTCTTACTTTTATACAGCTTTAAAAATCTACCAGATCACTTGAGAAATTATTCCCTTTGGTTTTAAATCTACCAACACTCAGCTCTTTAAAAGTTAATCAAACACCTTGAATTATAAATGCCATTTAAAAACAGCCAGCTTTTTAAAAAATTCATCAAATGATTTTAGCTCTTAGATACCTCAAATGTATTTTTTTGAAGTGACATCATCACAGCTCTGTTTTCCTGTGTGATTTAATATGCTTACACAATGTGGAAAATAAAGGGCACCACAGAAATAATAGTCTCCATAGAAAATACATTCATTAGATATTTATGAGTCAAGTCTACTATAGGCTACAAAAAGCTTTTGTCTCAAAACTTCACCTGATTTTCTCTCTATATATAATATACATATCACACATGATAAAATGGGAAAATCAGATCCATACTTTCTTGATTTCTTTAATGCAAAAACAAGTAAACTCATTTAAGTTAGATTATTTACTACAGTGTTGTCTTGCTTCATTATCCAGGAATCACCTGCATGTTCTGTTACAAAGCAGATTAGATCTGGGCTTGGTGGTATACTTGTATAATCCCAGGATTTGGGAGGCTGGGGGAAAAGAATTGAAGGTTCAAGGCCACCCTCAGTGACTTGGCAAGGCCCTCGGCAACTTAGAAAGAACCTGTTTCAAAAGTAAAAAACTAAAGTAGGGCTGGAGATATAGTTCAGAGGTAAAAAGGCCATGGTTTCAATCCCTAGTACCAAAGAGGAGAAAAAAAAAAGTGTATTAGGATTTAGTAAATTGAAAATTGGGCCTGAGGATCTATAGTCCTAACCAGCTCCTAAGTGATATCAGTGATAGTATTCCTGGAAGTGAGTTCTTGTACCTCTCAAATTTACTTCTAGAGCACAGTTCCTTGTTTAGAAAAAAAATGAAAACGGGAGACAAAAGAAATGGAAATTAAAGAATAATATGAACTAAAGTCAACATGATTTTCCTATAAGCTGCACCTTGAAAGAAACTATGGGAAATGCAAAATATATCAATGATACTTTTCTGCCCCAAAGTGTGGACAATTAGAAATGCAAGCATAATATTATAAAAAGGCTTAAGAATACTTCCAAAGCTACCTTTCCTGCTAGAAACTATATGCAAATTTAAACAATATACACTTCATTCTAGTGTATGCAAATTTATATATCATGGTTAACATCAAGGGTCTTGCTTGGGCTTTGAAAAAAGTGTAGGGATTGTACTGTATCAGCCATAGATACCGAGAAGACATGAGAAAAGAATGGGGAAGGGAGAGCAGGACTGGAGGATGAAGAAGAATCACGAGGATAGGTTCAGAGAATGGTTTGGAGGAGGATTTTCATGGAATGGTAAAAACAAATGCCTCCAGGGATCACAGTTTAATTAGGCATGTGGAAGTGTTCTCCAAAGATAAAAATCTTGGTCTTGATCTACAGTGTTATTGTTGGGGCTTTAAGAAAGGAATCTGGATATAAGATATTATTTAAGAAAATGAGATTATATGGAATTGAGTGGGGAATTATAGCTGTCTACATATCTTGCCATGAATGGGGAAGGTATTTTCTCTTTCTCTAAAAGATAATTTTTTTGAATTATCAAATATTTTCACATATTTATGATATAGGAATATCTATATTTCATTTGTGAAATAAGCTCAGAGGAAGATTCTTAGCAGTCAAAGATACATAAGGAAGTACTGACAATAGTTTTAGATGTGTTGTTGGGGACTTGCCTAAATCAAAGCCATTGCACTGAGAACAGATGTGATCTCTTCCAACCATCGCTGTAAAATGAGGATTCAGCAGAACTTGATCATGCATCTACGAGTTTAAAGCTAGACAGAAAAGAACATCTCAGAGGCAGCTGTCCTTTGAATGAACATAAAAGGTCTGCAGGAAAGTTAAGCTAAACTTTGGTATCCAGAGATGATTTTATTCCATGAAACTCTTTTGACACTAAGCTCATCACTCTCTTCTAAAAACAAAACAAAACAAAACATGATAAGCAATATTTCTGTGAATGTACAGTTGGCAAACTTTTATCTGGGGACTTGGAAAACCTGTGCAAACCACATTAGGCATGATTATTATCCCCCTGAGAGAAAGTAATTTACCACCTGGCAGCAGCCCTCACCATGATCAGGGATAGAGCTCCTGCTACTGGAGATGCATGTCAGATTGTGATGAAAATCATTCAGTCATATATTCATGTGGAGAGATTTAAAGTGAAGATAAAGTGCTTGAGAAGTCCACACATGCATGAATTATGGGAGTGGGGGTCTCCCTACTGCGGCTCTGGGCCACTGGACTCATTGTGGTTTCCTCAAGGCCTTTCCCACTTACCATAATGCCTATCTTGAAACCTCCAAGACAGTTTACTGTGATTCCATTTTTTCAGTACTTCCTTGCAATAAACTCTCTCACCTCAGCTAACGTGAACATGACTCTGCAGGTCAACCTCAAAGCCCCCTTCACATGCCATTTTCATCTATGACTTCTTTCCTCAGTGTTCACAATAGCCCATTTGTTCAAAGCCTCTATGTTTTCTTTGTTTTTTTTCCTCCTCTTGTTAGATTACAATTAACTCTGTATTTCCAGTATAGGAGAGCCACATAGAGGCCTTGAAGTGAGTAGAAAACTGATATTCTATTCATGGAGTTCTCATTTTCTATTTCTAAGAAATCTAAGGAATCAGCAGAGAACCAAACTGGAAAACTAAGTACGCAAATAAAGCAGCCCTATTATCAACTCCCAACAATAACAACAACAACAACAACAACAACAACAACCACCCAAGAAAACTTATACCCACAAATTAATCATAACAAAAGTCAATTATCATAGCAAATTCAACATAATACTTAAAAAATTTCATCAAAATTCTAAATTAAAAAATTTTGTGTATTGACTGAAGTATGTATTGATACTAATAAATAATCCACAGCAGTAACTAGCTGGTTTTGATAGTAGTATATATTATTAGATAGAGGTGAAATGAATATGTATGAAAGGAATGATAATAAGTACAATGTATTTTGTATAATAATTTTGCTGGTATTATTTTATTCAGAATGAGTTGAATTTTGAAAAAAAGCTAATTGCAAACAAAGGAGTAAATAATAAATTCTCAGCAAAATCCCACGACTGGATATTTGTACTGTGTTTTGTACTGAATTAAGATTTTTTTTTTACATTTTTTAAAGGTTTACTAAAAAGACAAAAGACAGATATGTGAGAGATCAAATGTGGCCCTCAAAGCCAAAGTATTTATTATTGATCTTTATAGAAAAAAGTTTGACAAATTCTCAATAAAATAAAATTTCTCCTTAGAAATAAATGTCCTTTGTTGTAACTTAGTGAAATAACAAAATATGAAAATAATAGACATTTGTGGACCAAAGATGTATAAACAATGTTTTAGCTTATGGTTGTAAGCAAAGTAAAGTAAAAAACTTGTTAAAATTCTCTAACAGTTTATTCAAACTATATATCTTATTTAAAAAACCCCAAACCTGGCGGGGTGTGGTGGCGCATGCTTGTAATGCCCACGTTTGGGAGGCAGAGACAGGAGGATCGCGCAGGTTCGAAGCCAGCCATGCTGGCATTAGAGACCCTGTTTCCAAATAAAAAATGTATAAAAATAGGTCTGGGAGTATAGCCTGGAGGTAGAATGGTTTCCAGGAACCTCAGTACCACAAAAAACAAAAAACAAACAAACAAACAAAAACAAAAAACAACCTTCTTATCATTTTATCATATTTTAGGATACAAGGACATCATAAAAACTACTTCAGAAGATGATTTGGCACTCATACCAGAAAACCTACTCATTCTTCATAAGCTTAACTAAAAGATGATTGCATTATTTTCAAATCAGGTTCAAAAGGAGTCTCAATTCACCAAATAGTCAATAAATCAACATTTTATTTTCAGTATTTGTGGAGAAGGAATGAGAAGGAACAAATTTTTCAAAAGGAAAAAGTCACAATATGCTTATTTTCCCCTATTATAGCTTTAATGTTTTCAATATGGAAAATTGTAAATATCTGAAAAGATAGGCCAGTATTATACAATTAGAATACAGAAAAGTACATTATAGCCTAATAACCTAGAATAGTGTAATTTTATAATACAATAAACCTTCATTTGCTTATTAGACAGCTTCAACATTAATGAGTTCATGGCTAGACTGGTTTCATTGATACTTTATACATTTTGCCTTTCTTTTCTTTTATTATTTTGGAGTAAATTCATATATATTATTTCAACTCTAAAATTTCATTATTCAACACTAAAAAAAAAAAAGTCTTAAAAGAGGCAGCCTGGTGGCTCATGCTTGTAATTCCAGCATTTGGGAGGCTGAGACAGGAGTATCACGGTTTGCGGACAGCCTCAGCTACTTAAGTGAAGCTGTTTGCAACTCAGTGAAACCCTGTTTCAAAATAAAGAATAAAAAATAGGTCTGGGGGTAGAGCTCCCTTGGTTCAATCCCCAGTACTACAAAAAAATAAAATACCAGACCCGCAAAAAAATCTTAAAATAAGATCTTCATAAAATTATTATCATACCTAATATATCAACTGTAGCTTCATAATTATATCAAACATTCAGTCAGTGTCCAAATTACGAAGTAGGAACAATTTTGTGACAGTATACATATAGCTTCTTTTCCTTATCATGTCCCAATTCCCTCATCTTTCTAGAGGAGCCTAAATGTATCCTAGAACCTAAAGGATATAAAACAATGAAAACTAAGTTATAAAAAATAAAAGGAGCCGGGCGTGGTGGCACATACTTGTAATCCCAGCATTTGGGAGGAATAGCGGTTCACGGAAAGCCTCATCTACTTAGTGAGGTCCTCTGCAACTTATTGAGACCCTGTTTCAAAATAAAGAATAAAAAAATAGGGCAGGAGGTATAGCTTGGAGGTCGAATGCCCCTGGGTTCCATCCACAGACCAACACACAAAAAAAGATAAAAGGATATGTAATTCATTATAATACGGTGTCAAGATAAAAAAAGTATAATCATGTATCTCAAAGACAGACAAGATACTGACTTATTTTAAGAGTACCAGTTTAAGCTGGGCATGGTGGTATACACTTGTGATCTCAGTACTTGGGGGGCTGAGACAGGAGGATCGCAGTTTGTCCTCAGCTACATAGTGAGGCCCTCTGCAACTTAGTGAGATCCTGTTTCAAAATAAAGAATAAAAATATGGCTGGAAGTGTAAATCAGAAGTAGAATGTCCCTGGGTTCAATTTTCAGTACCACACAAGAAAGTACAAATTGAAAATAGAAAGCGATTTTGTTTTTGTTGACCAGAAAAACATGAATAAAATGCCTTAGTTCCTAGAAAATTGATTTACCTACATAAATATTTATCATATTTTGCATCATAATTATCATCATATGTAGAACTCCTAAACAGAAAGATAGATGACAACTGGAAATTCAGAGGTCAAGTGAGAATGCAGAAAGATTTGAAAAGATCTAGAGAAAAAAACAAAATCAAAGCAAGAAAGGCAATTCTTAATGTTACCTGGGCATTATTAATTACGGAACTTGTGCTCCAATATATAAAATTGATTAAGAGTGTCTAGACTAGGGTTTCTCAGTCTCAGCCCTATTCACAGTTTGGGACACATATTTATGTCCTAAACATTATAAAATGTCCAGCATTTTGTTTTGCAAAAGTGGTTTTTGAACCATTGTAAATGCTCGGCATCTCCCTGGCCTGGGTCACTGTTGCCAGTAGCAAATGCCAAGCACCTGAAGTGCCATACTGAGGCTCTGACAGTAAAGCTGATGAGGACATACATCTACTTTCCTCCCCCCATAACCTTGTTCTAAAAATCTCTATGAACACTGTTCTAAAAACCCAAGGTAGCAAACATGCTATTGCTTTGTGCTTTGTTCAACTTTTGGATCATCTTTACAACAGAAGCTTAATTATGTTTTAGATATCAAAGCAACTATAATTAAACTCCTTGGGACATTTGCTTTAATTATGCAATCTTTTTTGGATAATCTTCTTGGAACATTGTAAAACAAATGCTAATCACTTAGTGAATGAGAATAAATCTATTTAAACGCATTAGACATGCCTTTCGAAAATTCCCAGCTATTTTTCTTTCTCGTTCAAGTGTCAGGTATCTCCAATTGGCTTACCCATTTAATTTAGCAAGATAAAAAGATCCCTACTAGAGAATACTTGGCTATTTGACAGAGAAAAAGATAAGAAAGTGGGAAATAAAATTTATATTGGTGTTAATACATACAAGCCAATGTGCAAATTGTTTACGACAGAGAAAGTTTCATTCATTTGGGACTTTTAATTAATGTGTATAGACAAAAAGGATTTGAGGGCATGCAGACTATGAATATAAGGAAGGTCTTTTTTGTTAGCTGTAACATATGATTACAGGAATGTTAAGGGTCATATAGGAATATGTTATTTAATGTTGGGACATGTGGTTAAATCTCACATGTGGTTAAGTATTTGCATTGATATCAAAACACAAAAATTGGGGGGAATAGAGAAGATTGAATTAAGATATGCACAATATGTATTAAATAGCACTATCATCTATCAGTGAAAACAATTTCTAGTCTATTTTTATCTTTATAAAATAATATCATACAAATTTAATGGACATTCATTAAATATGTCTTTAAGATAAAGTAGTTAAAGCATTGAAAGCTACTTTGGAGTTACTCTAACAGAACTGATTTAATTGCACTTTATGTGCCAAATAAGTGGCCATTATAAAAACAACTTTGCCAAGGGCCACATGCTTTTCTCATACTTAGAAGATACAGAAAAAAATAAGAAAGAAAAGAGATTTCATGAGAATAAGGGAAGGGGATTGGGGAAGAAGAAAAGAAAGGGGAATGAAGGAGGCTTGGGAAGGAAACAAAAGCTAGCTGCAGGTCCTTAGTGAGGCTCTCACCAACTTAGTGTGACCCTGTTTCCAAATAAATATAAAAAATTGGTCTGGGAGTGTATCCTGGAGCTAGAAAGCCCCTGCGTTCCATCCCCAGTACCACAGGGGGAAAAATGTGTTTTATTATTTTCCTGAAACTCCATTTGTAAGGTCTTTTACATACATACTAAGTATCACCTTCCACTTAAGATGCAGAATTAGAAAAATAATCTCACTCATGAACCCTTCCCCAATTACTGCAGACCATATTAATGGCACCTCTTTACCTATATGCATTTTGGGGGAAGTGTTGTAAATTGTACCTTGGAGTCACACTCCTAGCCTAATTTTAATTTGATTCTGAAATATAGTCTCATTAAAGTGCCAAAAGCCAGACTTCCAGGAAGATGGTGACCGAGAAAAGCGGGGCTTAAGAGCCCCGCTAACAACCAATCTCCATTACCACAAAATCAGCGCCTTTCATAGCCAGAAAACACCATCATCAGAGAAACAAAAAAGTCACCAGGCTCCAGAGAGAAAGCGGACTGAGAACAGAGCTCAGAGCCACAGAGGAGATACACCGGCCTCACGCCCGAGGACGCGGCAGCAGCGCCATACTGCCGGCGGCAGCGGTGACTTCACCGGACGGCTGCAGCAAGCCGAGGTGAGCCGCTGCAGAACAGCCATGCGGGATTTCTCGGCGCAAGGAGCATCTAAATCTCCTAGTGGCTGAGCTCAGCACACGCTGCAGGGATTCAGAGTGGAAATCAAAACCAAGAAGAAATACGCCAGCTTCACGGCCGAGGGCGTAGCAGCGGCGCCACATTGCCACCGGCAGCAACAGCCCCGAATTCACCGAATTCAGTAGAGCTACATCTGCGTACTCAAGAACAGTGAGTCAAATTGCGGGCCACAGAGGAGAAATCTCAGTACTGTACTCCCTGGGACTTGACCCAGTGCGGGAGGGGCGGTAGCAGAGATATCTCACCATAGGAGAACGTGCAACCTGGCACCCCCCCACAGTCTAAAGCAGCCTCTATCGACACTCTGGGTCAGAGACTCTGTGATACAACCCAGTAAAGGAGTAGTGGGGTCAGAGATACTACTGAATCGAGATCCAGAACACCTTAAGTGAAGTCATAGTGACCCAAGGGAAGAACCCAGAGAAGGCACAAACTTCTGAAATCATGGGAAAGAGGAATAATACTGGAGCAATGAATGCCCACAACCCCACAACATCAGAACCCGATAAAACAGAAAATCAGAGATTTCTAGAAGATCAAATCAGGAAAATAACTGTAGAAATGCTTCGAAATAGAGATGCTTCGAAAAGAACTCAGAGAGAGCCAAAAAGAGATAAAGGATGCAATTAATGAAGTAAAGGCCTCAATTCAAAGCACAAACAACCGATTAGACCACATGGAGAACAGAATCTTGCTCTTAGAAGATGATCATTCCAAAAATGAACGCATAGTTTCTAATCTAGGAAAAAATATCCGACAGCAGGAATCTGATATTGAAGAAATATGGGCCCATTTTAAGAGAGCTAACCTAAGAATAATTGGAATAGAGGAGGGAAAAGAAAGTGAAACCAAAGGGATCAACAATCTCTTCAAGGAAGTAATAGCAGAAAATTTTCCAAACAAAGAGCAAGAGGTTGATACACAGATCCAGGAAACTTATAGAACTCCCTTTAGACAGGATTGGAGAAGAGGATCCCCACGCCACATAATTGTCAAAATGACCAATGTGGAAGCCAAGCAGAGAATCTTAAAGGCAACAAAAACAAAGGGCCAAGTGACATTCAGAGGCAAACCAATTAGAATCACTCCAGACTTCCCAAACCAAGTTATGAGAGCCAGAAGGGCTTGGAGTAACATATTCCAAACTCTGAAAGAAAACAACTTCCAGCCAAAAATTTCCTACCCAGCAAAACTTTCTATCAAATTAGATGCGGAAATGAGAAGCTTCCATGACAAACAGAAACTGAAGGAATTTATGTCTTCAAAACCAGCACTAGAGAAAATACTCAAAGAAATTAACTACAAAGAAGAAATAGGTAAAACACACCAGAACCAGAGAAACAAGAGTTTCCATCCAACAGACAACTAAGATTGGTTATCCGTGGAGATTCATTACTTATGTTAGTCTTTTACCTATCTCTAAATGGTATTGTTTGCCTTTATTGTTGTTAATTTTTAGGATTTCTAGTTGGAATATTAATATACCTTCAGATATAGCATTTGGAAATATTTTATCCCATTCTATTAGTAACTGTTAACTCTGTTTACATTGTCTTTGGATATACAATATTTATTTTTTATTTTTTAGGGAGTTTGTATACTCTTCTGTTGCCTATGCCATTGAAATCATATCCAAGAAATCATTGCCAATTTCAATGTTTTGAGGATTTATGACCCAGATTTTCTCCTAAAAGTTTATAGTCTTAAGATTTATATTTAGGTCTTTTATCTATTTTGAGTTATTATTTGTATATGGGATTAGGTAAGGGTCCAACTTTATTCTTTTCCATGTAATTATTATTTTTCAACAATATTTAGTTAAAAGATTATTATTTCCTCCACCAAATGTTCATGGAAACCTTGTCAAAAATAACTTGACAATATAGGGAAGAATTTAGCTCTAGGCTTTTATTTAACTCCAATGGTTTATATATCTGCCTTTAGAATAGTACTACACTGTTTCAATTATTGTAGCTTTATATGGTTTGAAATCAGAAAATATATATCTTCTAGCTTTGTTCTTTTTCAAGATCGTTTTGGGTATCTAGAGTCCATATTCCATATTAGGATAGATTTTTTTTCTGAAAAATAAATATATAAATATATAATAGTTTCACCTAAAAAAATAGAAAAAATATTCTCTGGTAAGAAAGAAAGTAAAAAGAAATATTGAAATGTTATCTTTAAGTCATCAAAAGCTTGGTATCAGACAAATGAAACTGTTATGTGAGATTATCATTTTTAATTTTGGATAAATTGCTATAATACTAGATGTCAACCACTAAGACAAGCATGGGAGGGAGGGATGGGGAGAGGATGGGGTGGGGATCGGGTGGGGGCTGACTGGGCGATGTGTGCATGTATGTCTACAAAAGTTTGTATCCCACTATGATGTACGAATACAGTGCACCAATAAAAAATAAAATAAAAAAATAAATAAAGTGCCAAAAGCCATACTAAATTGCTGAGGGTTAGGCTGGGCATGGCTGTGAACACTTGTAATCCCAGCATTGCGGAGGTGGAGACCTCAGGATCCCAGTTCATGGACAGCCTCAGCTACTTACAGAGGCCCTTTGCAACTCAACAAAATAAAAAGACTATAAAATAGGGCTGGGGTGTAGCTTGGAGGTAGAATGCCCCTGGGTTCCATCCCAGTACTGAAAAAGAAAATTGCTGAGGCTGGTCTCTAAACTGCGATTCTCCTGGGATTACAGGCATGGGCCACCATGCCCAGCCCCCATATCCATTTTTACCGGGAAGGTTGGGCCATGTTTTATGTTTCCTAATGTCAACTTTTTAGCACTTCAAACTTAGAAAATCTGGGAAATGTTTGAATCATATCATAATTAATATGTGATTCATGAACAAACATAAAAATATTTCACTCAAGATTCGAGGTATCCTATATAAGGAACAAAAGTTTTCAGTGATACCGAGATCACGGAAAAGTTATTAAGGGGAAGTTAAAGAGTAAATTCTAAATTCAGCTTCATTTAAAGTAATATGCATTTTTTTTTTACTTAAATTAAGCAGTAATAAAGTTGATCTATGTATTTTTTTTATATTTTGTTGTCACTTCAACCTATAAAAGTATCATAATAAAAGTAAGCTTAAATAATATAAAATATAAGCATACACTAATATGGCAACTCTCCAAATAATAGGGAAATCTTCATATTTCCCACCTAGATGTGACTTAATGATGAACTTTGTCATAGACTTGATTGAATGTATACTTAAGGTGCATATGCAGGAATTATTAATAAAAGAGAATAGCATAAAAGACACCGAGGGCACCGAGCTTTGCATATAGAATGGGGTTGAGTTATGTTTGCTGAAAAGAGTTTGATTAATTGTGTCAGGTTTTGCATGCAATCTAGTTAAGAAAATTATAATGAGATTCAGATAGAAAAATCAACACTCCTTTTTATTGCATGGGATGAATTTTTTTAATAAACATCATTTTCTTTGAGTGTAGTTTTAGGTTCAGAGCAAAACTGAGTAGAAGTTACAGTGATTTCCCATATTACCCCCACCCCACAAATGTCCTGAATTTTTATTGAAAAATAAATATCATGTGAAGACATAATTAAATACTTCTGGAAGTTATTTAGTACCATTTGTTATTTCAGGGCTTTGTTTTCCCAAAATTATCACAATTTAATTTACTGTTAGCTGCCTGTATTGCATAATTAAGTTAGTAATTATGATAGATTATCTGCCTAGAAATGCATACATTTTAAGTGATATGATTGAACTAATTGGGTAAGTGACAAAGAATATTTGTATTTTATATATTAAAGGGAATGCAGATTTTGTGATATCTGCCCCTGCCTATGATTAGTCTATCACAAAAGCGAAGATATTACAGATGAACATAGGGAAGCAGCAGCATTTCCAGGAGGAAAAGAAAATAAATTATATATTAAAATAGTCTGCACATTTAGAATGACAATACTAGGTTTTCCTTCTGGATTCCAAAATGGCTTTTTCGATGTGAGTATAAGTGTTCTATAACTAGTTTCAGATATACTGTGTTATCAAGACCCGCTTAAAAATGCTTAAAGCATGGAAATTTCTGCTCAGATTTTGTATCAACAGATGTCTTTCCCCAGATCGATATCTATCTATTAATTTATTTTTTCACCCATTTATCTATATTTAACTGTATAATAACTCTGCAGTACTAGGAGTCATACATGACAAAGAATTCTGTTTTATAAGAAGTAATGAAGCCGGGTGTGGTGGCGCACGCTTGTAATCCCCGCGCTTGGGAGGCAGAGACAGGAGGATCACGCAGATTCGAAGCCAGCCTCACGCGCTGGCTTAGGAGACCCTGTTTCCAAATAAAAATGTAAAAATAGATCTGGGAGTGTAGCCCGGAGGTAGAAGGGCTTCCAGGAACCCCAGTACCACCACCAAAAAAAAAAAAAAAAAAAAGAAGTAATGAAAAGTTAAACATCAGGGTGGAGTCTCTCTGGATCTATTAACACTATTTATAATGCAAAGTATACACCAGAGCTTTTTTCATGGTGGTATATTTTCATTTTATATATTCAAGTGTAATGCATATTAAAGACAGAAACGATTCAGGAATTAGTTTTAATAGTATAGATCTGCTTTGTCCATAAGATCTCATAAGAAAGCAATTCTTTTCCATTTGTATAGCAAAAAGGCATTAAACAAAGTGAGATTTGATTTTGCAAAAAGTGAAAAAAGATAGGTGACATTCTGCTAGAAAGCATTTTAAAAATAATTGATGGGGAATGGGAAATGAAACGAGCAACAAATGTGTCTAATTTTCATCTCATCTATCATGAAGACACATTTTATGCTATAAATATTCTGCCAGCAAATGACAAAGAGAAAAAAACATTCTCAGGAGAATTTTTATTTTTCTTCATACATACCTTAAAAAGAAATTTCAGCCAGGCGTGGTGGCACAAGCTTGTAACACCAGTAGTTGGGAGGCTGAGACAGGAGGATCACAGGTTCACTGCCAGGCTCAGCTACATAGTGAGGCCCTCTGCAACTCAGTGAGCCCCTGCTTCAAAATAAAAAATAAAAATAGGGATGGGGGTGAGGCTCAGAGGTAGAATGCCCCTGGGTTCAATCCCCAGCATTGTTAAGAAAAGAAATTTTTCTTGAATAGTCCTAAGAAAGCACTTTATAATATTATAAATTATATGTTATATAATAGTAACATTCTTTTTTGCAGTATTAAAATTATTAACATTCTCAACAATATTCTTACTGTCATGTCAATGACTATTTCCATGAGGCAGATGAGTGGGTTACCCAGGTTAGCTCAGTTAAAAATGACGTACTGCTGGCGCAATACCGACCCATAGAGAAATCTGATCTAAAAATAGTTTTATTGTTTAAAATGCTTTTAAGGTCATCCAAAGTGATACTGATTTATTTTCTTGTTTATGAACTGCTTCTCCCAACTAAAATGGAAGCTGAATTGAAGCAGGATAATTTTATGTTTTTTTAAATTCTTAGTGTATTACCATTGCTTATTATAGCCACTGACACTTTGTTGTGGTTCTATACTATTTGGGGTGAATGAATAAATAAATGAATGAATGAAATGGTTATAATATATTTATGTATTATGAAAAAAATAATTTAATTTTTTTTGCTTAATTAAGACCAAGAACTAGTTGCTACATCTTTTTCCCATGTGTGGATACACCTGAAAAAAGAATAAGAAAACTCAAACTAATATCCATTCACTATCACCATGAATGCATACAAGAATATGTCCCTATTGAAGTAGTAATTTCAAAATTAAAAATCACACACACGAAGAGTAAAAAGGCAGAACACTTAAATAAAATTCTATTTCATGAGAATAGCTCACTACATTTGTTTTTATATTACTTAGTTCATTATAGACCATGGAAAAATGCAATACAGACTGCCACCAACTTTCTCATGGGGCTTCAGGAAGGTCATTACCAAGGAATCTTTTTGTAAGGATACATGGAAATAACATGTATAAACTATTAATCAATGTTTTTATTTGTTTGTTTTTGTCATGGGATCTTATATATCTTCTTGGCCTCAGATAACTAGACTAACCTAACATTAATGTATTCAAACACATAGGTGGTAAGCAGGGTTGGGTAATCAGTTTCAGGGTTAGAGGGCTGTCTTTATTTTCCTGTTCTTAGGCGTGGTTTGTTATTTCAACACAGGTATTGAATACCTAATAAACCTTAGAGTAAGAAGTGGGGATATGAAGGTGAAAGAGATTTAGTCCAGTAGGCAAACATAGAGTAAGATTTGATTTTGCAAAAGACCAAATTGTACTATACAAATTGTACAAAAAATGTAATTGCACTACATTAAAGAGAGATAAAATAGGCTGAGGATATTAAAACAAGAAAGAACAATACATTGACCAGCCTGTTGGGAAACAGTGAGATTACTGGATAAATGAGTGTAAAGAATAACTTCATAGTAAGCCGGGCATGGTGGCACACACTTGTAATCCCAGCATTCAGGAGGGTGACACAGGAGGATCAGAGTTCGAGGCCAGCCTCAGCTACTACTTAGTGAGGCTCTTTACAACTCAGTGAGACCCTGTTTCAAAATAAGTATAAAAAAATAGGATTGGGGGTGTAGTGCAGAGGTAGAATGACCCTGGGTTCCATCCCCAGTACCGCAAAAAAAAAAAAAGAATAATTTCACAGTAGACAGAAAAAGAGTCAAAAGCTTTGTCATATGTAACTTTAAATGTTGCTAGCTTTGACTTCGATCATGATATCTATCCAAGGAATTTTAGCAGACTTCTCCCGGGGATTGAGAAAATGGAACAACATTAAAAGATAGAGTCATTCACTCCAAGTACACCACACTGTAGCAAATGTTAACTCCCTTAACACAGGGATACCTGTGGATGGACATGCTGAAGGAGACAGACACTAGTATAATAAGTTATTCTGTGTCTCTATCTTCACTTAACTGAGTCTGATAATTAACACACCACAAATAATACAACATAAAACTTTTACATAGCATTTCCATTGCAGTAGGTATTATAAGTAATCTGGAGATGATTTAAAGTGTATGGGAGGCTGAGTGTAGGTTATATGCAAATATTATGCCATTTTATGTAATGAACATAAGCATCCTTGGCTTTGATCCAGTAGAAGTCCTGGAATTTATCCTCCATGTACTCTGAGGAAAGACTGCATACACATACATCATCTATTCCTTACAACTGTTCTGTAAAGTGTCATTATTCTTATTTTACTACTGCTCTCAAGATAAAAGGCATTTGAGTTACCTATTTATGCCCAGATATTTCGTTAGTAACTAAAAGCATTTGATTCTCTGTCTTCTAGAGGCCACCTTTGTTTCACTGTGTCACCTTGACAGATACTGTTTGGGACTCATTAAAGAGCCATACACAAAGAAAAGAGAATATTTTAATATACTTTGGGTTCTTTCTTTTCCAGAAAACATTTAAAAAAATGGCTTAAAGGTAGAAGATGAAAATTAAAAAGAACTAAAACAAAAGTATATTTGGTTGATAGCTAAGTAGGAGTAAAAAGATCCAAAACAGCTCCAAAGAGACTTAGCATCTGTGCACAGAAACGCTTGTTTTAACAAGTCCAACTGTGTTTCCTAACTATGTCAATCCTTTCCCTTGGCTAATGCAGAACCCAGTTTACAGAATATATCAAACTGAAGCCTTCTTGCTGAGAGGAGCTGAACACTGCCTTAATTTCCCAGCTGGGAGCTGGTATTTCATCATGAACTAGGCATATTAAATTGTTGTGTAAATGGAAAGACCACGATATAGGCCATATGGCAGTTTCTCTTTGCAGAAGAGAGACCTTCAAATCAAACTGTTAAGTCTGAAAACCATTTTATGTCACAGTTATTAGTTTGAAGATATGGGTAAGAGATTTTTTTTATCTCTTCTGAGTGTTTTTCCTTTCTTCCTATGCCTCATAAGAATGATGGGTCCATTTAAGCTAAAAAAAAAAATGGGTCAACTCTAAGTCAATTAAACTCTGGGTGAAAGCTCTAGAAGTTTCTATTCCATAACGGAGGGGGAGAGGCTGCCTTTATAATCAAGTTTCCAAATACACTTTAAGTTTGAGCTGGAGAGATTTCAGCTCAGAAGGAAGGTGAGTTATGGAAAAGTTGGTTGAGGAAGGGAGAGTGAGTATTAACAAAGAAAAAACACTCGCTGATTTTAGGTATTTATGTGAAAATACCAATGCCAATCTCAATATCATGTATGCGGAAGGGACGAATAAAGAGGGAGTTGGGAGGACAGCTCACCAAGTATGGTGTTTATGTATCTCAATATAAATATGAATTTTGTTATGATGTGAGACTATCATGCACCAATAAAATATTTAAAAATGGTTTTCTGGTGGTGGTTCCAGTGCTGCACACCTGTAATATCAATGCTTGGGAAACCGAGACAGAAGGCACTAAAGTTTGAGGCCAGGAGGTGGTAACTTAAAGAGATCCAGTTTCAAAAGTAAAATAAAATGGCTGGGGGTGTGGCTCAAAAGTACAACACCCCTGGGTTTAATCCCCAGTAACATACACATACCCACACCAAAAAAAAAAAAAAAGAAAGAAAGAAAAATAAATGGTTTTCTGAGGTAAAGAAACAGAAGTAGTTGCATGCAATTTTTTTCTCTAAAACAGGCCACATTTTCCTTCAACTTGCCATCTCTGTCCCAACTTTTACTGTCCAGTTTTACAACTCAGCTCAGAAGTTATCTCATTCATCCAGCCAAAAATTTTACATCATGGGCCTACCACATGTCCTGTCTCATTTCAAGTGTTATATGTGTAAAGCAAATTAACTATTCTTATGGAACTCATATTCTAGAGAAGGAGATGAAAGAAAACACAAATAAATGGGATGACTTGAATAATGAATTCTGTAGCAAACCAAAATAAGGTAAGGTGATGGAACACTGATGTACACTTACAGGATGACTAGCACAGGACAGCTGATGTTGGAAGAACTTCTTTTGTCTATGCAAGTTGCTTATTGTTTGATTGATTTAAGACTTAGATAATTTTCGTCCAGAATTTTCTTCTCATCAATTTGATATATGCAGATGTTTCTGGAGGTTTATATCAAGATCCTATATGGAATATTGATAATTGGGTCTTCCTCCCTACTGTCATTATGGCAAATTTAAGTATAAATTTTTCTAATGATGGCAATTTCTTTAGATTTACAGGTGAGAACCTACCATGAAAAGGCACATCTATTTCTTCCGAGCTACTTGCAGGGTTCATCCCTGAGACTCATTCTCTTTCACAGTATAATCACTTCTCTCTGCATGGAGATCCACCGTCATGTCCCTGGCTACTGTCAGGGCCTCCAAAATTTGGTTCAAAGCCAATGCACCCAGCTAATGCAAAGGATTCAGCATTAAATACAAAATAGCTTTCAAAAATCTTATCTTCTTGGCTAGAAATGAAATTTTACATCCCCCAGTGCTATCTCTTTTTCTCATTTTCACTCTTCTCATGTTATTATATACTTCTCACTAGATGCCAGTGGGAATTAGGTTTATTCTTAGGTATTACTTAGATCCTGTAGAGTTAGACACATTTGAAATACTACATTTCATTTAAAAGAGTATTCTACTTAAACATATTTTTTAATTTTTCAGCTTTCAGTTTTTAAAGGTATTTATATTTTGGCTTCATATTCATTTCCATGGTTCCTGAGAAAAATCTCAAGATCGCTGCCGAAAAATGTAGCCAAGACCAGTTATCACCAGTTTGTCTTCTTTCAGTTTTATCAACAGAAAAGGTTGGCTCAAAGATATTCCACCTAATGATGCAGGGATATTGAGCTTTGTTTTGTTTCAGAAGATAATATATACCCTCCAGAAGAATTAAAAGAATAGAAATATGCATACACATATAAACATGGTAACTGTTGTACACACAATTCAGAGGGGCTCTATAAATCAGAAATGGCAAAAGATTTATTCAGCAGCATATTATGATTATTTTATACATTTACTGGATGGTCACTATTAATTTCCCATTATCTCCCATAAACTTTCTTTTTTGATTTGAGAATATACATAAAAGGCAAATTTAATTGTTAAAAAAAAAACATATAGTTACAAAACTACATAATAATGAAGATTTGACAACTACACATTTTTACTGGGTTAAAATTGGGGGAGGGGTGTTATGATCAATTTTATAAATTATTTATTTGATTACTTGAACAATATAGTCTTTAATAAAAACTAAGATGCAATGTAATACTTTCAGAGTGGATTCAATCCAGTATTTTCAGTTCCCTTATTGATCTTGCCAGAAATTTTCCAGAAAAGTTAATATTTCTAGGGCATGAACAAGCATTTTGAAATTTATGACACATACGCTTCTCCCTGTAGTAACCTTTTGTTCTTCCATACATGATCATATTGTAACTGAAACAAATTAAGTTCAGCAACAGCATGAATCTCGACTCACAACTTAGTATGTTGGTAAGGCTGTGTCCATACAATATAAGAAAGTGATTAGACATCTGCTTTTTATTTAACCCAAGAAAAAGTCAATCTGAACATTCAGACTCTAGAATTAACAAAATATTAAATTCTCCCAATCTTACAAGCTATGACATTACAACAAAAATGCCCTATTCTAATAGTACTGAAGCAAAAAAAAATAAATAAAATAAAAGTAAAACAAAAGCCCCAACAAATGCACAATTCTCATAAAGTGTGGAATCAACTTTTCTCTAGATGTATCCTTTCAAATTAGATAGAAAAAGGGGACAAGATATGAAATAAAGATACAGAGTGGTATTTTGTGTCATATCTCACTCAAAAACTCAGTCATAATAATAGTACCTTTATCTCTTTATCTAGTTTCTTTAAGATATAAAATAGGTCTGGGAGTATAGCCAGGAGGTAGAAAGCCTCTGGGTTCCACCCCTAGTACTACCAAAAAAAAAATCACCTGCTAAATATTATAAATTTAAACATCTTATAATCTCTAAGTTATAACAGTAAATGTACAACCATGCATATTATGATCTAAAATGATTTCAGTAATTAAAAAGAATTGTACTAATATTTACTGACTCTTGTTGAGGCAGGAAAAATTAGGAGCATTTGATAGTTGTAAATATCTTATACACTGAAAGAAAATTAGAAATTTTGATGACTTCATCTTAAATCCATAAAATCAGAGTGTAAATAAATATTTAGTAAATAAATCAATGAAGCATCCCATTTGGAAATGAATTCAGTTAAGATTTCAAATGCCATTTCTTTAAAGTATCTGATCTGTTTTAGTCTTCAACTTTCATTCATAACCAATGTGACTATATTAACGTGAGTTTCTATAGATGATGTGTTAGCATCAAAAATATTTAGACATATCTTTTGAACCATCTATTTTTTTTCCCTTTGGGGAAATTTGGAGATGGAATGTCCTCCAAAGTCTGAAAGCTTCTGCTATTTCTCTTTCTCTTCTCTCTCTCTCTCTCTCTCTCTCTCTCTCTCTCTCTCTCTCTCTCTCTCTTCTCCCCCCTCTCTGTTTCTCTTTTTCTTTCTTTCCTAGATTAGGAAAATGAGTAGCTCCTCTCTCTTCTCCATCTCCTCTCTCTCTCTCTCTCTCTCTCTCTCTCTCTCTCTCTCTCTCTCTCTCTCTCTCTCGTCTCTCTTTCTCTATCATGGCTGCCATTAACTGAGTAGCTTTCCTTCAGAATATCCTTCCACCAAGATGCTTCTGCCTTGAAGCCAGCTGATCATAGACTGAATCTTCTGAAATTGTGAAGCAAAGTAGGTCTTTCCTCCTGTAAGCTGTTCTTCTCAGGTGTTTGGTCACAGAGATGAAAAGCTAACTAACAAAGGAACAAAGGCATACCTCAGCAAAGAAACTATTCATTGCAGGACTTGTTCATGTGTTTCTCTTGTAGTATACAGTATGAAAAACAAAGATACCTTCAAAAATGTCTAGCATTTTAAAATTGTTAAGGATATTCAAAAATTTCAATAAATTTATTATATCTCAAAAAATAGGTGAAATACAATTTAAAATGACTACACTTTTTCCACTTCATTATCTTAGTTCAGCTATTCTGACTGGCATTTTCACTCTTCCCAAGAAGTAAATTTAGCCATGGAGAAGTGTCTCCATGGATAATGGATAGGTCAAAACAGTCACACTTAATTAAGCAAGCTTAGAGTTGGCAAATTCACATTATTTAGTAGTGGGCTAGAGGAGAGTGTGGATAATTGGTTTTACTATTCTATCTAAGTGGAAAGAATTCTTATTTTCTGAAATGCTATGAAATCTTGGTAAGAACTCGCAAATAATGCACTTATGACTGTAAGATAACCATGAATCTCTAGTCTAATGCATGACCCGGGCTTTTTACTTATACAATGAAATAATTCATTGAGTCCCTCTTAATTCTGAATCTTCAGAAATGTTTTGAAAAATTTAGTTTCTGAAAAACATGTCTGTTCTTACATTTTTCTTTGCAATCAATTTGGTAATTTGATACTTAAAAATGATAAAAACTAAAGATTTTATAGTTACTTTTAAATTTACTTTAAAACTTTAAAAGCTATACATATTAATGTGGTAACATGTATTGTTTCAGTACATATATACATTTAAGTAATGTTTAAATTGGGTTAAGCTTATCAATTTTCTCACATACTCATCAGTACTTTTGGGTGAAAACTGTGCAAAAATTCATTCTTCTAGTGGAGTTATATAATATTTGTGAAATTACTTATTCCTAGCACATTATGCATTAGTTAAAGAATTAGAATTTTGTAAAATCCTAGAGTATTATTTGTGTGTGTGTGTGTGTGTGTATTCACGAATGTGTGTAGCTAAGGAATTAGACTTCTCAGGATTAGTTTAAAAGAGCTTTCAAGATTATTTATTCCATTTCTAATTTCCAATCTTCCACCATACACATAGTGATTTTGAATGAGTTTCACTGCTATTGGCTTAAGAATGAATCGGAAGAACATACAAACTGTTAGAAAGATTCTCAGTGTTGGTACACTTGACATGAGTACCATATCAATAATTAGTTGGTAATGCCTTTTACATTTTATTTTTGCATTCTGTGACACCAGCCCTTTTGCTTACACCAGCCCTTAATACTTAACATAGCCAAGTATTGTGGGAGGCTGAGACAGGAGAACCACAAGTTCAGGGCCAGCCTCATCAACTTAGTGAGGTCCTCTGAAACTTAGCAAGACCCTGTTTCAAAATAAAAATTAAAATGAAGGTACAACCCAGAGGTACAATGCCCCCTGGGCTCAATTATCAGTACCACAAAAACAAACAAACAAAAAACTTAACATACAGAAAAGACTATGTGCCAAAGAATGTTCTAAGCATTTTATTTTATTTATTTTATTTTTTTTTATTTTTGGTGGTACTGGGGTTCCTGGAAGCCCTTCTACCTCCGGGCTACACTCCCAGACCTATTTTTACATTTTTATTTGGAAACAGGGTCTCCTAAGGCAACGCGCGCGGCTGGCTTCGAACCTGCGCGATCCTCCTGTCTCTGCCTCCCAAGCGCGGGGATTACAAGCGTGCGCTACCATGCCCAGCTGTTCTAAGCATTTTAGATATGCTACATTACTTTACACTATAAGCAAATCTAATTAGGTAGGGATTAATATTGTTCTGAGTCTTTTATAGATACCCAAAATGGATTCATGGCCTCCTCAAGGCCCCAAAACATTTCAGATTCCCTTCGCAAATATTCTCCTGTCTCTCCCCACATTTCAAGGAGCTTCATGGCCCAGGTACTGACAATGTCTACATTTCTCAGTATTTATGAAAATAAAGCTAATTTAATTTTTATCCACTAGAACAGGAATCACTGTAGCTACCACCTACCTTCATTTTTTAAAAATTTCTGAGTGGTGGGGCCTAGAAGGCATCTTCAGTGATAATACTACATACGAAATGCAGCCTTTCCTAAAAAATACTGAGAACTGTCTGGTGTCTCACACCCATAATCCCAGCCAATCAAGAGGTAGAGGCAGGATAATCATAAGGTTGAGGCCAACCTGGGCAACTTAGTGAGGCCTTGTCTAAAAAATAAATAAAATAAGACAAATAAAGTAAAATAAGAAAACAAAATGGCTAAGGATGAAGCTAGTGGTAGAACACCTGCTTAGTAGGTGCTAGGTCTTAGGTTCAATACTAGTACAGGGGAAAAAAATATTGGGAAGTCTGGAATAGGCAAACACTCATTTTAAATGCTCAGAAAACTTCAAAATTAAATAAAACTGTGAAAATTAAACAAAGAAGCTGGTAAAGCAAACATACTTCCCCCACTCCCAAGAATCATACTCTGGCAGAACTATTGAGCTGTATGGGGCTATCGAGGGTGTTTATCTTAATAACTTCATTTTACAGATACTGCTCTCTAGCACTATGATGTTGAACAAAGTGCCTGAGGACACGCAGTTAGGCCCTGTCCACAGGGATGGGACTAAATTCTGGCTTGCTCTGTGAAGACTGAGTGCCCTGCCACATCATGCTGCTTCCAAATCCATCCAGCATTGATACTAAAGAGAGAATTAAAAAATTTAATTTGCAGTATTATAAAATAGGCTTAGGCTCCTAAGACATCACCTTTTAAGTGTTATGTGGTGCAGAGTTCAGCAAGGGCAGTCAGTGGTACAGCTGTTCATGGTTTGAGCAACTGGGACCTTCAGACATCAAAGGAGGGTCTACATTCAAGAGTAAAGAAAACTTAGGTCCAGAATAAAAAGTCTCAGCTATTAGCACAGGTGGGAGGAAGGCCACATGGAAAAGGAGCAAGCCAGAGATAGAGTTGAAACGAGGACACAGTGAGAAATCAGCCATCTGTCCACCCACAATGATGCACATAAAGTAACCGCAGGACATTACTGCCTTCCAAATGAACATGTTCAAACAGAATTCCTGAGATCAGCGTTGTCCTGAGCAGTGTATGTAGGGGCATTTATAGAATTTATTAAACCTAAGAATCTGTTGAACTCAAATGGCACACCATGATAAAAACCTGCATCTCCCAGATATATATAGGATAATTACTCCTTAGGATAAATATATAACTTTGAGAAAGTAAAAGAAGTCTTAATTGCTTCCAAATGTACACATAATGCCTCGAAAAGTAACAACATTATCTTCCCATAGAAATATGATCCATATTTCACTTCCCTCTAATTTTGGGCTGATAGTTAAAATAAAGAGAAAAGGATGAAAGGGTATTAAAATAATCTCAAATCTCAGCTCTTTCTGTGTAGTTGCTGTACTTGCCCACTTTGTTTAAGTATGCCTTCTCAGACACGTTTTCCTCAGTTTCATGGACACCATGAGTACAATAAAGTGGGATAATGGCCCTGAAATAAGTGTTACAACAGAATAGTTTGCATAACTGTATCTAAAGAACTCAAAGTGCTTTAGTAATGTTAACGCATTAATCACACCCGGCTGTGACAGAGGATGAACAGATTCACCAAAGTAGGGCAAGAAGAACATAATCAGCAAAGTCGCACTGTGATTCTGAAAGCCCAGTGTGAAGCTAGAGAACATACTTCCAGAAATAAAAAACAAGAATTAGTCAAAAAAGAATCTTGCTAGTTTATTTACCACTGTCCTGGTCAATTTGAGTGGCTTCAACAAATTACCGCAGACTGGTTGGCTTATAAACAATGGAAATTTATTTCTCACAGGAGACTGGAAGTTGGAGATCAGGATGCCAGTGTGGCCCAGTTCTTGTGAATATCCTTTCCAGGTTGCCAATTACACATATAGTAGAAAGAGAGCCAGCTACCTCTTTTGGCTTTATTTTATATGGACACTAATCCCATTCATGAATATTCCACCTTCATGACTGATTTAATTATCTTTCAAAGGCCTCATCTCCAAATATCATTATGCTGGGATTAGAGTATCTACATATACACTTGGGGAAAACATCAACATTCGGTCCATACCAAGCATTACATAGGGTATTACCAAAAACCTAAGGCTAATTATTTGGTTCATACTTTTGATATCAATAACTTGTAGAAATATCAAAGAGATGTAGACATTTTTATGTCTAAAAATGAAAGAAATATATAAATAGACATCACTCACTAAATTTGATGTCTTACTTAGTGGTGTGAAATATTATTCCATTAAAGATGGCTCCAAAATTAGAATGCCAAAAATATGCATTTAATAAAAAAAAATGTGTCAGACACTGTGCTAAGGGGTAAGGATGCAAAACAAACCATAAAATGACCGTCTATAAATTTCCAGTGTTATAGATAATCTATAGTCTTCTGATTTACATCATTTTTCCTAACAATCTCCCATATATTAATTTCTATTTAGCCACGCTTTCAATAGTTACATCCCAGATTTATTATCACTAATAGTTTAATCAACTTCAAAGCTTCTATTCAGGTCACCACTTCTTGTATTTCCAGCTCACTTTCCTGCTTTGCCTCCAATGATTTTTCTACTCCTTAATGGTCTCTAGTTCATGGACTACACTTCCTGCTCACTGAGCACTACTTTCCCACATGAAAAAATAGTGCTCAGTTAGCATTTATATCATCTTATAAGTACATTACGCTCCATATAGATTCACCATTTCTGTTTTCTGCACATCACCCTGAATTCTTATTTGATACCTCTCTTAGCCTCTCTCTACTCTAGCAGTATTGACATCACTGTTTTCCTGGAATCTACCACCTCTATTTTCATTTCAGGCACATTTCTCTTGTTCCTCAGATCATTTTATAACTATCTGCCCCTTTTCTGTCTAAATGTCCTTTCATTAGCTTGCCTGATTATTGTTTATCATGATACCCATTATTATATGAAATCACCACATATGTTAATTTTTAAATTTATCCTATATCTCCCCAAGAGTATTCATGAACACTAGTGATTTGTCTTATTTAGAACCTTATAATAAACATTTCCAATTCTCCCTTGAACATAGAAGATTTTCACCATTTATTTGCCAAAGGAAGAAATGAAAGAAAGAAGGAAGGATTAGAATATGTTTGCTTCATTTCTGAGGTAAACTTAACTTCTAGGAATTGCTATGGTTTCAATGCATTTCCTACAGTTCATGTGTTGGAAACATAATCTCCAATGCAAGTGTTGAGAGGTCAGACCAATTAAGAGGTGATATATTAATATCTTTGTCATGGGGGAGAGGTAGTTGTTATAAGACCAGGCTTGTGATGCTGAGTTTGGCTTTTGGCCCAATTCTCATTCATTCTCTCTCTCTCATTCTCTCTCTCTCTCTCTCTCTCTCTCTCTCTCTCTCTCTCTCTCTCTCTCTCTCCCCCCCCCCCTACTTTTAAGTATGGAATAACAGAGCAAGAAGGCCTTTTCCAGATGTAAACATATCAATGTTAGACTTTTCAGCTTCTAGAACTATAAGAAATAAATTTTGTTCTTTATAAATTACCCATTCTGTAGTATGCTGTTATAGCAACCCAAAACATACTAAGATGGTGATACTTGGGTTTAATATAAAATAATGACTGTGTGAAGATTAGAAAGTTTCTAATAATCTTAAAATTAGAGGGAAAATAATATCTACCTATACAATTCTGGATAAAATTCCCTTGAAAGTTTTCTTCGTTATATTATTATAAAATAGAATTATTTTGTGCAATGTGATAGACAGTAAACACATGTAGTTCTAATGTTTAATGAATTAATTATTTGAAATAACTAAATATCCAGTTCCTCAGTTACACTCACCAAATTTTAAATGTTCAAAATCTGCATATGTTAAGTAGTGCTGACTATAGTATATCTCTATTCCCACAAAAAGTTATACTGGATAGCTTTGCTGTAGATATTGTTTGATCCCTAATAGAGTAAGATTACCTCAAAATTAGAATATAATTCATCCAAACTCTGAATTTCTCAGAAATCAATAATGCCTTGAGTTTTGTTCAGTTTAGTTTGTAATTTGTAATCATTTCACTGATTTCCTATCTTAAGGTAAAAACAGAGATTAACGTAATAATACTGAATTGAATGTGATGCTTGACTACTTTTTCAAATTTTAGGGCTGGAAAGGAAGAAGCAAAGATAAAGATGAAAAATTGGGACCAAGGAAAATGTATCCATCCATCTGAGCATATTTAACACCTATTTGTACTCTTATAAATCCATAGTGATTGCCATTGATAGTTCAACATTTTTCTTTGAGCTGTATTTTCATTTTATTTTATTTTATTTTATTTTATTTTATTTTGTGTGGTACCAGGGATGGAACCCAGGGACATTTTATTTCCGAGCTACACCCCCATTCCTATGTTTTATTCTTTATTTTGAAACAGGATCTCACTGAGTTGCAAAGGGGCTCACTAAGTAGTAGCTTAGGCTGTCTTTAAAATATGATCCTCCTGTTTCAGCCTTGAGCAGTATTTTTAAGGGTGGGGAAAATCATAGTGTTTAAACTCAGAACACTCATAATTTAATAGGTAGGATTAACATATAAAATAAAAATACAATTCTACAATAGGCCGATTGCTATGAAAGCACAAAGAAAAGAATCACTTGCCTTCCTGGGGGAAGATGAAAAAGATAACATTTGAGTGGCATCTTTAAAAAGATGAGGAACACTTGATAGACTAAACAGAGCAGAGAGAGATTTTTGTCTTAAACAGAAGTAACTAATATCTACAAAGGCAATCTTGGTTTGTCTTGGGGATTGGTTTAAAGTTTCTGAAAGGGAAAGATCTGAACTGAGATTAGCAAAATAGCTTGGGCCAGATCACAGTTGGGAGATTTCATCTAAAGTTTTGGACACTATTCATCAGCTAGAGGAGAGGGCAAAGTATCAAATTCAAATGCAACTCTGGAAACAAAATGACTTGCTATGGTATAGAAGAAATAAACTCAATGAACATGATTCTGGAACCTCCCTTTCTGAGAATCTTGGGATAAAAGAATGGAATGGGAATCTAGAAACTTCAAGATAAGGAAAGCCTCATTTATTCCCTCAAATCACCAATGCAGATTGACTTTAAAGAGAAACCTTAAAAAACAAAAATCATCATTCCAAGATGTGCATTCCTCTAAGACTGTGCTCCCTAGTTTTTCCTCTAATTATGCTTAATTAAAAGCCCTGCTCCCTTTCATTTCTAGAGCTATGCATATTACCAGAAATTCTTTTAATAGTATACAAAATTTGTAATTACAGAAGATAGCACTTGAATAAAACAAGCAAAATCTGAATGCCAAAGAATATTTATAATAAAAATTTAGCAATGTATGTTTAAAAAAATGAAGAATTTTTTTATAACATTCAAGACAATGTTAGCTGGGCATGATGGTGAATAACTAATCCCAGTACATGGAAGGCTGAGACAGATGAATCTCAGGTTCAAGATCAGCCCCAGCAATTTAGGGAGACTCTTAGCAATTTAGAGAGACTTTGTTTCAAAACAAAATATAATAAATAAAAAGATCTGGAGCAAAGCTCAAACACAGACCACCCCAGGGTTCAATCCCCAGTACCAAAGGAGGGGGAATAATGTTATATTCTAATGTGAATCACAACTTTCTCAATTTATTTAAGCTTGCAATAGAGCTCTGCACTTTCCCCTAGTTATTAATGAATATTGCAATTTAGAACTTGGTAGAGACAGGTTTTTAAATGTATAAAAATAAGAATCACAATCAAGTTTATAACATATATTTACCTTATGTATTAAAAATAGCCTTACTTTTTAATTATAAAAACTCCAAATATGGCTTATTCTGCACAACCCTATGAATAAAGAAGGAACTATCATTATAATATGGACTTTTTGTGGTACTGGGAATAGAAGGTAGAGGCATTTACCTTTGAGCTACAACCCCAGCCCTATTTTTTTATTCTTTAATTTGAAACAGGGTATCACTGAGTTGCAAAAAGCCTCACTAAGTAGCTGAGACTGTCCTCAAACTGTGATATTTCTGTCTAAGCCTCCCAAATGCTGGAACTACAAGTGTGCACCACAATGCTTGGCTTATAATGTGGACTTTAAAGTTTCTTCTTTTCACCATTTTATTAAAGAAAAGCATTATGACTTCAAAATTTCATCAGGTCTTGATATTCATAAGTTCATAAGTACATCACACATTTGGACTTGAACTTTTACTATTCATCAACTCATTTATAAAATATAAAGCTTTATGAAGACTTTATAAAAACACAAGAATGAACAAATGTTAGCAAAGATGTGGAAAAGTGGGAACTTGAATATATTTTGGGGGGATTACAAATTAGTGAAGACACTTTGGAAAACAGTATGGAGAATTCTCAGAAGAATGGGGTCAAACCCACCATATGATCCAGGACTACCACTTCTGGGTAACTACCCAAAAGAATGGAAACTAAGCTACCAAACTAATGCATGTGTTCCTATGTTCATAACCACACAAGTCACAGTTGCCAAACTATGAGACCAGCCAAGATGTCCATCAACAAATGAATGGATTACAAAACTATGGGATATGTACACAATGGAATTTTACTCAGCCATAAAGAACAAAATTACATCATTTGCAGGGAAATGGATGGAAATGGAGAATATTATGTTAAGTGAGATTACTCAGTTACAAAAATAAAAAAGTTGGATGCTCTTTCTAAAATGAGGAAAGTAGAGAGAAAAAGAGTCACAGGAGGAGCTCTAGACCAAGAAAGAGAAACTTTAGATGAGAAAATAAGGCAACCTATCCAAGGGGGACAGGCAGGGTAAGAGGAAAATTCCCTAATGTACATGATGTACATTCACAAACATCAAAGTCAATCACTAAGCCAAATATGAGAAAGATGGAAGGGAAGGGAATAAGGTGGGAATTGGGGAAGGACTAAATGAGTGATGTATGCATGTGTGCCTCTAACTTCTTGTACTTCATTAAGATGTACAACTTCAATGCACCAATTTAAAAAAAAAAAAAACAGACATAGAGCTGAAAGAAGGCAAGGATATTGATATAGTCATCCATTTTACCTGATGATTCATCAAATATTTTCCCCATTCTTGCACATTTGATATTTATAAGTAAGCCAAGACCTTCAAAAAGACTTGACACTCGTATCTTGTCAGCACTGTAATGATTATTTTACTTAGCCTGATAATAAAATATAAGGAAGCAAATAATAAGTTAGGAAATAAAAACAAAATATCTGTAAGAAAATCTTTCACTCTTTTCTATCACTACCACATCCTTACAAATTGGGAAAATTGAGCTTGTCAAATGGCAAAATCACTATCAACAGATTCTTTATACCTCCTTGAAAGCCAATATCAACTTTTAAAAATACACACTGTAGCAGAGATGGAATAGTCTGAAAACTATAGACTGGCAGATGCTTCAGTCCTCTTACAGTTGATGAATAGTAACCATGACAGGGATTGCCTGTGGTTTTTCAAATCTGTTAGTGTAAATTTATATGTGTCAGATGATCTGTATCCAGTCAAATGCCTTTAGGCATAAAAATCCTAGATATGGATATTACCTATATGAAGTATTTACTAGCCCACTCTGAGTTAGAAAAATGGTGGACATCATTAAATAACATTTAGTAACATTCATCTGAAATATTTCCCTTATAACATTGTTTCATTTAACCATGCCATAAGAACTTTTAGGACAAGCATTTTGAATGAAAATCAATTAGAACACTTTGGCTTGGAAAGCCAATCATGGTTAAAAGGTAAGAAAATAGTGGTAATTAAAAATAATGAAAAACATGATATTTGAAAAGCATCAGCTTTTCTTTGAAATCATGAAGTACTGGTACAAAAATATATTATTTGAATCTTTAATGATGTATATTAATGGTTTTACTTATTCAAGGGATAATATATTAGCGATTTGGCTACTTTAATGGGAGGGTGGTGTAGAAAAAGAGGAAATTACAAAGGGGCTTAGAAAATGCATACATGAAAGGGCTATGGATAACTTTGGAAGAGAAGCTAAGATCTTGAAATGTTTGAACTCTACATCCTATAGGATAATCATGCCTGTCTTGATGTAGAGGAAACATGGAAAGAATACAGAAGGATCTGAAATTCAAGTTAATAGCTAAGTTTGAAACATGGCTTTATTTCTTTTTGGCTACATGTTCTTTGCCAGCTTGTTTAACTTCTCTGAGCCTCATTTTTCTCCTATATGAATTGGGATTATAAACTAATAAAATTTACATCATAGGAGGAATCAAGAAAAAGTCCAGCAACTCCTTCCACTATGGCTCTTTTAGTACCCAAACTCACTGCCTCAGCATCTCTCTCATGTAAGCCATGAATACAAATCTTATTTGATCCCTGCTTCCATTCACCATCACTCACTAGGAAGACTGAGATTCCCAGGTAATCCTGAGTTCCTGGCCTCTGAACTCAATATGGCCATAGAAGGCAGGAGGAAATCCTTATCTTTCTCCCTTGATTGAACTTTCTTGAAACACTTTACTTAACAATGTGGGTTAATATTTCCAGCAATTTCTAGGTCTCTTTATTAAATTATTGTTTATAAAATATAAGTACCCACCCAAATAGAAATTTCACAGCTGTGAAGATCTTGGTCTCTCTTTGTTTACCGTTATGTCCTAATGGCCTATAATTGTATATAATACACACCAGGCGCTTATTCTATGATAACTTGCTTGCACTCCCTCTTCTAGAATATTATTTAGGAGTTTCGTTGGTGGGAATGCTGAATGAGATGATGTATGGGTCACCGTTCAAGAAAAGAAAAAAAAAAAAAGTAAAACAAACTCTCTGGGGTTAAAGGAAACTTGCACCAGAAAGATACTTCTGTATTATTATAGAAATAAATCAAGTCAGGCAAAGAGTACAAAGCTGAATTTGATCTTTCATTGAATATTAGTCTCTTTAGGTCACTATTTTTCTGTCCATTAGATTGAAGTTTAGTATTCTATGCACTGACTATTTTTATTTATTCAGACATTTCAGAAGATTAAAATGCTTTAAGAAATATTCCTCAGTCAATTCCTGACCCTTCTTTTAATGACACTTTATAGAGTTGTTCTCTGCAACTTAACACAAATTTAAAACTAGCAAAATAAAAAAGTTGACCCTAGCTGGGCATGGTGGCACACACTTGTAATCCCCACACTTGGGAGGCGGAGACAGGAGGATCGCGCAGGTTCAAAGCCAGCCTCACTGGCTTAATAGACCCTGTTTCCAAATAAAATATAAAATAGATCTGGGAGTGTATCCCAGAGGTAGAAGGGTTCCATACCCAGTACCACCAAAAAATAAATACAAAAATATAAAAAATTGACCCTATTAATTTTAAAGTGTCATGATAAACAAGTTGTGGGCTGTAAACACTAACGTTAAGTATACATACATTAATATTATTATTTTAGGCACTTATATTTTTGGTGTTTGAATCCAACAAATAGCAATTAAATATAGAAAAGCATTAGAAGCACTGCAGACGTATTTTTTCCATATACTACCTAAAGAAGGCTTGGCTTTTCATTAACCTAGTGTCCCAAACGAGCCACCTCATGTCACTATAATAAAAATTAAAATGAGGTTAAAAGCACTGAATTCAAAGAAAGCAGTAATTTTCAGAAAATCTTACTAGAGTGAGTGGAGTTAAATAAGTGAAAAGAGCAGAATCTATATTCTTCCCCTATTTTAAAAAAAATCCCTAAGCACATATAATATATTGAGAATACTTTAAGAAATTTCTTGTGTATCAATGGAATTAAACTGAATATTTTCACTAGAAAAAAAAATGAGAAAATCTCCCTAATATTTAAAATACTTTAGTAGAATATGGATCAAGGATGGAGTCTTAGTAGATATTTTAAAAATATTTTAATTGAAGAAAGTTAAACTATGACATCAAATTTGTTAAAGGCATTAAGAATAATACTTATAAATCTATAATTTTTAGCTATGTTCATATATCAGAGTAGAAGAAACATAAAATCAATAATCTGAGCTTTCATATTAGCAAAATAGAGAAAGAAGAGTATTGTTACTCCCAAATCAAGAGCATGAGGATTGGATAAAAATTGTATCAGGAATAAATAAAATTGAAAACAGAAACTGGTGGAGAAAATCAATGAGTCTAAAACCTAGTTCTTTGATTTTTCAAATTGCTTTAGTTAAATTAATTCCAGGGAAATATGAACAAAATTCACAATGAGAAAACTTTATGTCTATGGTATGAATAAACCAAATAAATAATTTGATGACTTTGTAAAAACTGAATCACAGATCTCCAATGGTTTTAGAATTCTACCATGTAGAATTCTATGAAGAATCCTACTACATATTTAAGGAAGCAATGATATTAATTGCTGTGATCCTAATCTCTGTGACCTATTCCAGGAAACAGAAGCAGAAGGAACACTCTCTAGTCCATTCTAATAAGTTAAATTAGACCAACATTAAAAATTAGAAAATAAAGTACAAAAAAAACCTCAGAGCAATATTTCTTAGAAAGACAGATATAAAAGTTGTGTTTAAAAATAATAGCAAATCAAGCAAGATATGGTGACATATGTCTGTAATCTCAGTACTTAAGAGGCTGAAACAGGAGGATACAGGGTTTGTGGTCATCATCAGCAAGTTAGTGGGGCCCTCGGTAACTTAGTAAAATCTTGTTTCAAAATAAAAATAAAATGATGTTGAAATATATGTATAGCTCAAAGGTACAATGCCCCTGGGTTCAATCCCCAGTACCACAAAATATAATAAAAATAGCAAATCAAATACAGCAATTTTTACTCATTTTAATAAATTAAAATTATTTCATGCCTGGATGTCTGGTTTATCATTCAAAATAAAACTCTATCAATGTGATCTCTAATGCTAACAAGTTAAATAAAGAAAAAGTTGTCATAAAATAGTCACAGAACAAACAAAAACATTTAGTAGTATCCAATATCTATTTATGATTTTAAATGAAATCTCAGAAAAATTGAAATGAGTAACTTTTTCAGTATTATTAAGCATATCTATAAAAGCTTCTTCAACCAGCATCATATTTAAATGATGAGAAAAAAATAGATGCTTTTCCTCCAAATAAGATTCAAGTTAAGAATGTTTTCTCTTGTTACTCTGATTTAACATAGTGCTAGAAGTCTTTGCCAATAAAATGAGACAGCAAATTAAAATGTACATAAATTAGAATTGAAGAAATAAAACTGTCTCTATATGAACATGAAGTTTCCCAGGTAGAAAATCCCAAAGAATTGCCAAAGAATTCCTATAACTAATAAGAAAGTAAATCAAGGTTATTGGATAAAAGGCTAATATATACAACTCAAAATTAGGAATTTGAAATCAAGAAAAATATTTAAATAATACTATAGACTATGTTTCCAATTGCATGTAGTTTAAGAAAAGAAAAATGTAGACAGATCAGTAGTTGCTATGGGTCTGGAAAAGGGGAAAATTGAATATGTGATGCAGACAGGATATTTTTTAGATTGAGGAACATATTCTCTATGGTATTACAGTATTGATACAAATCAATTAAGCATCTGTCAAAATCTGCTAAACTTTGCAGCACAAAGAGAAAACCGTATGATATGCAAATCAAGAAATAATTTAAGAAGTTAAAGGATCTCAGGATAAAACACAAGACTGTAACAAAATGATATAAAAGCTTTATAACCATGTGAAACAATCTCACTGAAGAGGGCTGCAGATTAAGTTCCTGACCTAAGCACCTTTGAAAATACAGCTAGTTGGTAAGATTTAAGACAAAATAATTGTATATAAGGCTTGTACTCTAGTTGATAAAGTAATTTCCCACAGATCTACAGATTAACCATTATGAAACAGCTCTATGTGTAAACTAAAACTGAACAATGAAATATAGAGATGATAGAGGGTGGGCACCCGGTATCCCTGAGGAGTTACAGATAAGCAAAGGCTTGAGGGAGGTCTATCAGGCTTCTTCATTATATAGTTATATCTTTTACTCTCTCATTCAGACTTTGTTCTTTGCAAGATGCTAACTATAAATGGGTAGAATTGAGACAAAACCTCAGCATGTAAAAAGTAAACAAAAATCAGATGATTCAAAATAACTTTCAAATTATATATTGCAGGTAGTAATACTGATATAAATCTATAGTGCCTTTTATTCTTAAAAACTTTATTTTAGTTAATTTTTACATTTACAAAATTATCCCATCCATTATGCCTCATTATACTTGGTAGTAATGCTTTTAGTTAGGTAGTAGAAATATGCACCTTTGAAAGGGCAGAGTATTATGTAAATTATGTGAAATAATGCTGAATAGGAAATTTATCTCCTAATTGATTTACCTACTCAGATTTACATAATTATAAAAGCATGGATACTCATTGTCATCATTTGGGTTATAATCCAGTAAAAATTTTTAATGTTGTTGAGATTGTTTCATCTTTGGTTATTAGAATCTTTTTTATTTAGTTCTTGTGGTACTTTGAAATAGTTTTATTATTTTGAATATGTGTGAGACCTAGCTATTCTTCGAATGATGGATAATGTTTCAATTGTTTGACCTTCTTTAAATAGTCTTTCTCCATTTCTTTCTTTCTTTCTTTCTTTCTTTCTTTCTTTCTTTCTTTCTTTCTTTCTTTCTTTCTCTTTCTTTTGGTGGTACTGGGGTTTCTGGAAACTCTTCTACCTCCGGGCTATACTCCCAGACCTATTTTATATTTTTATTTGGAAACAGGGTCTCTTAAACCAGTAAGGCTGGCTTCCAACCAGCACCATCCTCCTGTCTCCACCTCCCACGTGCGGGGATTACAAGCCTGCATCACCACACCCAACTTATATTTTATTTTGAAACAGGATTTCATTAGGTTCCTGAGAGTCTTGCTACATTGCTGGGGCTGTTCTTAAACCTGAACTCTTTGCCTCAGCCTCCTAAGTACAGGGATTATAAGTGTTGTTACTATCTCTGGCTACGGACTAATTTTTTAAAGTTGTATTTTTCTTTCTAAGAGGTGAGCAAAAGCTGATATCCAAAGTCAGCGGAGAGATTCCAAAAATAACCGCCATAATAACAAAATTATAAAGCTCCCTCATTTATGCACAGAGATGCTACAATCTGTTAAAAGAAGTAACACATCGGGAAAAATCCAGTTTTTATCTCAGACATGGTCTTATGGTTCAACATGACATTCACTAATGTGATTGACTTTACCAATATCTAAGGAGGCAAAGACATCAGTCTTTATATAAAACCTCAGTCATCTTACAAAATAGAACTGTAAAGTACTTAAAAGCTTCTTTGAGTTCCCCAAATGTATGCTTATTACACAAATCCATTCTTAATGCATCATGACACTTTAGAACTATTTTTTCAGTTTTGTAAAATATATTACCTTCCTCCCCACAAATTGCTGCAGTAGAGTTTCTCCCCCACCGACCGACCTACTCTTAGACCTGGTTTGCACTATTCTACTCTTATTCCATACCCTGTTGTATTTCAATTACTTCCTTGTTTCTTTTTTTCTTCATTCAAACAATAGTGATTTTCTTGCTAAAGATGACCCTATTAGATTCTTAGCTTTTTCTAATCTTCATTTTCCTTACCATAATTTACACAACAGTCTAAGGGGCTGATGAGGCAACATTGAATCATTCTGAGAAGAAAAAAAGAGTAGGAAGAACTGGGAGGCTAGAAACTTTCAAATTGTCCTTAATGGGTGAACAGAAAGTCAAAAAGGTTAATTAATCTGAGTTAATATGCTTTACTCGTCCATAATAGATTAATTAATAATAACCTTTTGTTATTTTGATCAACTCTTCTGGATCATCTAATAAAATAAAAAGTCCTTTCTAATGCATATATTAACTGTGAATGAAGAAAACATTTACATATAGCATATTATTAAAAACATTAAAATGTTTAGCAAAAAGAATTAATCTATGAATAACTGGAAAAATTGTCTTTTAGAGAAAAACATGGAATCATTATGAATGCTTAGCACTATATTCCCTACTATACTTTGGATGAATTAATACTAAAAAAGCATAATGAAAGTGTATACCATTATAAAATATAGAAGATTTTAATAATAAAGTAGTATTAATAGTAATGTGGTAGACTAAACAAAATAGAGGAAAGAATTCCATAATTTTACATTTATAAAACTTGCCTGAACACAAAATCTTTGATTCTTTAAGAAAAGAATGGACAGATTAAAATGAACAATAATGAGTATCAGGATAATGAGAGATTCTGTGATCTAACTCCAAGAAACAACAATCTTGGAGAAGATAGTTACAACATATATAAGAAATATATTATGCACATTTCCAAATGTTGGATTTTAAAGGAAAATGCAAAAAGAATAGGAAAAAAAGCATGAATGATTGATACATCTATAAAGAAAAGCATCAAACTTAATAGGAATAACATAAATATAAATGAAACAATAGGAGAATGTCATTTTTGTTTGTTAAAAAGATAAATCTAAAAATAAATTGGCAAAACAATTATGCAGTCTTATTAAAAAGCAGTTTGGTGCTATTTATCTCAGTTTTAAAATATTCCTGGGTTTTGACCCAGTAATTGATCCTAGCCATTTTTTGCACATGCTTACAAACACAAATATTAATCTTAGTATAGAACAGATTCAAATTTTTAGACTTTAGAGTAATGCAAGTTGCCATTCATCTAGAGACTACAATTCTCACCAGTCCTTAGAACTGGAGGTGATTCCTAACTAAATTCTGTCCAGTCACATATGAATAGCAGTGATGTGGGCACGTGACTAAAGAGAAGCTGCAGCTTTCTCCTTTCTTTTATTCTCTCTTCACCATCCTGTGGGACATATCAAAATGTCTCTACCATCTTGTACTCCATTAAGATGTATGACTAACAATGAACCAATTAAAAAAATTAGTAGGAAGAAATAAGTTCCTCTCATGTAGAATAGAAGGATAAGAAAAAACAAACAAGCAAACAAACAAAAAAACAAACAAACAAAAACAGGCCAATAAAATAAAAAGAATCTGGGTCCCTGAAAACTCTTGTGGAAAAAGACATTCAACTCCTTGGAGACTTTTGTGTTTGAGAAAAAATATATATACCTTAATTTAGTTCCAGTAACTATTATTTGATTCCAATTAAGGAAATTGAAATAATATCCCAACAAATGCCATAATAAAATCACACGCATTGAATCTGTGCCCACTAAATATGAAAACATTATAGATATACTTAGCAGCATTCAAAGACAAATTCATATTCATCGCCAACCAGTCTTCTGACATCTCCAAAATTCTGAAAATATCATACATATCAGGAAACTTCAATTAGTTGTGTTTTATATTTTACTAACCTCCAAAATAAGAGCCATCCGTTAGCTTCATTTCTTTACTGGATTTCGTGATGACACCGGCAACACCATGTTGAATGAAATACATCTTTTTACCTACAGCTCCTTCTCGTATGATATAATCTCCGGGCTGAAAAACCTCAAATCTCAACTTGCTCAGCATGGCAGTCACAAAATTAGGATCTGCATTAGCAAACAGAGGCATCGTCGCCACCAGCTTTCGACAGTTGAAGTTGACAATCTCCTAAAGGTGGCAAGAACAAATAAATATTAGGAGGTATTACTCATATCTGGAAGGAAAACAGGGGTTTAAAATACATACAGAAAACACTGCAATTGATACTTAGAACAAAAATACATACATTTTAATAATCCACACATCTCAACAAAGTCAGAGCTTTTTGGTCAAAATTTTGTTTTCCTAGCTCCAAGAGTAGTATAGGAATGAATTCAATATTTAATAAATGTGAATTAAACATATAAAAGTACCAGTGTTAATGTCTCATTTCTTTATTATTGTTCCTATGTTTCTCACATTCTCTATTATTCTCACATTCTACAGTGAGGAATTTTAGTCTTCTTTTTATCTTTTGCTTAGGAAGAAAGAAAACCTACTGTCGATAGCATTACTGTATCTACACACCATTTTGCTGAGCATTCTAACTTGTACCTACTAGTAGGAATTCTAAAACTATGGCCCAGGTGCTGGACAAAAGAATTTTGGGGGGGGAGATGGTACTGGAAGCCCTTCTACCTCCGGGCTACACTCCCAGACCTATTTTATATTTTTATTTGAAAACAGGGTCTCATGATCCTCCTGCATGATCCTCCTGTCCCCGCCTCCCAAGTGTGGGGATTAAAGTGTGCACCACCACGCCCGGCTTCTTTTTCTTTTTTAAAAAGTTATTCACATTAGAGTGAAAACCAGGAAGAGGGTAGAAAAAGATTATCTAAAGTAATCTAATCTTAAATTATAAATTCAGTCGGTATCTGGGCCAGATCAGAGAATTACTCCTTCAAAGCCTCTTGGGTTTCCATTGGAAATCTTGGACTGAAAATAGGTCATGCTTCCATTTTCTGAATTGTTTGATTTTTAGGGTGAGTCCAATTCTAAATTTGGAGACCTTTTATCCTTTCCATTCTTTTCCTGCTTAGACATATTGTTTTGGAGCTAAAAGAGGTATATAGGAATAATTAATTTCAGTCTCCCAAGTCAGATATGTGACATGGACTAGACAATGATCATTTAAGTTTTAACATACCCCATCTCTTAGAAATTTTTTTCACATAAAACCTCAAGGGTTGAGCTGAATTTGTTATCTTGCTTTAGAGACATTGAAAGTAAAGCTGCCTCTGCTAAGAGTTGGAAGAGTGGAAACTGAAATGAATGAGTTTGACAGAGTCTGAGCACTAAAACCATTGCCGTGGGGAAATACATTATACAAAACAATAATGTAGTGTATACTTAAAAAAGCTAGAAGAAAGTTTTTTTATGTTTCGTCATAAAGAAATGATAAGCACATTTGTTTGCCTTGTTTTGAACATTATAAAATGTAAACATGTATCAAAATATCACATGGAACCCCATAAATGTGTAAAATTTATATGTTCTTACATACCACTTTAAAGTAAATTTAAATAAAACGAATTTCAGCTGAGATGAAAACAACAACATATTAGTTCCACCTTTGAAAAAAATGGTGTTTCATTCTTGTGAGTTCGGTAGAGAAAAGGTGTCTCAGAGTAGAGCTTCATGGAAGATGATACAAAAAACTTAATAATCAGTAATAACAATCAGGAACTAAAAGCAGTGGATATAAAGGAAAGAAATTAGATGTGGTGCTTGGTGCAGCATTATCTAAGCCTAAGCAATATATAATTGACTCCACAATTGGCTGTTTCAATGACAATTTTTGATCAATTTTAGCTGGGGCTAAAGAGTTGGGGCCTAAAGTGAGTAGCAGTAACAGTGTTTAGCACATAGCAACTGCTTAGTAAACATGCATGCATGTTAAGGAAGAAGAAAAGGAAGAAGGAAGAAGGAAGGAAGGAAAAAGAAAGGAGGGAGGGAGGGGGAAGACAAAGGGAGGAAGGAAGAAGGATAGTAAGCTTCAACTAGAGAAATACGTGTTCACAAAGTTTCCTTTTATTTTTGGTGGAAGACAATTACATTGAAACTCTCAGAATGCTTTATTAAGAAAGTGATTTGAAAACCAAGTTTCATGTAATAAAAAAATGTGCTTTTTGGCTGGGGGTGGTGGCACACACTTGTAATCCCCGCACTTGGGAGGCGGAGACAGGAGAATAACGCAGGTTTGAAGCCAGCCGCTCTGGCTTAAGAGAACCCTGCTTCCAAATAAAAAATATGAAAAATAGGTCTGGGAGTGTATCCCGGAGTTAGAAGGGCTTCCAGGAACCCCAGTACCACACACACACAAAAATAAAAATAAAAAATGTGCTTTTTGTATTTAAAATACCTATATAAAAATACACAGGAAAATTAAAGATGAAATGGAACTAAAAGCTGCAGCGATAATGTCATTAAAATCATAGGATATTTACAAATTACAGATTTCACATTTATAATGATGGAGTGATACTGTGTAGGAAGCTGAAAGTAAGCCAGATTGTAGAAAAAAAGAGGTTTTAAATAGATATAATAAAATTGAGAATATTTTTATTTATGTTATTTGATTTAAGCTATACAGTTTTTATTGCACTATTCTTTCACATTTTATAAAATAATTGCAAATATGCTTATAAATCATTAAACTGGCCTTTAAATAAATAAATTTATATGTTACCATACCAATGTAGATATATCACTTGGAGCTGCTTTGATTGTAACACTGCTGGGTTAATTTAATGTTATTGTTATTGCTTGAAGAAATCCATTTTTCCCTCTCTCTGTGAAACTTATACTTCTACATAAATGTACTAGAAACTGTAAATTCTAACATATAATAGGCAAAGATGTATTGAGATGAAACTGCTTAGTTTCTAAAAGCCTTCAGTTTCCCATAAAATTTCTTATTTTCAGTATTAGTTTAAGAGAAATAAATTCTGTGAGTCCAAGTCTAGAAGTCAAATAAAGCTTTTAAATGTTCTTCTAGATCAATCACACTTCTTTATGGCCTATTTTCTTAAAGAATACATTATTAAATTATTAATATCTCTTCATAAGTAAAATAAAACTTTTCAAGTTCCTCCTGCATCAATCACATTTTCTTACAGCATGCTGACTTAAATAAAACAGTTATTAATATCTCTAATCTCCATCCAAATTCTTTATAGCAGTTAAAATTAGTTTTTTTAATCAAAATATATGGCCTGAGTTTTGAGTATTGTTTATCTGCATTAAATTGAGAAAAGCTCACTTGCTGAATTAAGCAAAGACATGGTCCTGACTTAACAATAAAAACATTCCAAACTTATTAAACTGTTTATACTTTTAAAAAAAAGGTATCCAGGCATGTTGGAACACACCTATAATCCCAATCCTTCGGAGGCTGAGACAGGAGAATCACAGGTTGGAGAGCAGTCTCAACAATATATTGAGTCTTTCAGCAACCTAGCAAGACCCTGTTTCAAAACAAAAATAAAATCAGGCTGGAGATGTACCTTGGAGATAGAACACCCTTGTGTTGAAGGTCCAGGACCAAACAAATAAATAAATATGTAAATGATTAAAATATAGACAGAAAATTGATGAAAAGGGTATAAAAAAGCCATGGGGATGAGTGTATTTCAGAGACACAGGGGCTGACTGAAAGAACTACTGATCAAGGCTGGAAATACTTTGGGCAACAAAACAAATAAAAGTAATATTGAATGAAACCCAAGTATAAAACAAAATTAAGAGCTCATATAATACAAACAAATGACCGAATAACCCGGGCGTGATGGCGCACGCTTGTAATCCCCATGCTTGGTAGGCGGAGACAAGGAGGATCGGGCAGGTTTGAAGCCAGCCGTGCTGGCTTAAGAGACCCTGTTTCTAAATAAAAATAAAAATAAAAAAATATGTCTGGGAGTGTAGTCCAGAAATAGAAGGGTTTCCAGGAACTCCAGTATCACCAAAAAAAAAAAAAGATTGAATACATTAAAAATGTGGAGGATAGATAAGACTCGTGTTCAAATTCTAAATGATTCATATGGAGACTTTCCCCTTAAGCACATGGGGGATAATTAAGTGTGAGGTAAACATAGTGATTTCCTTCAAAGATCATAATAGGGAAGAGGTGGGGGAAGACAAAGTTGTCCTGTGAAGAAACATGACAAGCACCATTTCCAACCAGATGGTCAGTGTCACGTCAAGAGTGTGAGTGATGTTGATAGTGCGCATCACATAGGATGTAACAAGAAAGCCTTTTTATTTCTGTAGCATTTTCCTCAGCATCCACAATCCCTGCAAACCATGACAAAAATATCAGCAAACTCAAATAGAAGGCCATTCAACACATTCTACTCGAAGGCCAGCACTCTGCAAGTCTGTCAAAGTAATCATAAACAAGAAATCCTACGGAAACTGTCATAGTCAAAAAGAGAGTAAGGAGTCTTGTGGACTAGATATAATATAGTTTTTTTGGTGTGATCCTGAAAGAGAATTTAACTAAAAACTAAAGACAACTGGGTAATGTTTAGACTCAAGTTAATAATAATAATGCATCAATATTGGTTTACTCATTTGGTGTAACCACAACAATAACTGTAGCACAAGTATCATACCCATATAAGATAAAGATATTAAAAAGAGAAAAATCGAGTGTGAGTTATATGGGAACTCTCTACTATTTATGTGCTTTTCTGCAAATATGAATCTATTCTAAAATAAAAAAGTATGTTGGAGGAAACAATTCAAATAATGCTAGGTACATATATAAAGTTATCATTCCTAGTGATATGGGCAGGGAGGGGCAGGCAGTGGGGAGGGTCTTTAGGACAGCGTCCCAGGTTCTGTGTGCATGTATGTTCCTGTTACTCTGAGCCTCATTACAATATATAATCTTGGTGCACCAATAAAACTATAGAAAACAATAATCATTAATCTTATGGCAAAATGTGGCCTTTTTCATAGTATTAAAACACATTTTCTTCAAATTAACTCATTTAAATCTAAGGCAAAAAGATCTTTTGGTAAATATTTGAAAATAGTTATAATAAAACATGTTGATCAATCTCAAGGCCATTCATGTGTCTTTTTCAATTGCCCTGGAGTTCTTAACCTTAGCAATAAGATCACAAAATTACGTAACTGTCTTATAGTTTTCACACTCAGGTATATGTCTTTATTAAGTGTATATTTACAAACACAAAAGCTCATAATTATCTCAAAGTTTGAAACATTTCACTCAATTGAGAATCCAAAAATTAGGGAGAAACAAAAGTGTTTCCTTAAAGAAATATGACATGCGCATGCCTGTATTCCCAGTATTTGCGAGGCTGAGACAGGAGGATCACAGTTTCAAAGCCAGCCTCAGCAATTTAGTCTGGCTCTCAGTGACTTAATAAGACCCTATTTCCGAATAAAAATAAAATAGGGCTGAGGGTGTAGCTCAGAAATAGAATGCCTCTACATTTAATCCCCAGTACAATTAATCAATCAATAGTAAAAATAAAAACTACATTGATACTATGTAAGTTATGTAAGAGGAATGCAATACAAGTTATATAATATGCAACGTTATGTCATAATGTAAGTTATATAATAAAGACAGTTATATAATGACAGACATGGCTTTGAACCTATCATCCTTCTGTTTCAGTCTCCCAAGTACTGGGACTACAGGCATGCACCACCACATTAGGTGAATTTTTAATTTAATTAATTTTAAATTGCCAATTAGCATTAGAATGGATTTTAAATGTTACTGTTTAAAATCCACTGATTCAATTTCTTCTTACTTGAAAAATCAAGTCACATTAAAAAAATTAATTAGAACATTTGTTTAAAAGATTAATAATTTGAGGAAGTTATATTGCTAAAACAAGTCATAATAAATCAGAAGGTCAGGTGTCAAATGTTTTCTCTCATAACTAACAATAGAAAATAATATTTTCTCTCATATCTAAATGTTTCACTCCCATCTAACAATGGTAAGATGTAGGAGAAAAAGAAAAGAATATCCTGCAAGTAGAAGGGAGACTATTAAAGGATCAGGCAAAAGGATGTGCGAGGTCAAACAGAGGCATCGTGGTCAAATTATCTTATATGCATCTCATGTACAGATATGCCACAGTGAAATTTATTATTCTGTACAACTATTATGCACAATAAAATAAGTAAAATAAGTCACAAAAATATTTACTCACAAGAAAATATCCATGCAGAAATAAGATGAATTTAAAGTAATACAACACCTTAAGTTCTTGAGAGTAGACATGTTGCTTGACTGATGATAATTATAACAAGTACATGACTGTAGTGGACAGTTTGCATATAAAGGAACCATCTGATATAGATGCACCAACTATAAAGAGCCAAGAATGTGCTTTCTGTAATAGTTTTTGCATATGGTATCTCATACTAAAATGCAGGAGACCTGTAGCTCCATTTATTCTTTTGAAGAAAAACTCAGACAGAGCAGTAATTGCACAGGAAGAGCAGACTGGTCGCCTTGGCACCTGGAGAGTATTTTCTCCCTCAGAGCTTGCCAACTGAGATCTCAAATTCAAAGCTGGAAATGAAACACTGGAGAGCCATGTAAACAAGCTCAGATGCTTTGTGAAGCGATGCACAATATTTCTTCTAATATTTCAAGTTAGAAAGGAATGTTTGTTATCAAGGAGATTCTAAGATAGAACCCAAGGTGTAAATGTATTTATATTCATTGAGAAGGTTTTTTTTTAAAAGATTACGTGAGATGAAAACTTAATGTCAGATTTTTCTGGAATCTTGCTCAACCAAACCAAACAATTAAATCAAATTACTCTAAAACATTAACAAACACAAACACACATAACACTCATGTCAATTTTTTTTCTTACACAGTATCTTAGGATGCTTTACATTACTTAAAAAGCAGTAACCCTACTAGAGTAACACTAAGACTTTAAATCAATTTTATCTATTGAAAATGACAAAATATAACAATCAAACAACAAAGAACCTAAGCTTTCTCTTATCTTAACATGATGTTAATTTTTTTAATTTTTAAAATTTTTTATTGGTGCATTATAGTCATACATCTTAATGGAGTACAAGATGGTAGAGGCATACATGCACACATCACTCAATTGCTAAACTATGGAACCAGCCAAGATGTCCATCAACAGATGAATGGATTATAAAACTGTGGGATATGTACACAATGGAATTTTACTCAGCCATAAAGAACACAGTTACGTTATTTACAGATAAATGGATGGAATTGGAAAACATTATGCTAAATGAGATTAGTCAGTCACAAAAATAAGAAATGGATGCTCTCCCTAATATGCAGAAGCTAGGAAGAAAATGGGTCAGAGGAGGAACGCTAGATGAAGAAGAAACTATAGATGAGCTAAGGTTTTTTTTTTTTTTTTTTTTTTAGATAGGAAAATCTTTCCTAAATCTTAAAGCTCGTTCTCATTATTTTGCTAAAGTACCACAAAATTATTCATGTTCTCTGGTAACAATTTATTAAAATGTTTTTAATTAAGTAGAATATATATTTTTAAGATATAGCAAAGATATAGTTAAGTATACACTGTGTGTGTGTAGGGGGGCAGGGTAATAGAACTGAACCAAGAAATGTTCTACCACTGAGATACATCCCCATCCCTTTTTTTTTTTTTTTTTTTTTTTTTGGTGGTACTGGGGTTCCTGGAAGCCCTTCTACCTCCGGGCTACACTCCCATACCTATTTTTACATTTTATTTGGAAACAGGGTCTCCTAAGCCAGCGCGCGTGGCTGGCTTCGAACCTGCGCGATCCTCCTGTCTCTGCCTCCCAAGTGTGGGGATTACAAGCGTGCGCCACCATGCCTGGCTTTTTTTTTAAAAACAGGGTCTAATTAACTTGCCTAAGCTGGGCTTGACCTTGTAATCCTCCTGTGTCGGCCTCCAAAGTACTTGAGATTATAGGCATATACCACTATTCTCAGCTAAGTGCACACATTGTAATTGCATACAAACCTTAAGTGAATTTGTACAAGTATGTGCAAGTATATACGCCTCCAGATCCAGATCCAGAGCATTCTTACAAGGCTTCCTCTGCTCCTTAGTTAACTCCAAAGGCTCCAGCTGTTCTGACTTCTATCACCGTGGAGCAGTTTTGCATGTTCTTTAAATTCACACTAATAAAACCATCTCCTATGCTATATTTTTAGTTTTACTTCTTTTGCTCACCATTAGGTCAGTGTGATTTATACATGTGTGGTAATAATGGAAGTTCATTCTTTTTCTCTTTAATTTCAGGCTGAATTCATTTATTGACTATCAGAGAACTCATTTACCCATCGTACTTCTCATAGCATTTAGGTTATTTATAGTTTCAGGATAACAAAATAAAGCAGTTATTAACATTCTTGGAGCGCCTTATGAATGGGTTTCCCTTGAGTATATGCTCTATTGCAATATGTATTTAATAGACCAAGCATATACTTAACTTTAGTAGATACTGTCAAAGTTTTTCTAAATGATTTGTTATTTTTCTCTCACTCCAGTAATTAATGATGTTTCAGTTGGGAAATATCCTTGGCAATATTTGTTTTGATCACTCCTTTAAATTTTAAGCATTTTCACAAATGGTTAAATATGTATTGATGAATATGTATTGGTAAATATGTACTGATGGGTTATCATTTTGCTTTATTCATTGCTTGTGGTTTTAATCTGTACTTTCCCATGCAGAATGCTATGATGCACATTTTCTTAGCTTTTTGTTCAGATGAATATCCTGTTTTGCGAAGGTCCCAGTCAAGAGTTTCCCCTTGGTTTTCTGTGTCTATTGTTGATTTACGTAGTTAGGGGCTATGCATGACAAATATCTTCTCATCTCTTGCTTGCCATTCCATAGTGAAACTGTTTTGTTGGTTACTTGTTTCCTAGTTTAACTTTATAACAATTTTATAAATTAGATATTATATATTTAGATTGCTTTAGAATGCTTTCAGAATGTTTTCAAAATCAAAATCTCTATTTTGGGAGCATATATACTCTAAGACCCTAGAAATGTTCAAGTAAAATTTTATTTTGTTATTGTACTATATATTACTATAAATTTAAGTTAATAACCTACATATCACTATGTAAAAGTTATATTTTATAAAACATCTAAGTCTGCTGTATTATACAAATTATTATCATTCTAAAAAGTATATTTCTACAATGTTTTAAGCACGGAAGCTCTAAATATAATTACCATCATTACACAAATGAATCATAGAGTAATCTTAACAAAATGGATCTGCTGTCGCATTGCTAAATCCCTACACTCCAACACATCCCATATATTTAGACTGCACAGAGCATATAAGAACTTCATTCTAACAACTCAAGACAGTCAAATGCATCCAGACCTGGAGACGTTTAAATCGACATACAAAACAAATACACACAATTGGAAATTTTACTCAGCCATAGAAAAGCATAACATTTTATCTGTGGGAAAGTGGATAGAACCACAGAATATTAATACGGAGATTAGCAAGTCACAAGAAGTGAAAGGTCATATATTTTCTCTCATGTTTGGAAGCTAGAGGGAAACTGGGAAATAAATGAGAAAAGAGATAAATGAGGAGAGAACCCGGTTGTGGAAGATTCAGGGACAGAGGAGGGGAGGGGGTAAGGGAGACCTGATGAAGGACACAGTTCAAACAATCCTCTGTACATTTGCCGAAATGCCCACTCAATATTAATAACATTTCAACATCATGAATGAAAGGGGGAGTGGGGTGACATCTGTGCATGCATGTTTCAATCACATTAACCCTCAATGTGATATATAGCTACAATGCACCAGCAAACAGGATGTTAAAAGACTAAATAAAAAAAAACTATAGTCCAGACATAGGCACGAGAAGTGCTTCATCATGAGGTCATCCCGTCCAAGAGTGCCGCTGCTGCTCCTCTGGTTTCTTTTCCAGTTCAGTAACCTGAACGAGTTGTAATCAAAAGAGCGATGGAAACATTTAGGGGCTAGCAGCAGGGATGATTCAAGAATGCATGTAATAAAAAGAGGAAACATTTTTGAGTTCTACCTGGGTTAAGTTATTACTCTTAATCTTTTAAAAATATTAACTTATTTGTTCTCACAAATAGTCCTATAACTTGGGTATTATTGCTGCCCCGTTTATAGAGGATCTCAGGTAATCTCCCTGAGCTCACAGGTGCAAGAAGCAGAACTGTGGTTTCTCAGGCAGCCTGGCTCCCTGAATCTAGATGGATTCTGAGAAGCTGGTGTTTCTCTGGATTCTGAGAAATCACTTAATGGTTATTGTCTAAAATCACCACAAATCCTGAAGCTCTAGATATTAGCCATAAATTGTGTGTGTGTGTGTGTGTGTGTGTGTGTGTGTCTGTGTGAGTGATTGGTTGGTACTGAGGATTAAACCCAGTAATGATTTGCCTCCAAGCTACATCCTCAGCCCTTTTCATATTTTTAGTATAGAACAAAGCCTTGCTAAGTTACTGCATGCTTGGTGCCTTGCATCTGCAATCTTCCTATCTCAGCAACCCAAGTACTGGGATTGCAAGCATATTTTTTTTTAATTTCACACATTTTTACATGGATATTTGATGATTGTGAGGTAACAAACTAATGACCACAAATTAAGTTTTTTTAACTTATTTATTTAAGGGGTTCTTGTTTTTAGATTTTTGGAACTGGGAATCAAACCCAAAGGGCCACACCTGCAAAGCAAGCGCTTTGCCACTGAGCTACATCCTGGCCCCCAAATTTAGTTTTTTTTTAAACAGACATCTAAATATCTTTCTATAAGGCATGTGTGTTCCAGTTTGCTACAGTTTCTAAAATACCATTTAAAAGCCTCTTACTACTTCCTACAAAAAGTCTATCTGACTGGTTTCGTGAGACAGTAGAATTTGATATCTTTGGGCAGTGAATCAGGGAACTCTATCTTGAGGACGACCAGTATTTGCTGTGTTGCTTGTGGGACAAAAGTCAGGTCTTGTATTGCAGGGGAAAGTGTGAACAAACTGGAAACCTTCCTCATAGTTTATCAATGTCTGCTTTTTATTTTTTATTTGTAAGAAATACCCTGGACATTTGTTTCTTCAGTGGTAGACTTCTCATTTCATAGTCCCAAAAGGAATATTGTAATTTAGTCTGAGGACAAGTTAGTGATGTAGATGGAAAGAGAAAGGGAACATGGTGAATTAAGTATTCTTTTTTTAAAAAAAAAAAAAGTATTCTTTTTTGGGTTTGATGCTTCAGGTAATGTATCTCATTCCCTTCTGGGGAAAAACAATCTAAAAATAATCTTTCATTTGCTTTTGTTTTCCCACATGGACAGAAGAGAGTGGTACTTGGAAAGAAGTGTGTTCCCCAGGCCAGGGAGCTAAAACGTGTCTAGGGAGCTGACCACGCTCATGCATCCCTATCACAGGGCCTTGCTACTGTAACAAAGTCAGAGAAGAAGCTTAGCACCTAGCATTAACCATTCCTTTACGTTTGCAAGCATCTCTGCTTTAGAACAACAATAATAAAAATACCTGATTACTTCTAGCATGTTATGACTTCTTTAATCTAAAACTTACCCATACATATTTTTACTTACATGTATTTCTTAGATTATAAGCATTTTAACCACTTTGATACATATTTTATGTAATAGAATATTTAAATAGCATATTCATCAATGTACAATTACTTTTATCAAATTAAAAAACTTATATAGTTCTAGTTAATATATAACATAAACACTTATTTGTATTTTATTAGTTGTGATTCTAAATTTGCCTTGGAAAATAGCTACTTCAACAATAGTAAAAAAAATAATTGAAAACTAAGAAATGAAATTAATTGTATTTTAAATCACCAACATTTATTTACATGTTAGGTAAATAAAAATGATTTTCTTTGTGCCTTACCAGAAAATTGGTGTAAAAGGTCAATATAGTAGAAAGCAAATGAGATCTTGAAGCATAACTAAATGAGTTAGGATGATTTTGGTGAACAAACATCCTGGCCAACATTAATTTACTTCCTTTAGTAACTCCATGAAATATTCACAAATGATAGAAGGGGGAAATAGGGTTTTAGTGACTAATAGCCACAAAATTCAACAATAAAAAAGCATTATAAATCTGGAGTCTCGGGGTACTAATAAAGGTGATGATGGGGTATAGGTAGCTTGCCTGACCCTGGGGAGCTGTATGGAAATATGCATACATTGGATATGTGTTTGATGTGAACAGATGGCAGCCTCTACCGCATTTCCAAAAGAACCATTACCAGAAAGAGGATCAGTATCATGGGTCTAAATGGATCATAAAGACCATGGTGATGTTGACAGTTAATGTTTACTGAATGGTTTGTGTTTTTTCATTAAACTATAGTAACAACCTGATGGAGTAGCTACATTATGAATCTAGTCTTAGATATGAGTCAAATATGTCTCAAGGAGGTTGTCATTTAATAAAAATCACATAGGAATCAGAAAGTGAAGCCAATATTTGGAAATATGCAGTCTGCTTTTAGAGCAATGCTGTTTATTCTGGTTGTCCTTAGCCAAATGGAGGACTGAGCAGTTGAAATATGGCCAGCATGATTGAGAAGCTGAAGTTTTAATGTATTTCATTTAATCCATATAAGTACAAAGTCCCAAATTGATACTCAGTTCAGTTATTAGAAAATGATTAAGTGATAGTTGGAAAAACTGAAGTGGATGTACTTTTTCAGCTGTAACTTACATGAAATCTATAATCACATTAACTTCTTCTGAGGAAAAAGCCCCTAAATCAAAATGGGTTATAAGTAGAAAAAATCATGCAATGGATTATAAATGGTTACTATTAGAAAAGAACAGACATTATCACTTTAATGATTTTATAGAGAGTGCATTTGAAATTATAATATTTTGGATAAAGTTGGTTAACAAGATTTATTATACTAAATTTTGATTTCTTTTTGATTTTTAATGTAACCACAAAAAATTCAAATCACATGTAGCATTTGTGTTACATTTTCATTGGACAGTAATAGTACCATGAAATAATTCTGATGCTATATGTAAAAGAATTTGGAAAGAAAAATGCTAGAAAATATTGCTAGACTTTTGTAAATTTTCATGTGAAATATTCTTGTTTAATGAAGAATTTAGCAAGGCAAACATGAGGGACATAGTTCCAATATATATCTATAACATGAAGAGAAAAATGAAACTTCCATAGGCTTGTAAAATATAGTTTAGTTTGGCACTTGGAAAAATAAGATTTAGATTCTAAGACTTCCAAAACAATATATCATGATTTGCTACCAGATGTAGTGGTGCACACCATGAATTCTAGTACTTGGAAGGCTAAGATAAGAGGATTGCAAGTTTTAGTGTAACTTTAGTAACACAGCAAGACCCTATTTTAAAACCAAAAGTGTAAAGGGCTAGGTGTATAGCCTTGGCATGGAATAACCCTGGGTTCAGTCACTAGTGCCACAAAACAAAACAGTTTAAATCAATATTTGGAAATGGCTAGCTAATGTTAATTTTAAGAGACTTTACTAAAAATTTCTAAGTAAATCATCTGTAGTCATTACCTCTGAGATTACTTACTACATTAAGTTCGTGAGGCAAAAATAAAGAATAACTATTTAAAGTCTTAAAATGTATAAATAGAAGCATCTGTTTCTTGAGACAGAAATTCCAGTTCGCCCAGGCTCCTGCAGCCTCTGATGGTGCTGAGAAGCCAGGCAAGTAGCTCAGAAAAGCCTGTTGACACATCCATCAGAGAGCATGGGACATAGAAGGTGCTCAGTGTGGAGTAACGTTTGCAGGTGTAATGTAAAACTTCTTATGCAGTAACAGAGCATACTCAGGATTATTCTATGTGCCATTGGCCTCACATGGCTCTCAGGTAGACAAGCACGATCAAGGGGGAAAAATAGGAGAAAAAAAAAAAAGAGGAAAGATTCGATGGCCTGTCAAAGGTGACATTTTCCTCGCTGTTATTCTTTAGAGGCAGACAGTATCCCTGTGGACTTATTTATGGCACTTTTCTAAAAGACAGTTTACCAGGCTCCAATCCAGAGTCAGAGAATCTGAATCTAAGTCTTTAGGGGATATGACTCAAATCTCTACTTAAGCAGTCAAGTGTGGAAACCAGTTCCTAAAATAAGCAAGTATCTTGAAGCCTAAATCTAGTTGAAGGAGGAAGTTAGATACGTAAGTATTTGATATAATCATAAATAATAAACAGGTTTTGACCAAAGTTAAGGAATAAAATATAGCACTCATAATAAAACTTTTATTGATATAATGAATTTGGAAAGTAAAATAAAAATTATATTTTTACATTCCATTTAAAAAAAAAAACGTAAAAGAAAACACTTGGGGGCACTTTAGGAGAAAAAAAGTTTTTTATGTTGTTTCTGGTTTTTTCAGCTCAGCATTCCCAACTGCCTTAAATTGATCTGGTAGTTTGTATTCTAAATGGCAAGATGACTGACTGTATGTATATCTATATCTATATCTATATCTATATATATATATATACATATATATATATCTAGATATCTATATATCTAGATATATATACATATATCTATATCTATATATATCTATATATATAGATATCTAGATAGATATCTATATATACATGTATCTATATCTATATATCTATATCTATCTATCTATCTATCTATCTATCTATATACACACAGTGTGTGGTGTGGTGTGTAGTGGCACACACTTCTAATCCCAGTACTTGGGAGTCTGAGACAGGAGGATGGCAGGTTCAAGAACTGTCTCAGCAAGTAGTGAGACTCTTCATCAACCTATCAAAATCCTGTTTCCAAATAAAATTAGGGTTGCATGTGTACTGGAGAAATGGAATGCCCCGAGATCAATCCCCAGTGCTAGAAAAGAAGAAGAGGAAGAAGAAGAAGAAGAAGAAGAAGAAGAAGAAGAAGAAGAAGAAGAAGGAGGAGGAGGAGGAGGAGGAGGAGGAGGAGGAGGAGGAGGAGGAGAAGAAGAAGAAGAAGAAGAAGAAGAAGAAGAAGAAGAAGAAGAAGAGAAAAATAAACCAGCACTTGAAAGCAAATCTTAATTCTTTAAAAATGTTTTGTACATGTATCTAAACATTGTCTAGCAAGCTAAGTACCTACTTCTGCTTATTAAAGTATGTCTCTTGATTTCTAATCTCTAGCAAGAAGTATTTACAATATGCTATTTCTCTAGTTGATATGATCTCTTTCTTCATCATGAGAGCTTTTACTGCAATTCCTAAATACTGTGAATGTAAAAAAATCTGTAAGAAATTACAAGGGTAAGAAGTACTTATTTTTTTATCATACACTTATTTATTTATTTTCAGAAAAAAATCTATCCTAACATGAAATATGAACTCTAAATACCCAAAACAATCTCGAAAAAGAACAAAGCTAGAAGACGTACATTTTCCGATTTCAAGCCTTGTAAAGCTACAATAATTGAAACAGTGTAGTACTGCTATAAAGGCAGATATACAAACCAGTGGAGTAAAATAAAAAGCCTAGAAATAAATTCTTCCATATATGGTCAAGTTATTTTTGACAAGGTTTCCAAGAACATTTGGTGAAGGAAATAATAATCTTTTCCCTAAATATTGTTGAAAAATAATAATTACATGAAAAATAATAAAACTGGACCCTTACCTAACACCATATACAAATATTAACTCAAAGTAGATAAAAGACCTAAACGTAAATCTTAAGACTATAAACTTTTAAAAGAAAACTTGGGTCATAAAACTTCACAACATTGAAATTGGAAGTGATTTCTTGGATATGATTTCAAAGGCACAGGCAACAAAAGAATAAACAAACAAACTTTCTAAAAAATAAAAAAATATTGTACATCCAAGGACAATGTAAACAGAGTTAAAAGTTACTTATAGAATGGGATAAACTATTTCCAAATGCTATATCTGAAGGTATATTAATAATCCAAATAGAAATCCTAAAAATTAGCAACAATAAAAGCAAACAATACAATTTAGAAATAGGTAAAAGACTAAAATAAATAACGAATTTCCAAAGATAACCAATCTTATTTGTCTGCTGGATAGAAAATCTTGTTTCTCTGGTTCTGGTGTTTATTACCTATTTCTTCTTTGTAGTTAATCTCTTTTAGTATTTTCTCTAACGCTGGTTTTGAAGACATAAATTCCTTCAGTTTCTGTTTGTCATGGAAGCTTCTTATTTCCCCATCTAATTTGATAGAAAGTTTTCCTGGGTAGGAATTTTTTTTTTTTTTTTGGTGGTACTGGGGTTCCTGGAAGCCCTTCTACCTCTGGGCTATACTCCCAGACCTATTTTTTATATTTTTGAAACAGGGTCTCTTAATGCCAGCGCGGCTGGCTTTGAACCTGCATGATCCTCCTATCTCCTCCTCCCAAGCACGGGGATTACAAGTGTGTGTCACCACGCCCGGCAGGGTAGAAATTTTTGGCTGGAAGTTGTTTTCTTTCAGAGTTTGGAATATGATACTCCGAGCTCTTCTGGCTTTCATGACTTGGTTTGGGAAGTCTGGAGTGATTCTAATTGGTTTGCCTCTGAATGTCACTTGGCCTTTTGTTTTTGTTGCCTTTAAGATTCTCTGCTTGGCTTCCACATTGGTCATTTTGACAATTATGTGGCATGGGGAACCTCTTCTCTGATCCTGTCTAAAGGGAGTTCTATAAGTTTCCTGGACCTGTGTATCGACCTCTTGCTCTATGTTTGGAAAATTTTCTGCTATTACTTCCTTGAAGAGATTATTGATCCCTTTTGTTTCACCTTCTTTTCCATCCTCTATTCCAATTATTCTTAGGTTAGCTCTCTTAAAATGGGCCCATATTTCTTCAATGTCAGATTCCTGCTGTCTGATTTTTTTTTCTAAGTTATAAATTATGCATTTGTTTGTGGAGTGATCATTTTCTAGGAGTGAGATTCTATTTTCCATGTGGTCTAATCTATTGTTTATGCTTTGAATTAAGGCCTTTAACTCAATGATCGCATCCTTTATTTCTTTTAGACTCTCTCTATATTTTTTTTGAAGGTCCTGTATTATTTCTACAGTTATATTCCTGATTTGATCTTCTGGAGATCTCTGAATTTCTGTGTTATCAGGTTCTTATGATATGGTGTTGTGGGCATTCATTGCTCTATTGTTCCTCTTTCCCATTTCAGAATTTTGTGCCTTCCCTGGGTCACTACGACTTCACTTAGGTTGGTTGCTCTGTATCACGACTCTGTGGTAATCTCAGCTGCCATTATCTCCAAGGAGATTATCAAAGCTGCACAAGTCCCTGGGAGTGTGTACAGGGATTTCTCCTTTAGGGGCTGCAGTTTTACTCACAGTATTGTGCGTGTTGATCAAGGGCTGTCGCAGGGTACGGGGAACTCACTGTAGATGCTGGCAATATGGCGCTGCTGTCACGCCCTTGGCTGTGAGGCTGGAGCTGGTGGCAATATGGCGCCATTGCCACACCCTCGGCCATGAGGCTGGCATGTTTCTTTTCTGGGTTTGAGCTCCGTTCTGAGTCCCTGGAAGGCGTGATGAGCTTGGCCACTGGAAGTTTTAGATGTTCATTGCACTGAAAGAACTGCTGAATTACACCTGAATGATCCTCAGGTGCTCACTTCAGCTCCTTGTTTACCTTTCCTCTCTGGAGCCTGGTGCCATGAGTGAAGATGGTGCCAGTGTGGCTCTGCTGCCACATTGCAGGCTTGATTTCTTTTCTGATCTCTGGTTGTTCTTCTAGTCTTTTTTTCTCTGTTCCTTGTGTTTACACTTTTTTTTCTCTGTTGCTAGTGATTTTCTGGCTATAAAATGCGCTGATTTTGTGGTAATAGAGATCGAGTTTTAGCAGGACTTGTAAAAGCTGCTTTTCTCAGTCACCACCTTCCCAGAAGTCTGGATTAAATATTTTAGATCTTTAATTAAACCTGAAAGTTCTAGAACTAAAATATAAATATCAATGTCATCTCTGGGTGAAAATGTCTTTCTGGATATGAAACAAAAGCCAGTAATGATGAAGGGAAGAATTTTGAGTGGATAGAAATAGAAAACTTCTGTATTTCAAAAAGTCTCTCAATAGCAAAATAACAGGCAAACTTAGAGCTGAGAAAAACATTGGTGCCAGTATATGGTGTCTGAGGCTCAAGGGCAGTACTTTGATCTCCAGGAACTCCAGCAATCTTTATTCCAGCTCTCTGAGAGACTACTTTCCTGTTGTTTAAGCCACCCAGTTTGTGATATTTTGTTATGGCACCCCTAGAAAATTACTATTGTAAATTATGCTTATATAAGTATGAACAGAGCTGGGTATGGTGACATGCGCCCATATTTTCAGTATTTGGAAGGCTGAGACAGTAGGATTACAAGTTTGAAGCCATCTTCAACAACACAGTGAGGCTCTCAGCAACTTAGACCCTTTATTCAAATAAAATGTAAAATAGGATTGGGGGTAGAGTTCAGAAGTAGAATGCCCCTGGCTCAATCCTCAATCCAAAAAATATATAAAATATGACCAGAAGAATGAAGTGGCCCGTTATGTAGGTTTGTCAGGAGGCAGCAGTAACATCACTCCAAACATGCAGATGTAGCGGGGCAATGGAGGCAATCTGTTGAGGTCATTGGGAGTAGATGTGGAACAGTATATGCATCTCAAGAACTGCATTTCTCAGTTTGAGTTGAAATTAATTTAAACTAGTTACACAGAGGAAGGATATTTTGCTTTAAGATGTTGCATATAAAGTCTCTTGGAGACTCTGATGACAAGGGCAGCCATCAATTGGAAATGGCTCTGGAGATAGGTGAGGGATGCAAGATTGGGTGGATTTTATGTGGCTATTTTAAAAAATGATTGTGAGCATGTATAGCATAATACTTATAGTTTTAACTCTTCTGAAGCATACAATTCACAGATATATTCACACCATTGGGTAATTTTAACTACTACTTCTACCTGAAAGTTTTCCATCACCCCCAATACAAACACTATGATCCCTGAACAATTCTCCCTGTCCCTCTCCTAGCCCTGGTAATCTCTATTTTCCTTATGTCTCTATGAATTTGCTTATTCTTGGAACTGCATGATTGTAATCATATAATATTAGCATATAATTAATTTTTGAAGTTAAAAAAGTAAACAGTATTGCTTGGAGAGGACCAGTGGTAAGAGTGAGAAATATTAAGGGTAACAAAAGAAAGTCACAGGAGACTGTCTCTTCATTATAATAATGCAAATTCCTGGAATTGCTCCACTATTCTTCATTCACTTGATTTAAGGAAAGAAAAAGTTCAGTCTTAAAGTAAATGGACATCATTGTCCAAGAAATAGTCAGTCAGAGAAGCTTCCAGAACAAATAATTATAAAATAAATTATTTTTGCAATGACTTGCATTGTTTACTTATATATAGGGAGAATACATTTTTTCTAAATATTTTTCTTAAAAATTAATACTCAATTTATATTCTAGTGCAGAGTCTTTAAAAATTATATAAGTTTTCATCTTCCCATGATAATCTAAAATTCATATATGCAGAAATGCCTGACATTCAGCAGGAATAAGATAGAAATAATGATTTATATGGGGATAGTGACATGATTTGTAAAGTTTTTTTATATATAGCATCTTATTTGTTCTTCATAATAACCATGAGAGACTGGTATTTTTTAATTAACTTTATAAAATAAGTTGGGAGTTTCCAGATAGCAGAGGCAAGGCCAACTCTTCAATTAGACATATAGATTATTAAATAAATTTTTACTTTGATACAATTATAAATTGACATAATACTGCAGTATAGTATGAAGTGTTTTCATCTACTCTTCACCCAATTATCTCAAAAGTTTTTATCTTCTATTACCATGAAACATTTGTCAGACTAAGAATCTCATACCACTGTATTACTATTAAGCTCCAGACTGGATTATTCTTTGATTTGTTTTCCACTTGCATCATTTTTATGTCCCAGGATCCAATCTATAATGCCACACTGAATTTTACATACATAGATTTTTGAGGAAGTGATTTAGCACTGGAGTTTACATCATTTGAGTTTAAGAAATTAAATCTGCTCAAACATAGGATGTGAAATGCAGATGAATCATAATAGTTTGTTGAAACTTTAAAAAATATTTTGTATGACAAATGAAATACCCAAGAAAGTTAATTGGCCTGATATATATTAAGAACACACACACACACACACACACACACACACACACACACACACACATACACACACAATCTTGACATTACTAAAAAAGAAAAAAGTGCAGCATTAGAACAAAAAGAAACTGAGACTAAAATAACTAGCCAATTATTTTTAACAAATAGGAATGTATCATGACATTAGTTATTCTAATTGGCATTTTATTTTTGTGTGTGTGTGGGTTTGGGGATGGAACCCAGAGCCATTTGACCTCCAAGCTATACCCTCTGCCCTATTTTTATTCTTTATTTTGAAACAGGGTCTCACTAAGTTTCATTGGGCCTCAGTAAGTAGCTGAGCCTGTCCGCGAACCACAATCCTCCAGTCTCAGCCTCCCGAATACTGGGATTACAAGCATGCCACACCACGCCCAGCAATAGGCATTTTCTTAATTCAATGAAATATCTATGAAAGAAATTCCTATTGCTAGATATAATGGCTTATAGATTATGCCATGTACGTTAAATAAACCTCTCTGATACTGATTTTTCCTACCCTGCTAATGTGTGATTATTTATTTGGAGATACATTTAAATACATTTTCCCTCAAATGGAATTATGTATTAGAAAATTTATCTTTTTCAAAATAAGGTGTTCCTTTATATTATATAATTTGTTTAAAGACTTTCTCATAGAAGTTTAAAATTTTAGCATATATGGATGCCTTTTTATCTTTATACTATTTCATACGACCTTTCTTTGGTTTTCCTTGAGAAGTATGACATATAATTTCAGTGTAACTACATGTCAAATATTTCTACTTTTGTTTATTAGTTCTTGAAATATTTTCAACCTCTAGATTTTCTTGAATATAATCTTTGTAATTGATGAAGTATAAGTGGTTCATGTTACTATCAAGTTAAATACTATCAAGTTAGATTCACATTAAGAAGTACAACATTTAATTTTATTAGGAATTCCTAGCTCGATCATCATAAACACTATAAAATATCCATGAAAATAAGCTTATATTTGACTTGCAATTGAACATATTTAAGACTTTAAGTAACAATAGAAGGGAAAACTCTATATATTTTTTCAATTTATTTTTTCTATTTCTTGCGCCAAAGCACAAATAGAAACTGGATTTGTAAATAAAAGTGTCTCTTTTATTTACCATATTTTCTTTATACCAAATCTCATCTTGTATCCTCTTTATTCAAATTCCACATGTGCCTCCCTCTCCTTTCCAGTCTACTCTAGACCATGATAAAGAGGTTTTTTCTCAACAATTTATGTATGTAAGCCTTGCATTTCTTTCACAATCATATATAAATGACTTGCTATATTTCCTGGATTTTTAGTAAAAAAAGTAATTTACTTTTTCTTCATTGTCTCTGTGTATGTATATGTGTGCTTTGTTTGTCCAAGCCTTTAGTAAGCACTTTCTCTGATGCTTGAAACCACAACTTACAGTTGTCTTTCCCATCAGGCCTGGATCAATGTCTCACACACATTAAGAAATCAATACATGTTTTTAGTAATTTCTATTCCAGAATCTGGGGATATGTGAGAAAAAAAAGTATAGGACAAAACAGAGAACACATGGACCTACGTTTAGCACTGGGACACTGTGACCACTACAAGGTCACTTAAGTAATCTTTTTAGTCTTCATTACTTATGTATTTACATGAGTATCTGATACATAAGGTCCTGATAAAGGTTTACAATGCTATTATTCTAGCTTGTTTTAATTCATTTTAACTGGCGACATTTTTAGAAGACATTTAAAAAATCAAGTATGTACTTTTAAAATGATTCACAATTACGCTAAATAAGTATGCATACAAGCTATGCTTTCTTGTATAATCATCTATTCAACAAATTAAAGGTCAGAAGGACAGGATTACACTCTCAGCCCAATTCATGTTCAGTGAAAATGAAATATACTGACGTTCTATATTCCACTGGGACACATGATCTGTACCTATTTTCAGCCCATGGCTCTCCACACTACATTGTTTAAAAATAGATCAGTTCTGAACTTTGGAGACAGGCTCAGAAGGGCATTAACCTCTTTCTTGACTGTTAAATTTGCCATTTTGCTCTAATCGAATCTGTGTAAATCTGATCATGTTAAAAATAGACCTTCTTCCTTCACACACATTTCAACACTCTCATAAACAAAGGGGGTATAGTTAACTGAGTTTTTTTTCTAATTAATTTTTTATTTTTAAATATACTGCCAGCATTTACCAAAGCATACATCAGTCTTATGATCCTCATATTTCAATGTCAAGTTCTTATGCTAAAGCATTGTCTCCAGAAAGCTGGCTGTTAAAATGAAGGGAGAGCTTATTAGGTTGTGTGAATGAATTCCAAAAGAAATGGGACCTTTGATGAGAGTGAGCTTGGTATCATTTTTGTATATTGGCCTGTTGCCCTTTTAATCCTACTCTCAATGCTTAGCACATACATATATATTCAAACCATAAGTGTCATAAGGGCTGGGACTGTGTCCAGTCCTCCACTGAATCATAGTTAACATTAGGTGTTCAATTTTAGCCAGGTGTGGTGGTGCATGTTTGTAATCCCAGCATTTGGGAGGCTGAGACAGGAGGATCATGGTTCGAGGACAGCCTCAGCTACTTAGTGAGGGCCTTTGACCCCTGTTTCAAAAAAAAAATAAAAGAAGAAAAAATAGGGCTGAGGGTGTAGCTCAGAGGTAGAATGCCCCTTGGTTCTATCCTCAGTATCAAAGAAGAAGAAGAAGAAGAAGAAGAAGAGGAGGAGGAGGAGGAGGAGGAGGAGGAGGAGGAGGAGGAGGAGGAGGAGGAGGAGGAGGAGGAGGAGGAGGAGGAGAAAAGGAGAAGAAAGAGTTAAATTTTACTGTTTATTTACTCTGTGCTAGGAACATTTCTAAATTTTCATATATTTTCCTCACTTCTTCTTTACGATGACCTCATAAAATAGTTATTATCATCATTCACATTTCAAGAAAATAAATTACACATATGTTTAGAAGACATACAAAAGTCAGACATCCAACTAGTACCAGAGTTAGAATGAAATGAGGCCGGTGAAGGGAAAACATATCCTGAAGCTGAACAGCCCCTCAGGAGATTTCCTTCCTTCCTTCCTTCCTTCCTTCCTTCCTTCCTTCCTTCCTTCCTTCTTCCTCTCTTTCTTTTTCTCTCTCTCTCTTTCTCTCCATCTCTCTCTACCTTTATCTCTCTCTTTCTTTTTTCTTTTTTTGCAGTACTGGGGGTGGAAACCAGGGGCATTCTATCTCTTAGCTACACATCCAGCCCTTTTTATTCTTTATTTTGAAACAGGGTCTCACTGAGTTGCAAACGGCCTCATGAAGTAGCTGAGGCTGTCCGTGAATCCAGATCTTTTTGTCTCGGCCTCCCAAATGCTGGGATTACAAGTGTGCACCACCACGCCAGGCTAGTAGCGGTAGCAGGTTTTCACTCATTACGTCACATGCTGTTACAAGCTGAAAGAGTACATGCCCTTATCAATCTGACTGAGACAATCACAAAAGGGACTTCAGCTACCCAAAACAATGACATTTTGAATATTTCTGAGCATCCAGGAAATATTAAGTGTAGTAAGTAGATGGAAGGGTAAGAAAGAGGAGGTTTCTCCAGGGAAACCCAGTTCCAGCAGGGACTGGAAGAGTGGAGAGGTGCCTAGTGACAGAAGCCGTGCTCTGCTCACTCAAAATTCTGACTTCATAGCCATAGAGCAACTAACAATCACAATTATGAGAATGATTACATCATAAAATAAAAGCTATGATTTTTCCTTTTTTGGTACTGGGGATTGAACGCAGAGGCATTCTACCTCCAAGCTATACCCTCATCCCTTTTATTATTTATTCTAAACAGGATCTTTCTAAGTTGCTAAGAGTACTGTAAAATGCTGAGGACGTTGAATCTGCAATCCTCCTGTTTCAGCTTCCCAAATACTAGGATTATAAGTGTGCAGAACCATGCCTGGCTAATAACTGTGATTTAATTGCCAAGTTTCTGGGCATCATTTTAAAGAATTTTAGTTGGAAAATTGTAGTTGTTTCCTTATATGGTATCCCAAGAATTTTAGCTTATAGTAGAATAAAGAAAAACATTTCCGATAACTTTGCCCACACTTCCTGACAGTTTCAGGAATGCTGACAGTTTCAGTAGTGCTGAGTGTGCAGGTCCTATGGCCAAGCCCCAGATGCAGTGTGTGCCGCTACAACTTCATCTGCATCCGTAAACTGTCAATACCCTGAAGTGTCTCACTTCTTAGGTTTGGATGGTGCAACCAGTCGCAGTTGTTTGATGAGACACTAAGAATACTCAAGACCCTCTTAGCATTATAATTATCCTAGTCCATTCAGGTGCTATAACACAGTATCAGGAGACTGGATGGCTTAGGAACAATAGAAACTTATCTGACACAGCTCTGGAGATGAAGAGGTCCAAGATTACATTGCCAGCAGGTTTGGTGTCTAGTGAAAGGCCATGTCTGACTAACAGATGGCATTTTTTTTTTTTGCTGTGTTCTCACATGGCAGAAGGAATAAGGGATTTTTCTAGGTCTTATTTTGTAAAGACAGTAATCTCATTAATTTCATCCATGAAGGATTTTCTTTCATGACAGAATTGCCTTCCAAAGGCCTCGCCTCCTGAAACTATCACGTTAAAGGTTAGGATTCCAACAGCTAAATTTAGAGGGAAGAGACACAAATACCCATCATAACAGCAACATAAGAAAAATGGTATATATATATACATTCCATGGATGTTATTTGGTTACCATGACTGGACAGAACATTAACATTTCTTTTACAGTGAATGGCATTCTATCACAAATATCTCATCCACCTCGTTTCTCAAGCTAACTTTTCACTAGATGAGTAAGTTAGGAGGAATATAAATATAACTCTGTAAAATAGAATATTAGGAATACCCTGCACATAACACACAGAGTTACAGAAGAATATAAGGGTGCCAGCATATTCTTGTAGCATGTTAAAAGATATCGAAGCCATGCATGGTGGTGCACGCTTGTCACCCCAGGATTTGGGAGGCTGAGACAGGAGGATGACAGTTCACAGACAGCCTCAACTACTTAGTGAGGCCCTTTGCAACTCGGTGAGACCCTGCTTCAAAATAAAGAATAAAAAATAGAACTGGGGATGTAGCTCAGAGGTAGAATGCTTCTGAGTTCCATCTCCAATACCACACACAAAAAAAATTGGTAATAGTCAAATCCACAGTGATACTAAGTTCTGTGAACAAAACTTCTCAACATTCTGAATATAATTTTTCTTATCCATACAAGTGCTACTGTTGTATTGACAAAATGCTTTATCTAAGCCTCAACTATCAATGATTTTTGAGATAATTTCCAAAGTATATGATCCTTATTTAATTTTCATTTATTAATAAAAGTGATTAGTAAGTATATAATATCTTTGGAACTGAATGAGAGTGGAAATCAAGAAACACAATGACTTTTTTGAATACTGAGTTCATATGACAGATAAGACAGCAAACAAGTAAATATCAAGAGAAAGCAAGACAACGGGGTGATGTATACACAGCAAAAGGGATCATGCGATAGAGAATAACTGTAAAGAATCTAATTAAACGAGCTGCTAAGAGAAGGTCTTTTCAGAAGGTAACATTTGTATTGAGACTTGAACAATACAAATGAGCCAGTTATTTGTTAAAGCTGTTCCAACAATTTTTCTCTAACATATGACAAAGATAAATCACCTAATTTCTACCAAAGAAAAGAAAATAGAATTCTTTCAATAAAATAGTAGTTTTGAAATATCAATGAACTGAATTAATTTTATATGCATGACATGAGATTTTTTTAAGAGCTTTTAAAGGTCACACAAATAAAATTCTTACTGCCATTTTATATCTTAGCATATTTTAAACTATTTCTGTATTTAAAACACAAGATGATATATAAGATGGAAAACCATGACATAGACTAAATTATGATTATAAATTAATTTTTACTTTCCTCACCACTGCATTTTACTTTTTCTCTATTTTGAATAAGTAGGTTATTTTTGTTCATTTTTGAGATTCTGAAGGTATGATGTATTTTTCACTTTTATAAGCTTCTGAGTTCTCAGATTTCTATTAAGTAAAATCACTGCTCATCCTCACAAATTATGCAAGATATGTTCATAAAAAATGAGCCCTCCAAACAATCAAGCATTGTTTTCTGGTGGTACTGGGGATGGAACCCCTCTACCAGGCTATGCTCCCAGACCTATTTTTATATTTTTATTTAGAAACAGGGTCTCTTAAGCCAGCAAGGCTGGCTTCGAACCTGCGTGATCCTCCTGTCTCCCCTCCAGGCGCGGGGATTACAAGCGTGCGCCACCATGCCCGGCAACAATAAAGCATTTTAAATCAAAAGTTTTGTTATACTATTTTATGGTTGTTTACTCAACATTTAATATATGTTCAGTAATTCTTTGTGGGGTGTGCATACACATGTAGAACAGACATCTTATATTTTTATTTTTTGTTATAAAATAAATTTCAAGTGATCCAGCTTTCCCTTTCTGAGTGCCGTGGTCCACATACTTGACATGTATTGGGTCAGTTGCTCAAAGTCCTGCATGCCATGCACTGTTTAGAACACTAAGAACACGACAGGGATGGAAACTCACCTGTGTGTAAGTTTATGCCTCATTTCCTCATAAGAGTGCTGCAATTTGCCTGCATGCCATGCACTGTTTAGAACACTAAGAACACGACAGGGATGGAAACTCACCTGTGTGTAAGTTTATGCCTCATTTCCTCATAAGAGTGCTGCAATTTGTAAATGATGGGATGATGTGTTATTACTTTTTAGATATTTCTTGTGATCTTCCACTGAGACTTAAGTATAGCACGTCTACAGGGTCCCAATTTGATAGGGAGATATATCTCTTACTTTCTTCATCATTTCTTACAAAGATATATATGGCTCCTTTAGACCCAAATTGTATTCCAATAACAGCTTTTGTTATCTCTTTACTAAATCTTTTCTCATGTCTTTGTTCTATTCATTTTCTTCTGATTCTAATATTCAACTCAGTACATTAAATATAGATTTTTGTGTGATTCTGGTGCCAAAGCAGCAAAATCTAAAGAACAGGAGACTGAACAGAGAATTTTTTTTCACTTTTTAAGGTGTTAAGTATCTGAGAATTTCATGTTTTCATTTCTAGGTGCTTAATTTTTTAAGTAGCCATGATCCTTATTCTGCATTTCATTCATAATTTTGTTAAAGAAGACTATCTCTGAGTAAATATTTCATGAGTTTCTGCTACATGCTAGTCACCAGAGATACAAGCATATTGAGACACTGATTTTATCCTTAAGAAACTCATTGTCCTGAAAGGGGCAATAAACTGACAAATAATAAACACTGTGTTAAAGACAGAATGATCAATCGGAATATTCATGATAAAGGTAACACCCAACAGAGGAAAAGGTATGCTGGATAGAAAGAACTCAAGATGAATTAGGCTGACTGAAGAAAGGCAAAGAGGCAATCAGCATTTTTTTCAGGAAATTATCAACAACATCCTATTAATGAAGCATTACTGTTAAGAACTGAAATGGAGGCTGGCCAAAAAGAGTCTCCTGGACATGTTATGGAGCCCAAACGTTTCCTGCAGTGTTTGGGATGTCAAAACCAGGCTTCAAGAGGAATGACAGTATAAAATTTGGGAATCACTATGGTAGGCCTGCTATGGAATGCATTTGAGCTGGCTGAGATTAAAACCAGGAAGAAAAAATGTGATTACACTTCAGACATTGAGGCAAAAGACACTGGAACCTGATCTATAATATATATGTAATCTATTATATATATATATATACACACACACATATATACATATATATAAATTATATATATGAATATATATATACACACACATATACATATATACATACATATACATATATATATACATATATACATATATATAAATGATCATAATTTAATAAGTAAAAGGGTGTAGTCTTTAAGAAAATGGGAAGTTTGTCTATGGATGCAAAATGAAAATGTACTGTTTTCTAATGAAGATCAATGGTAAAAAAAGGTAAATAAAAATAGATGATACAGAAAACTCTTAACTTTATCTTGTATTACACTGAGCTTTATTCCTTTTTTAAGTCAGAAAGGACCATTTCCCAGGGTTCATCTGTGGTTGTTCCATCAGCTTCTTGCGTTCTCTAGTGAGATTTTAGGCTTGTACTCCACCTCCTCCTGCCTCTTTGGGGCATAGCCTTACTTTGATAATATTTGCCTGTCTTTTGATTTGGACTCTATCTCCGATACTGTTTCCTAAATTTTCTTTTTCTCTGTCCTATAACTTGCCTCAGTTAACACTGAACCTTCCAGGCCATGAGAAAACAACCCAGTTCAAGTGTCCTCAGCTTCTTCCCTTTACTGATGAAGATATGGTTTAAAAAATAATCTGTATTCCAACAAAAAGATAAAGCAAAGCATATCAATAGACTTTTGGAAACCAATGAAAAAGTGTTTTCTTCTATTAAAAATTCTGAATTATATTCTGCAAAGCAAAAAAATTTGCACAATCTAGTTTGATTGAAGACTGAATAGAAAAACAAGTTACGAAAACATCAGTAGCAGTCAGGCATGGTGGCACAAATATGTAATCCCAGATTACTCAAAAGGCTAAGGCAGAAGGGTCTCAAGTTCAAGGATAGCCAGGGCAAACTAGCAAGACTCTATCTTAAAAATAAGTGAAACAAACTGGAAATGTTGCTCAGAGATAGAGTGTGTGCTTAGCATTCATGTGGCCTTGGGTTTGAGTCCTTGTAACTACTTTTATTAAAAAAAATAAATATATCAGTTTTTATATATTTGTTTATATATAATTTATTTATATCAGTTATTATATATATGATATATTTATTTATAATTAATTAATTTATTTATTTATTTTGGTGGTTCTGGGGTTCCTGGAAACCCTTCTACCTCTGGGCTACACTCCCAGACCTATTTTATATTTTTATTTGGAAACAGGGTCTCTTAAGCCAGCGAGGCTGGCTTCGAACCTGTGCGATCCTCCTGTCTCTGCCTCCCAAGCAAGAGGATTACAAGTGTGCACCACAACTCCCAGCTATTTTTATTTTTTTATTGGTGCATTGTAGTCATACATTTTAATGGAGTACATGGTGGTAGAAGCATACATACACACATCACTCAATTAGCTGGCTTGTTTTTTTTTTTAGCACTAGTAATAAATAGATAATGGGAGGAAGAAATTTTAGAATGATAATGAAGTAGAAAGATACCACCTGGGATAAAAATATTTGTATTACTTAGCTTATTCTAAATGTACTAGGAATTTCAAGAAAATTTAAGATTGTAGAAGAAGTGGCCCTTGCTCTTAAAGAAATTTCAAAACAAAAATGGAGATGAATGTGAAAATTTAACAATAGAGGAGGCAAAGGGGTAAGTAGCTCACCTGCCTATAAACTAAGGACCCTGAGAGACAGAGGTTCAAAAAATTAGACCCAGTCTAGTACCTGATGAAAGCAGAGAGAAACAAAGAAGTGTTAATTGAATAAGATTGTGCCCTATCTTAGGGATTTCTGAAAAACATATGATTCAAAGGTGAGAAATTATAATCAATTTTTGTAAAACAGAAAGTTACTCACTTTGGCCACAGGCTCCTTTATAACACAAAGGGCAATAGCAGAAAGGAACACTGAAAATGTCTCTGGAATCAGAGGATAGAAGGGCTGGGAGATGCAGGTAAAATGTCTATAGTGGATTTAGTTTGTAATGTGAAGACTGAAAATTTTTGAGCAGAGATATGGCCAGCTCATATACAGAAAAGATTAGTATAATGGTGCTGTTTTAAATAGAACTTAGAGAAAACAGACCCACGTCTTGAAGGCAAACTAAGAGGCACAGTGCAGATAGTCCGTGTGAGAGGAGTAAGGTTGGGCAGGTTGCAGTGGAGAAGGAAGCCAGGCAAAGCTGTGAGGTGTTCTACCAATGTGAACTGGTAACTGGATGTATAGAGCACAGAAAGAAAAGACTCAAAATAAAACTAAAGTTTTATAACCCCAATTACTTAAGAGGATGACAGAAAAGTTACAGAGAGACTATAAGGACAAATGCTTTAGAAGATAATGACTTCATTAAATAGCTTATTATATATATGTTGCCAGGGGATATCTTGTAGCTTTTAAGAAAATGCAATTTATGGCAGGAACTTAGAACTAAAATATACAGAATTGAAGTGTGCAATGAAATAAAAAGTGAATTCAGAGACAGAGAATGAACTGTTAATGGTTCAATGTAAAAAAGTTTAAAGAAGAAATTAGAGAGCAAAGCAGTGCAAGAAACACGATCAAACACATGGTCTTTTGTTTTGGGAATGATCTGAAGATGCTAGTGGGCAGGAGAGGATTCATAGGGAGCACTGCAAGGAAGGCAAGGAGGTAATTATTGACATTGCGAATGAGGTATTAAGAAATGAATTGAGCCAGGCGTGATGGTGCACACTTGTAATCTAAGCATTTGGGAGGCTAAGACAGAAAGATCCCAGTGCATGGAGAGTCTCAGATAATTAGTGAGGCCTTCTGCAACTCAGTGAGATGCGGATAAAATAAAATTAGGGCTGAAGTTGTAGCTTGAAGGTAGAATGCCCCTGGGTTCCATCCCTTGTACCACAAGAAAAAAAAGAAAGAAAGACAAGAGGAAGGAAGGAAGGAAGGAAGGATGGAAAGAAATTGCTTACAGCAGGCTTGCATCTCCTGATAAACACCTAGGAGAAGGTCACAGAAATGGAGATGGGAGAGGGAGTAGAAATAAAAAAACTAAAAAATAAATGAAGAAAGTGTTTGTAAAGCATGAAAGAATAGAACATTGTAAAGACATGTGCATTAAGACCACATAAAGGAACTTTTGAGAGCCAGGGATATGTAGAATATTCAGAGAATTAAAGTCAGAAGAACAATTTCTTATCCTTTTTAATAATTGAAGGCTTTTTATGAGAAAAACATAAAGACAAAACAATACCTTTACATTTGGCTCTGATATTTCTTTTGAGTAGTGTCGTATCAAGGGCTAGATGATTTACCAAAACTAGAGAAAACAAATGATGACGATGTATTAGAGAGCTCAAAAATAATAAATCTTACCTCTCTCAGAGGATCATTAAGTTCATTGAGAATATTTTCCTCATCGAAGATCTTGCCTTGGTATCTGTGTTCATAGTAATCATGAATCTTCTGACGCATATCAGCTGGCAACTTGTGGAAGGACATGTATTGTTCTACTTGTTTATACTGTAAGAAAAAGAAAAAAATTAGACATCATTCATAGGCTGCATGAAAAATCATCATATTCCTTCATTCATATATATTCAATGACATTTGGATATCCAATGTCAAGAAGTAAAAATACTTTAAGGAGAAACTAATACACTAGATTCTATTGTGCTTTGGTGTTAGATATTATTTAAGACATTTTATTTAGATAACTGCATCCTATAAAGAACTGAGATGTGAAAAGGAGGAATTAAAGGAATTCAGAGTGATTTTAGGAGTGTAGCTCCAAAAGAGCCAGGGTTGGGCAAGAAAAAAAAAGGATAATCTTCTTTTTTGTTTTTTTTCATTTGAGTTCTAAAAGAAACATAAAGTTGTTGCTTGGCTTTTCATTTGAAGAAAAAGTCTTGTAACTCTGAATAGTACAAGAGGCTTTATCTTAAATCTTCTAGCAAAAGATCTAAACTAAATTAAATTTTGAATCTAGAGGCGAAGAGCTTGGCATCTGTTTGAAAATCATTGATACTCAAGCAACAGAAGCGTCCCATAAATATTGAGACCTAATTGATTATCTCAGGCTTCCAATTCAGGGTTTACAAAAGTATCAGGTAGAGATGAGAACCACATGATTTTAAACCTTAATGTTTATTTAGATGTTAAAGTTCATTTAAGCAACTAATTCTTAAATTTTATTGTTCTTAAGATCTGGGGAAAGGTTGCTTTGGAAGAAAGTAGATATTTAGTCTTCATCCCAGAGATTAATTCCTTTTTCATACCTATCTTTTTATATTTACATATAAACATATACACAGTATTTAAAAAATAATGTCCTTGCTCCTTGCTAATCAAACAGGAACATAAAAGCAGTAGTATGACTAATCAAAAAAGGAACATAGAAAGCCAGGTCGGGTGGTGCATGCTTGTAATCCCAGCATTTGGGAGGCTGAGACCTTTCTTTAGTCATTCCTTATATATTTTCCTTACGCATGAAATTCACATTGCTTAGATGGTGCCTTTGGATAATGGTACCCTCAGAGGAAATACCACTTTGTCACAGGACTTTATTTGGTAATCACACTTCTGCCCAATGTATCTAGAACATGATGTCCTGTGTATAGATCTTGGAGCAACTTGATTATGATATAAGATTCTGAATTTAGGCACCAATACATCACTGTCCCTATATTTAAGTGCTTTCTAGTAAATATTTAAGAACTGCATTGATTTTACCTGTAGAGCTCAACATATATACACCTTCCTACCCACAGTGTGCTTTGGTGGCCACTTCTAGACACCTAGGATTTAGTCACTTGGTCCATAGAAGAGAATTTTTAGTGGCTTTCTCTATAAAAGAAATAAATGAAGGAAGAAGTTTATATGTAGTTGGGCTAGCAAACCTCTGTATTCTTTGAATGTTCTATGTAATTGGTTATTGTTTTTGGCTATACAAGAGGAAGTTAGGATATGTGATGTACTGTTTGGGGTCTGAAAAGCTATTGGAGACCCCAAGGCTAGCTTCTTCACTAAAACCAGTCTTACTGGCTTGGCAAGTTAAATATACAAGAGACTTTTGTTGGGGAAGTATCCAGAAACCAAAATTTTTTGCACCCATCTTGGCTTTTCATGCTAGAGACCTGGCATGTTCTAGTTGGCCAAAGACTGGGTCTACAGAAGAACTAAAAGCTCTTATATCGCTCTGCTTCTCCGTGTCCTCTTGCTGAATTGTGTCTTTTGCTTTAAAATACAAGCTTCATATGAGTGAAGTACAGTGAGTCCTGCAAATATCCATTTTTTGGAAAAATAGCAAAGGAGTTTAAGATTGCAGGACTGAAAATATTTTTACACTCACTGGTATGCATCCATGGAAATGCTATCAGTTCTTGCCAAATAAAGTATCCACCTTTATCAGTTAGTATCACATTATCTCTGCTCACTTTTCACAACACATAGGTGGCCCAATTGTTTGGAATAGTAAAACTTTGTAGTCTCAACTGACATATTACATTTTACATTTCTCTTCCGTTTCTCTGAATCTCAGGGAAATAGTAGACTTTTATTCATGTGGAGGAAATTGGTGCCTAATCAAATAGGGAAACTAAAGTTCATTCCAGCTACCTTTCTGAAAATGAAAAATTTAATTCTTATTAGCTAAATAAAATGTCACATATAAAGCTATTATTAGTTATTATTAGTTATTATTATTAGTTGAATCTAGCGAGTACTCTTCATACAAATCATTTTACCTCTCCACTCCTTAGTTTATTAATCTATAAGGAGAGGGTTTAAAATTGAATGACCTCCCTTCTTTCATATTAAATATCCAATGTTCATGAAAATTTCTTGTCATTTACTCATGTGAAATTTGATTTTGGGGGCATGTTACTTATTTTACTGACTTGAGGTATAGTAATTATTTATCTAACAAATATGAACTGATCTTTATCTGCCAGTGACTTTTAATCCATTGTCAAACTACCAGTGTCACCTGAGAACTTGTTAGGAATACATATTAATACATATTGGTAGTGTCTACCACAGATCCTCTCAAAAACTCTACATTTAAGATACAGGAATCTGTGTTTTAAAAGGCCCTCCACACCCTAAACATTCAAATCACTGCTAGATTGCAAGTACTGTGTTATCTTAGGACACAAGGGAGCAGGTTTGAGTGAGAGCAGGGAAAAAATAAATTCAGTTTTTGGGAAGTTAAGTTTAAAGTGCTCGTGGCACATCCTCATACTCATATGTAGGTCAAGCTCTCAGAGAAGAAAGTATGCACGTCATTAGTGCCTAAGGGAGCCACCGAGGGACAAGATGTCAAAGGAGGAGAAAGAAAACAAAAGTAGAACTGGCATTTAAAAGAGTTGGGCCACTAAGGTTGCTCAAGTTAAGGATACTGATAATAACTATGAGGATGTGAGATAAGAACTAGAAAAACATGATTAGCAGAACCTAAAGTTAAGAGGAGAACTCATCTATATAAAAGATCTATATTCTAAGGACAGACGTACTGAATAGAGGCCATGAATTTGAAAATTCAGTAGAAATCTGTTAGAATACAACATTTATGAAAACCAGGAGTTGTCTCCTCCTATCCGTTTCTCTCACACCTAACAAGACTTGCAAAAATAAATAAAAATATCACTTCCAAGTGAAATAGAAAAATAATAATAACACACTACACTTTGAAGACACTTAGTGGTAGTTGGAAAATGAAATAAAGTAGATGTTAAGGATGTACATAGCTTGGCAAAGTCAGAAAATTAAAAAATAGCAACATTTCTATTCTTTGTCATAATATAGCATATTTGATACATTTAAGTCATGAATAGATTTTTAATTGCAGTTTTAATTCTTTCTTAACTACATAAGATTAAAAGCTCATCTCATCGGAACTAAAGAAAGTCTAAAGTAATTATCACCTAAAATTATAATATATTTTTATTTTTAATTTTATGCATGATTAGAGAAATATATAAATATAATGTGTGTACATGATAATAAAATAGGATTGAACAAGAATTTTTATAATGAGAAGTGTTATGATTTAGGTTTTAAATGTACCCTAAAAGCTAATGTTTTGAATGTAAGTCCCTAATTCAGCAAGGGTCAGATGTGAGACATGGCTAGAAGAGGTGGATCCCTGGAGACCTGGCTCTGAAAATTATATGAGTCCCTGACCATTTCCTCCTTCTCTCTCTCTCTCTCTCTCTCTCTCTCTCTCTCTCTCTCTCTCTCTCTCTCTCTCTCTCTCTCTCTCTCTCTCTCTCTCTCTCTCTCTCTCTCTCTCTCTCTCTCTCTCTCTCTCTCTCACACACACACACACACACACACCTCTGTCCTTGATGTCATGCACAAATGTGGTCTTGCCTCCTCTGCCATACCCTGTGGCTCTGTGCTAAAGTTCCTTCCCAGAAATTATCTGATCATGGACTGATCTTTGAAACTGTAAGCACCAAATAAACTTTCATACCTCGAAATTGTGCTCATCAGGCAATTTAGTCAGCAATGGAGAAGCTGTTTAAAACAAACACTAGCTTTACTCCTCCCATGTTAAAAGGTGCCTTGTCCATATCACTAAGTAATGTACTTCTGTGTTTGTTTATTGCATAGATTAATTACAGAAATCATTTATTGCTTTTTGCCATAAAATGGGGTTTAGCCATCTATAGTCCCTCAAATCTTCTTTTACATGCTATGATTTTGTTGCTAATATTAATTATTCCTTATTCTCCTTTGTAAATATATGTAACATTTATTTTAATTTATGGCTCAGAGAACTTTAGACAACTCATAGAATGAAAATAACCAACTGTCTCCTTAGTTTCTATTTTATAACTTCTGTCACTTCAACTTTCATGATGTCAAAGTGGGTCATAATTTTGTGCTTATAATTGAAATTTCCAAATCCATAAAGCGCTTACATTTTCTGATCATATGAATGTTGATCATAATGCCAAGTGGAGCATTTGATGACCTCTACATTGGTTTCTTGGACTTTTAAATCTTATTTTTTTATAATTAGCTATTATTTTAAGATCTTTTTACAAGCCTCCATATCTCAATCAATATATACTGAGTTTTCTTTTGAAAGTTTCCTGTAAGATTTCTCTTTCTAAACATCCTTGTTTGGGTTGACTACCCTCAGAACCCAGGTGTCTCTTTTGGTTTGTTCATTCATGTTGTTGGAATATTTCCTTAAATAAACAGTTAAGATATGTAATGTGGGATATAGGTTTTCTTAATCTTTCCAAATGCGAAAGTGTCATTATTAATAATACTCTCAGTTTTGATTGACAATCTGATTCTGTAGAGAATTTTAGGTTGAAATTCTTGAGCTGGATGTAATGCCTCTGGATTAGAATTTGATCTTTTATACTAAATTTGCTTTTTTTTTTAGGGGCTGAGCATGGAACCCAGGGACATTCAACCTCTAAGCTACAACCCCCTGCTCTATTTCTTATTCTATATTTTGAAATAGTGTCTCACTGAGTTGCAAAGGGCCTCACTAAGAAGCTGAGGTTGTCTTCTAACCACAGCCCTCTCATCTCAGCCTTCCAAATGTGGGAATTACAAGTGTGAGCCACCATGCCCAGCTCAAAATTTGATTTAATATTACTTATTTTATATATTATTTCTTTATATTTTACCTAACTCTCCCTGTATTTCCTTTTAATCAACATTCTCTATATTCCCCTTATATTTTACTATATACCTAAAATTCTTATTTTATTTGAATTTCAAATATTACTTTCTTATTTATTCTATAATATTTTTACTTAAATATACTAACGTGGGATTTAAATGTGATTTCAAGACATAATTTATTTTCTAAAAATATCTGAGATATCTTAGAAGATGAGTTAAAAGTATATACTGATTTTAACCTTTATGATGTCTTTAGTGACTGAGCTTATACACATTTGTGGATATGCTTGGAGTAGAGGTAATTCAAAACAGGGTATAATTACTTGATGTAACTAGAAATGAGAAGCAAAAGTGGAAATATCAAGTATAATAATATTTTCAATATTCTCTGAATATAAGAGAAGAGCTAGAGTGGTAATTAGAGTTAATGTAATTGGACTGAAGGTATGATAAGTGAATTAATGTGCTTTTCAAAGACTATAAAATTTCTTCATGAATCTGTGTGTCAGTCTTGAAGTTAAACGCAAATTCAAGTAGAAGAGATTGGAAAAGAGATATTTCTTCCTTATCATTTCAAAAACATTTATAAGAGTTAAACAAATTATATATAAAATTATGCATTTTGATATTAAGCAACAAAATATCTGATTGGCTGTCAGCATCTCTATGCCTTCTTATTTCAGATAAAAAAGAAAAAAATTTAGAAAAATATTTCTAGTATGTCCTGTATCTTCTTTCCACATGCCCAATTTTTATATAACTTGTAAATATTTATTGATTGATGATAAATGTACAATTTATATCAAAAGTTAAGGTATCTTAGAAATATATCATGTTTTAAGCAAAAGATAAATGTAACAAAAGCAAAAAACAATTTTTCTCCTGTTTTAAGAATGACAAAAGGAGAAATTTTAGTCATTGCATATGTTCAAGGTATTTTTAAAAACCACTGGCATTCTATATCCCTAATCTCTTGCTTTCAACTTTTGGCTTTCATATTATATCTATTATCAAAGAAATAATCTACATAATTTTAACTATGGAAAGAAAATTTCATCTATAATAATTCTGAAAAGTAGTTGCAAGTTATAATTTTTCAAATATGTTTTTTGTTTATAGAATGTTCCAGAACATACTATGAAAACCCTGTACATAGAAGTGCATTAAATATATTAATAGTTTAAGACTGAATGTTGTTTATCACTCATATTTTTATTCAATAGTTTCATCAAAATATTTTCTAGCATTAAAATAGCTTGATTTTTAAAGTATGTCCAGTTCCTTTTAAACAAATTTTTAATTTCATTGTTCATGGATTTCTAATTTTAAAGCAACTGAATATCTGAGAATACTAACAACTACTTCGAGTAAATGCAATTAGGAGAATAATAAAAAGAAGACATGAATTAATGACTTCTGGAGAAACAACAGATTTGATGAAGAATGAAGATTTGACAATGCTTAACCTTTACCCTCCTTTGGATTTGTTTTTCAAAAGAAAATATCTCTAATGAATATATTCCTTAAGTACAAACTAAAATTAAAGTCTATTTTATGTGCACAGTATAGAAAGAGATTTAAAAAGATATTACTGTAATACTTAGGATGTCTGACATGCAATGAGAGGACATACCCATATATTAAGCTCAGTTATAGTCAAAACCCCTGCTTTGGATTTGAGTATTAATCGTTTGTCAATCTCATCATGAAACAATTTAAATTCCTGTGTTAACCCATTAGAAAAGTTATATTACATAAGTAGTTTAATAACCTTTGGTGGGTACACACTGACGAGTAACATGATGTTCTTAGAAGAGCTTATGAAGTATTGCACTGCAGAAGGAATAAAATTAAAAAATATTCTTTGGGTCTTAAATTAAAAATGTTACTTAAGACCCATGTTAATGATAATTGGTGAATAATTTCAAAAGAAATATGCACATATGCATGAATTCTACATATACACATATCAACATTTAGAAATAGAGAATTGCAAATATGTATATATGCGTAGCACATATTGGTCAACTGTTGTTTAATTGGCAGTGTTTTATTAGTATAGATTGACATTTACTTGAGTTGCCTAAAAATTCAGCATAGAATCATAACTATCATGTATAAAGTTGCCAAAAGAAAGGGGATATTTCCAGAAAGTAACTCAAAGAGCTCAAAAGAAAAAGGATCAAACATTTTCCACTTACACAGTATGAAAACAGTTATTGATTGATCTAAATCTAAAATTTGACATTTTTTGAGGAAAAGTAGCCACAATAATGCTAGAGTTTGGGAGAAGCAAAAACTACAAAAAAATTCTCTTAATGGCAGAATGGTGCTCTTAACTATACAAAACAGAAAATATGCTGAAGAAAACACTATCTCATGTACACACAGTCTAAATGAAATAAAGGGAAATATAGTGATGACTGGCTAAACGGGGCAGTATAATAGCTCAAAATTTCATTTTATTGACAGTATAAACACAAATTATTGTATTTATTTATTTACTTATGGTAGTGGGGATTGAACCCAGAGGTATTTTATATCTGATTTCTACTTTGAGCCTTTTAAAATTTGTTGTTGTATTGTTTTTGAAACAGGCTCTTGTTGTTTGTGTTTTTTTTTTTTTTTTAACAGGTTCCCTCTTAGTTTCTCAGGCTGTTTTCAAGCCTCCTTTCCTTGTGTCTCAGCTTCCCAAGTACTGGGATTAAGGTGTGCAGCACCCAGTTAAATATTTTCGAAGATTCTTGTGGTTTTGTAATATTTGTTGAACAATGAAGAGAATAAAAATCTCAAAACTAGAAAAAGCTAAAAACTTAACATGTTAGTGAATATACTGGGTAAGCAGAAATGTGGATAATAAAAATTTTGAAAAGCAATTGATATTTAAAAATGTAATAGATGATGATAATATCAATAACTGTATGATGATTTAAAGTTCATAGAAAACATCTGGTCTTCCCACCTACTTCATAGGCCAGGCAGAATACACACGATTGTGTTTATATCTTCATAAAGATAATGGGATAGACTGGTGGGAAATATATAAAGCTAATAAAGACAATGAAAACCTGTTGCTATTTCCTGACATTATTATTTCTTAAAGGTTTATAAATGATTCCAACATTCAGCGCAGATGGATATCCACTGGTGAAAAATAAGAATAATACAGTCAGGAATTTGGCATATAAGAATATGGCAGATGAGAAATTCATGAGAAAAACCTGGTATACTATTCAGAACCAGAAAATAATTTTAAAAAAGTATTTAACTTATTAAACTCTTCTGAACCAGACAAAAGTAGAAACAGTGAGGGAAAAAAGTCACACGAGTAGAATGAATGACATTAATACAATTAAAATATTTTTTTATTCATATATTCAAAATAATATGTCTTTTGAAGTTGTAATCTTAAAAAAAGTGCTTAAGAAAAAATGGACAGTCAGAAATCAAGAAAAATGGTGAAAGCCAGTAATCAGTGGAGTTATAAGAGATCACTCAAAGAACTTAAGACTTCAGCACAGTTTTGCATTTTCTCCTTTTTGTTCAACCTACTTTCCATTCTTCTGTTAGTGATAAGTTGTAATTTTGCACATGTGTTAGTTATTAGCAATCAAAACAATTGTGTCCATTTAAAAATTACTTCTGGACTTTACTTTTAAACTGCCAGAAAGAAATATGTTTCTATGGATTAAGAATATGCAACATCCATGTATCCCCTTAAGATGTTTAGGAAAAGAAGCAGCGCATGTTGGACAAGTCTTGCCCTTTAGATAGATATGTAAATTCAGATGTACATTTCTTTGGCACTACCTTCCTTGAGCGAGTAACTTGACTCCCTTTAACTTTGCTTTCTCCATCATATAAGATGCTATGGGATAAATCACAAATACTATATTTAAAAATTAAAATATAATATGCCAGTAATCGGTGTTAAATAAATGTCTTTTTAAATTTTTGCCACCTCAGACAATTGGCTGAAATTGCACAAACAAGGATCCTTGTGAAATATGGCCAAAGAAAGTCAAATATGAAAAGATAAGTATTTATAAATATTAAACTTTTAAATAAAAAGAAACATGAAGATAACCCCCTTGTCCTCAGAGATTTCAAAGTTGGAGAAGTCTGCATTTAATAGCATATACTTCTAACAACTTTAGACCTCTGTGATTCTACATCACTATTAATCTCTCCTTCATGGTAAACATAATTTAAATTGCCCTTCGTGATTTCAGGTAATCATCTCGAACACTTCCTATAATATGTATAATGTAGTAATTCCACCTGGATCATCCAATATTTCAAAGATACATTTTCCTAGTGCTCCCACTTTATTTTTTTATCCTTCATTCTCCTAAGATGTGTAGAGTACTGGCTTCTCCACTAATTTTTGTTTGCATCTTACTAATGGTATTTCTTTACTACTTTTTTGTGAATCTGATCTAATTTTTAAAAGTTCCCAAACATTTAGGGGTTCAAGACCCAGTATTTGCAATCTTACTTGTTAGAGTGCCTCCTTAAAATTCCCTAGAAAAAGCAAATGGTTTTATGTAAAAATCAGTTAAAATGTTACATATATGAGAAGGCAAGAAATGTAAATATTTCTTATTCCTATATTGAGAGTTATTTCCCTAAGACTCAGAGGAGTTTTAATTTAATTATTTCTGGGTTTGTGACTGACCTACTTGAGGTTGTTGTTAATTCGGGTAGCTTTATGATTTGATGGTATTATAAACATGCCTTGCCATCAGAAACTAAGTTTTAACTCCAAAACCTGAACTAGTGGAAGAAAATCCCCAGGCGAGTCATATAAAAAGATGGTATTTAGCTTTAGAAATAATTGTTGGCATAAGTCCAGAGAGTCATTTATATAAAATAAAAGTGGTCAATAATTTAAGAAAGGTGATCTTCTTATTCTTTATCCCCAACCAGTACTATACATTAATGAATTATGTTCATAAAGATGACCCAAAAGACACTTAAGTGCCTTGTGGATCATCGTGGGGAGATTAACATATATTTAGTATAAAAAGAGACATCCAGACCTGGAGGGCACCACAGACATAATTGTTTCCAATCCTCTCATTTCACAGATGAGAAAAAGAAGCCCAGAGTGGCAAATTCATTTTCACGAGTTTTACATCTAGTTAGTAAATGTCAGAAATAAAACCAGGTCTCTGCATTCCTAATGAGGTATTTTTTTTTCATTATCCCCAAGGCCACCCTAGAGTTCTGTATGTTTTATTTTCTTTTGGTTCTTATTAATTCTTGGGTCAGAGTTTTATACTCCTGTTAACTACAAAAAGTAATAAACAAGAGAACCATTTTGTTTCACAACTCTAGATAAAAAGACATTTTTAAAATGTGCATAGGAAGGGAAAACTATTTCCTTCTAGAACAGCAGTGTATGGTTCCACTGATCTTGAAGATGAAACCAAAGCCTGTCAATTTCAGAACATATTCTTTGGTCCTAATTAGGAGACAAAATACTCTCTTCCCTAGTGAAGGTCTCTAAGTGAGAGCTGTCCATCCATATATCCATGGATCCATTCATTCGTTACTTTTACAATGTTGAGTTACTAGAATTTGTTTCTTTTCTTGTGTATATTTTATCATATCTTCCTCTTAATCTGAAACACTAATTATGAACATTTTTACTCTACAAGGTCCCTGAGAAGTCTTCTTCTGCTGAGAGTAAGTCTTATATTTATTAAATTTTAGGGCTTTTTAATGTTTGTTTTGTTTTGTTGTTTCAAACCACATCATAGAAATAAAGGGAAGGGCCTGGATAAAGTCTTACATTCTTCTATAAAAGTAATATAATTTTATTCTAGCAATTGAAAAATTTCTGGTCTAATTTCAAGGGTTTTCATGCATCATAAGTTGACTTTTGTGCAGGGTTATTTCATTCTTCCATATATACTTATCCAATTTTCCTAGCACCAACAAAGAAAAGGTCCTGAAAGTAGATAGTGATAAAAGCTGTATACCATTTAAAAAATTTGTTGTTTTTTTAAAAGTAAGGTAGAGTTATTAGGATAGACATAAAATATATTCAATATGTAATATGGAGTAAAAAAGCAAAACATGAAAAACAATCTTAAAAATACGCAACCACTCTTCATAGATTCTATGAGTATCTAGTGTATGAGAAAAAAATTCTGTGAGAATTAAATTATATTGATAGTTCAGATTATGGGTCCTAGTATTCTAAATTGTTGAGTTATAATTTATTAAATATATTTGTAACATGTACTGTTTTATCATAAAAAAGAATAGTAAAACTGGTAAATTTAATGCTATCTATATTTTAGCAGAAACAACATAACATCTAAAGGGCATGATTTTTTGTTTGTTTGTTTGTTTGTTTTTCGTAGTACTGGGGTTTCTGGAAACCCTTCTACCTCTGGGCTACACCCCCAGATCCATTTTTATAACTTTCTTATTTTGGAAACAGGGTCTCTTAAGCCAGTGCGGCTGGCTTCGAACCTGCGCAATCCTCCTGTCTCCGCCTCCCAAGTGCGGGGATTACAAGCGTGCGCCACCACACCCGGCGTAAAGGGCATGCATGATCTTAATGCTAGATAAAAATACCTGCTAATTCTCCGAACATGTTTTCTCGTGTTAGACTGGCACTTCCTTTTTTTACATACTATACATTCAGTAAATGTCAGAAATAAAACCAGGTCTCTGCATTCCTAATGAGCTGTTTTTTTTTTTCATTATCCCCAAGGCTGCTATAATTTTTCATATTTAATGTCCCTCCAAAATCCATGTGTTAAAAGCTTGGACCCATTGTGGCAATATTAGAAGATGATTTGACTTTTATGAAGTGGGCATAGTGGAAGATCTTTAGGTCACTGGGGTCATGTCCTTCAGAGGAGTAATGGGACCTAGCACCCCTTGTTGCTCTTGGGTTTATTGGCGATGAGGTGAGCATTTTTACTCAACTACTCACTTCTACAATTATGTATTGCCTCCCACAATTTTAAAAACAATGGGCTTAGCTGTTCATTGACTAAAATGTCTAAAATCATGAGCCAAAAATAGCCCTTTTGTCTTTATAAGTGAATTATCTCAGGTATTTTGTTAGAGAGATAGAAAATTGAGTAACACCGTGGCAAAATTATAAAGAAATATTAATATTTCTTCCAAGACAGAAAATTGCCTGGGACCAAGAGATTAAGACATCCTGTTGTCTTTCAAAGTAAGGATAATTCCTTTACTCTATGGAAAAGTAGAAAAATATTAAATGTTACTTCCTTTTCCAGAGAAAATGGCACAGTTAAGATAAATGTTCTGTGAGCACAGTAATTATTAGCAGCTATCTTCAGCTACAATGAATCATACAGTGTTTTTTTTTCACAGGATGGTTGTTATGATATTGCAAAGCTCATTTCAAGAGAACAAAGCTAGATTTCTTACACAATTTCTTAAAACTGATTTATGTAAGGAAGGACCTCAATTATAATTATAAGATCAACATGTACATAAATAAAGAACATAGCCTGCTAATAGGATATTTAAATAAGGTATATGCCATATAACACCTGTTGCTTTTGAAAATTATATTTGCTTAAATTTTTTTTGATATATTCTCAGAAACTAGCAGAAATTCGTTCTATAAAATAGAAATTTCATCCAAGAAATTTCTATACAGAACATAGATCCTAGAGTGCCTCTCTAATAATTATGGAAACAAGGAAGCCAAGTGAATTCTCTACTTTTGACTACAACCTTTGTATATAAGTAAATTGTGTATTATGATGAAATAGTAATTAGAAATTTAAAACACGATTACATTTAAAAACCTGTTAGACATTTTGTTTTTCATCATATTAGTTTGTAAAGTCTAACAAGTTAAAATGATTCACTTCATTTTGGAATATAAAGAAAAATTTTTTAAAGATTTTTGGCCACACAGTTATGGAAAAGAGGTAGAAGAATTCAAAACCCGTTTATCTTGAGGCTAAAGATAATGCACTTTCAACTATAACAATGACTCAGGTGAACAGTTTTGGAAATGATAATTTTTAAGATGTAACATACATATGATTCAAATATTCTGATAATTTGAGACAGATCACTATGTCATGATATCTTTAATCTGTCTTATTGCCACCACATCTTGTTAAATAATTATAACTTTTGTGCTATCTTACTCTAAATAATTAAGTTTCAATTTAAGTCAAGAACATTCACATCTACCATTGGGTTTGAATTCTGTGAAAGAATATAAAAATATTCACTTTCACCTATTTAAAATAACTTTGTCAGTTCCAAGAAATGCAAAAAATATTTATTTTCAACCACTGGGTTTGAATTCTGTGACAGAATATAAAAATATTCACTTCCACCTATTTAAAATAACTTGGGTCAGTTCCATGAAATGTAAAAAATATTTAACATTTTCAAAAATTTAATAGTAAAGTATAAAAAATAATCCTCCTATTTCTTTTTTAAACAAAGGTAGTATTTCTATACTCTTCTGTTTCAATGGGGGCTGGGAGAATTGTTAGCAAAAATCCTTGGAATTGATTGTATTTATTCATATTTTGAAACACCAAAAACCTTACGTCCTGGCTAAGTTTTATAATGTTTATACTATTATTTCTCCACCAATTTAATAATAAAAATAACTCCTTTCATAGTTTGCTGGGAGGGGATTCTCATGATAAAAGCTTAGTAGTCACACCATGTCGTAATGTTCCCTTTAAATCTTTGATCAGTAGTGGGTGTTTTATAAAGCTGCTTACAATGCCACATCCATTTTCTATTAAGTATATCAGAATCATGTTTACAAATATGATGAATGAATTTAATTGGATAATATCAGCCTTAAATATCAGAATGACATCTATATTACATCAAATACAGTTAAAACAAATTTTGAAAAAAATATGAATTTTGTAGTATATTATTAGTCAATGAAAACATAAGTATTAATGAAAATTAATTTTCTAAAGTAAAAACTCACTGTTTATATACCCCAAAGAACCTAACCAACACTGGCAAAATATAACTTTTTATGTTTGTATTATATTGTGTAGAGCACTCAATGACCTACCTAGTTAACTATACAAAGATGAAAATTTTAATATCTTAATTAAATATTTGATATTTTCTAAATAAAATTGTTTATACAAATAGAAAATTCTTAAGATAATAATTCTGTCTCTCAGGATGTTATGACTTTTCAAGGTTATAAGACAAATAGAAATTCTGAATGGCAAAGTGTTTCTGGAAATGTTAACGCCTCTGTGTTACCCATGCATTTCTCCAAAGCACAATGAATTGGAAAAGAATGCCATTTTCAATGTTTGCAATTCTTCTATTTTGATGCATGAATGTAGAATAAAATTTAGTCTCCCTGGACCTCAGTTTTTTATCTCTAAATTATGAACTGAAAATAAAATTATAATAAAGATACTTGTTGGAAAATTTTCTTTCCTTCCAATACTGGAGAAATAAAAATAATTAATCTGGGAATTTTTTTTTTTTTTTGGTGGTACTGGGGTTCCTGGAAACCCTTCTACCTCCAGGCTACATTCCCAGACCTATTTTTATATTTGGAAAGAGTGTCTCTTAAGCCAACGAGGCTGGCTTCGAACCTGCGTGATCCTCCTGTCTCCGCCTCCCAAGTGTGGGGATTACAAGAGTGCGCCACCACACCTGGCAATCTGGTAACTTTTAAGTTAAGAAAATATTTGTATAAAGATTTCTATGTAGCATTAGTTATCTGTATGGTAATGTAGCAATTTAAAATACAGACATGTTTTAATACTAGAGTGCTCCATGAAAACTCATACTTAGAATCTTGACTAATTTTTGTTTATTTTTTAGTTTGGATTCCTTAAGATTGTGTTGATTCAAACTCCAGATAATGTCTAAAACTGAGCTAAGATAAACGCTCTTTTATAATATTTTTATAAAATATGATAATGGAGTATACTTCTTATGTTTTCCGGGTTGCTAATAGAGGAGATTATCACTATGATTGCATATAGAATATATTGATACATTCTTAACATCTAGAAACTACTCTTCTGGTCTAATTTCCAAGTCCTTGATCCATCTCGAATAGACTCTAATGCAGGATGAGAAAGTGGGATTTATTTCCATTTTTCTGTATATGCTTAGCCAGTTTTGCCAACACCATTTGTTGAGCAGGCTATTTTTTCCCCCCAGTGTACGTTTTTGGCCCCTTTGTCAAAAATCAATTGGCTGTTAAGTGTGTGGATTTGTTTCTGAGTCTTCTATTCTGCTCCATTGGTCTATGTACCTGTTTTTGTGCCACTACCATTCTGTTTTTATTACTATGGCTTTGTAGTATAGTTTAAAGTCAGGAATTGTGATTCCTCCTGCTCCTTGAAGAGGGCATAGGTCCAACACTGCAACGTATAGGCACAGATAAAAACTTTCTCAACAAGACCCCAAAGGCACAAGAAACTAAAAGGCAAATCAATTCATGGGATTGCACGAAACTGAAGAGCTTTTGTACAGCAAAGGAAACTATCAAGAACCTCAACTGAGAGCCAACAGAATGGGAGATTTTTACCAATTACTCTTCTGATAGAGGACTAATATCTAGAATATACAGAGAACTCAAGAAATTCATCACTAAAAAAACAACTCAACCAAAAAGTGGGCAAGTGAATTCAGTAGACACTTCACCAAAGAAGAAATTCAAATGGCCACTAAATGTATGAAAAATTGCTCAACATCATTGGCAATCAGAGAGATGCAAATCAAAACTACCCTGAGATTTCACCTAACTCCAACTAGAATGACAATCATTCAGAACACAACAACAAATGCTGGCGAGGATGTGGAGAAATGGGAACTCCAAAACATTGTTGGTGGGATTGTAAATTAGTGCAACCACTTTGAGACACAGTATGGAGGATCCTCAGAAGAATGGGAACAAACTTACCATTTGATCCAGCAATATTTCTGGGTATCTATCAAAAGAAAGGAAACCAAACTACTAAACTAATGCATGCATATCTATGTTCATAGCTGCACAATTCACCATTGCCAAACTATAGAACCAGCCAAGATGTCCATCAACAGATGATTGGATTATAAAACTGTGGGTTATGTACAATTACTCAGCCATAAAGAAAAACACAATTACATCATTTACAGGGAGATGGATGGAACTGGAGGACATTATGTTAAGTGAGATTAGTCAGTCACAAAAACTAAGAAATTGGATGCTTTATCTAATATGTGTAAGTTAAGGAAAAATGGGTAACAGGAGGCTCTCTAGATGAAGGAGATTCTATAGATGAACAAATAAGGCAACCTAATTGAGGGGATGGGAGGGGGAAGATGAAAATTCTCTAAAGCACATGATGTCCTTTAACAAAAACATATAAAATTCAATCACTAAGCAATGCATAAGAAGGAGGGAGGGGGAGGAAAGGGGATAGGAGATGAGTAAGTGCTAATTGGGTGATGTGTGCATGTATGTCTCCAACATCTTTTATGCAATTAAGATGTATAACTACGATGCACCAATAAAAATAAACTACTCTTCTGATTTATTATATGAAGAAGAGATAATTGCTTTGTAAATTCCATTTTGTAAATATTGCAATTTCTTCAACATATAACTTCCTGGGGCTTGTATGACTAGGAAGCTATAATATTACTGCCAGGAATCCAGGAAGAATGAGTCATCCACTCAGGGAACAAAGTGTTTCAATAAGAAAAGTTTCTAGCCAATTAAGGCTTTTACCCTTTCACCTCTTCAAAACATTTTAACATATATCAGTACAATCAAGATTATTGTGAACTTTCCTCAAATCTGTTGTAAATTTTCTTGATATCTTAAAATTACTTTCTTCTTTTAAGAGGGTTTCAGTAAGTACAAAACTATTTTTAAATCCTTAAAAATGAGTGAAAATATGGAGGAGTTAAATGGTAAATGCAATAAAAAATGGGAACTGGGTATAATGATGTCTGCCTCTAATCACAGTACTTGAGAGGATGAGACAGGAGGATCACAGGTTGGAGACCAATGCATAGTAATTTAAAAGACTCTTTTCTTTTTAATAGGGGTTATAGCTCAGAGGTAGAAAACCTGTGAGTTCAATACCCAGTACCATATTAAAAAAAAATTAAGACAAACTACAAAACAAGACTGTATAATTATCTTGTTCTACTTCAGCTCCATGGTGCTGTTTAAGAATGGTAAAATTTTACACTGGCTGCAGCCATTCTGTGATTCAGTCTCCTCACCTCTGGACCCTATGACCAGCTCAGCTCTATAGTCTGCCTGCCACAAACACAGAAGGAACTCTCATTGTAATAGAAGCACATTTCATAAATTGATCAAAATGTGGAAGAGAGCAAATGAGGGATGGAATCTTTCTACCAGAGCCTGACTAAAGTAGTTGAAAGCTACCAGGCATATCTGACACTGCATTACGCCATGGAGAGGCTGCCTTCTAATTGAGAGTATTGTATTTGCCATTGCTCTGTTCCTCCGTTTATGCAACCTATGCTTCTTGTTATTTTTCTACTTCTCCTCTTCCTCTTTCTCTTCTTCCTCCTCCTCCTCCTCCTCCTTCTCATCATCATCATCATCATCATCATCATCATCATCAATCACTTTCCCCCTTATTCATTCCTGTTTATCCACATTTAGCATCTCTACATCTCCTTACTGGGTTACTAAGTGCAGCAGTAGAGGTGAGCTCATTGAGTCATACTAGTTACCTGAGCTCCAACCATGTAAGATGTTTCTGTAAATACCTGAAAACTAATTCAGTACTCTAATGATCAGCTTGCCACTTAAAGATAAAATAAATTACATATTAAAATGAAATTTGTTATTTTATGTTCTCATTGGATGAAAACTTTAAAATGTTATATTTGCATCATTTAAGAGACATCATGGATTCTCTCTAAATAAATTACTTAATAAATTACTTAATAAAACTATAAATATTTACATTTAAGATCATTTTATTAAAATTCTAATGCTAAATATTTTATTAAAACCTTTTTGTCAATTGCAAAAGAACTTCAAAATTCTAGTTCATTCATTTTAATAATAGCTTTGTGAGGTAGGTTGATAGGAAGAAGTCTTTTTAAAAATATATTATTTAAAGATCATTTACTTGACAAAGCTTAATTAAAAATTAATCTGTGGAATATTGTCCTTTATCTTATATTGTACCCATTAAGTAAAATATTGCCATAATCAGAAAAAAATGTTAGATACTTTGCATTAAAGTAGTTTATAGTTTTTTATGTGTCAAAAGTTTTAATTTGTTATTAAATTTATACTATCAATATATTCAATTCATGAGCTCTTATTTTATACATTTTTAAACAGAAATATTCTGACTACACAAAGTATTATTTATGATGCATAAATTGCAATTTCGTTTTGTCCAAATTGTTCTTATTGAAAATGACAGAGAAAATCTATGTTTGTGATTCAGAAAAAATGATCAGATCATAATGGAAAAGTAGGGGAACATAAGTTATTGTTATATAAGTTTTTATGTAATTTTAATAACAGTTTTGAGTATGCTTAAAGGGACTCATTTCACTAATGTTTTTATTTCAAGATGCTTCATTACTCTTGACAAGATACTGTACATAAGACACATCATAGATAGTCCATTCCAAGTTAACTAACAGAAGATGTAAGTTCTACCCTACATCTAATTCTCCTTCAATTCTTGCTTTGTATAGCTCCACATTCCCTATCTTCTATCTTCATATAGAATCAAGACATATAATTGAAAGTCTCAATTGTTCTCCATTGTTTACCAAACAAAATGCAGATGTTCCTACATACCACCTTTGCTTTTCTATCTCTGGCAAAGGTCATAGCTTTCCATCTAAATCTTTTCTCTGCCTATTTCCCATAGAGTCGTTAGCTGGTTGCAGACTTGCTCAGCTAGACTAAGTACCTCAGCTTCCTTCAGTAGAAATATGACTAAGTTTTCATCAAATGAACATGACTAGAAGTGATGTGTTTTCCTGTGTTCTTTTCTTGTGCTCTGAAATACAGCTATATCCTTGGCACATACAGCTTCAAACAAGTACCAGGAACAGCTCCCTAGGGCAGTAGTAGACTAGAAGCAGCAGCAGCATCTAAGATCCTGTTGATAATGCAACTCTCAAGCTCCACCACAGACTTAATGAACCAGGGACTTTGAGAGTAGCTCCCACAAATCTGTTTTCCCAAAGTCTCTAGATGATGATGATGATATACCCTAATGTTTGCAAGGAACTATCTCAAGGAATAGTGGAGGAACAACTTGAATGAACTTGTGTTGATGAGTGGTCTTTTCCAACAGAGGCAACCCACTGATCAGCCTCTCATTACACCAGGTTGATTTGTGAAGCCACAGAGTTCTTTAAGTCACTATCGTGTTGGGATTCCTTCTTACAGAAGCTTAGCTTTTGCCCCATGTACTATTTTCCATCTGAGAGAGCATGATTAATATGTCCACCTGTTAAAATTAAAATACTAATCAGGTTTTTTTAGTTTAGCACTGGACTGTTTGTCTAATGCCAAAGAATACTAGGCCAGTTTTTCTCTCCTTAAATATATTTTCTGTGTTGCTGCTTGACATTCATTGAAAAGTTTAAAAGGCAAATATTCTAACCAGACTCACACCGAAAAATTATACTAGAGTCCCATTTTATTCAGGCCAGAGTACATGGTGAACTAGGGCTAATATGATCCTTGTTAATCTTTCCTGTTTCATTTCACCTTGCTCTCTGCTGTCATCATACTTGCTTCATATATGTTCTTGAATAGTGGCAAGTCTTCTCATACTTCCTGCATGTCCCCCACTTCTGTGTCTCCCTCCTCTCCATCCTTTAGGTCTCTTCTAAAGAAATTTCTTCTTGCCTAACCCCACCCTGATGCATCTCATATAAATGAAATCAAAGTTTTTAAATCTCTTATCATGCCTTTACATATCTTTATAACTCCTTTTTTTCATCCTTGAGACATGGTTGCTCTGAATAGCTGAAGCTAACCTGAGATAGTTTTGCTGGAATTCCAAGTGTGTGCTGGCTCTGTATCTTTCTTAATAGCACTATAAAAATGTATAGTATTGCAGCACTTCCATACACTATACTATAAGAGACATGACAAGGGAAGGTTCCATATCTATTTGTTCACTACATGTCCAGCAACTAATATCAGACCTCACACATAATAAACATTAAATAAGTATGCATTTAGAGAATTTAAAAAATTATTGGCACTCAACTTCTACATTGTTTCTGTAGACTGTCTGTATCCTACTTATTTATAAAATAATATTGTTTCCAGTGGTTTATTAATGTACATGATGTACATTCATAAACATAAAAATCGATCACTAACCCACCCTAGAAGGAGGGATGGTGAGGGAATGAGTTAGAAATTGGGTAAGGGCTAAATGAGTGATGTGTGCATGTGGCCTCCTACCATCTTGTACGCCATTAAGATGTATTACTACAATGCACCAATAAAAATTAAAAAAGAAAATATAGAGTTGTTTCTAACTCTATACAGTACTGAAGCTCCTTCTTAATATGTTTATGTTTTATTAGCAAGTATTTATAATGTGATCTGTTTAATCATGGAATCTTACAATATAAGTTTTCCTAAAAGATAATTCTGATTAAAATATCCTATTATGAAAAATTTGCAAAGGATATACTTTTCCTAATGATCAGTCCTATCATTCCAAATTTCACAAGTATTCTTAGGTGAAACATAACCAAGGCTTCTTTGACACTCTCCCAAGAAAGATTGTTTTTGCTTTGTTCAAACCAGACAATTCAATATTCCCCATATATCTCCAGCTCTGGTCTTTGCATATTTTATTCCTGTCTGCAAGAATCCTCTCAGAATTAGAGCACATTTCTGGAACATTTCTCCCATGGTGAGCATCTCTGCCTGCTGATTTCCTTGGCATCAGTCAAGGCCTTTTTCCAATGGATCAACTAATCTGGCTAATCAAACTCAAGTCACATGCAGGATGAGAGGATGATTTTTGTCCTCTGTGGGCTCTTATCAGATTTAATGGTCCCCTGATCACCAGCTTCTATCCTGTAAAAGTGCTTCATAGTATATTTATACCTTATGAGAGATACATACAAATACTCAAAGCAAACACTTGAAGGGGAAATTTAGGGAGGAAATTCATATGAAATTTCAAACATTTCAAAAAATCATATCCATAGATCATCCAATAAAAGAAAACAGAAAATGCAGCTCTGCTTTTGAGACATTACAAGAAGCCATCATACGCTATAAACAATAAATATAAACTGCAAAGAACTAACAAATATACTTAGTAAGAGAAATCTTTAGCACTTTGCACAGTCCTGAAACCATGATATACACAATATTTATGTGGAAAATTACAGCATGTACACAGAGTATTATTACAGAAAATGTTACTCTGTTGCTGAGTAAAAGGGGGTATTGTGGGGCATATCAAAATATAAATGTTGAAAATCAGTGGTATAAGTGACCTGTAACTGACAAAATTTTTTGGCTTAATTAGCAGACTTAAACTCTCTCCTTTTACTTGCTCTAATCTTAACAACATTCAGTTAAAATAAAAGCATTTTTCCAGATGATAACATATGATATCAAGATTCTACCAGAAGTGTGATATCACTGTTCTACCAACAGCCTAATTGGTAGCAATTTAAGAGACTATATGAACCTAACCCAAGTTGGTGATACTGCTGTTTTCTTGAGAGAGAATATCACAGATCCCCAGTCCTGGGACCTCTCTGGCCTGAGAATATTAAGAATTTATACCAATTTAACACAACCAAGAGTACATTAAATTCAATGTTTAGGAAGCAATCATATGGTATAATCTCATGAAAACTTTCCTGACTAATTAAGGAACCACCATGTGGGAATCATGCTCATAGAATTCTTGCTTGTAAAGGGAATGAGAAAACATTTAAGAGTTATGAAGGAATCCAAGTGAAATGGTTTGTTGAGTGTACATGGATTTTTGAGCTATTTATTCCCCTTAAGAATGAATCCAATGAAAATTAGCGTATCAAACCATTACTCATTCAATCACTAGGTTGACATGATTTTCTAAGGTCAAGATGATTAAAACTCTAAAGCTATCTGATCTTCTGACATTGAATACTACTATTTCCCACAAAATCAGTAGGCCAAATTAGCCGCTCAACTGATCATAAGTCATAAGATAACATGTAAACTTTTTCTGTATTAACTAAATATAACTATTATTTATAAAAGATTATAGGCATTATCCCAAATGGTTCCTCTTTGCCTAACCATTACTCTGGCCATGTGATCATAGTGCTTTTTTAGTGTATATATGTATGTGTGTGTGTGTGTGTGTGTGTGTGTGTGTGTGTGCTTTTATTGGTGCATTGTAGTCTTACATTATAACATAATTCAAAGTGATAGGAAATGACAGCAGCGACCAATTCTTTCTGAGACAAAGGAACCCATCATGTACTGAATCAGAACACAACTCTGATCAACTAAGCAACTAAGATAGCCTTTCCGTCCTGATAGCAGGAACTTTGATAAAATGCCCTTTACTTCCAGGAATAAACAATCAATCTCAGAATTGTAGAAAAAAAATCAGACTGAAAATATAAATTTCTAAAATATAATCTCTGCTCAAGTAAAATAAAAACAAATAAGTAAAAAGATGGGCATGGTGGTACATGTCTGTAGTTCAGACTACTTAAGTGGTAAAAGAAGGAACCCAGGAGTTTGAGACCAGTCTGAACAACATAGTTTTATTTTGAGACACCATCTTAAAATAAATAACTAAACAAACAAGTAATTAAAGCAGTTGCTCAAACATTTGAGACAACATTTTTGCATATATTCCAATAATCAACATTAAAAGATTCAAAGATGGGCCAGGCATTGTGGCGCACACTTGTAATCCCAGCATTCAGGAGGCGGAGACTTCAGGATCACGGTTTGCAGACAGCCTCAGCTACTTAATGAGGCCCTTTGCAATGCAGTGAGACACTGTTTCAAAAGTGAAAAATAAAAAATTAGGGCTGGGGTGTCACTCAGTGGTAGAATGCCACTGGAATCCAAGCATGGTGGCACATGTCTATAATCCTAGTAATTGAAATGCTGAGATAGGAGGATCATAGGTTCAAGACCAGCCTCAGCAACTTAGTGAGACCTTATGCCGGGCATGGTGGCGCACTCTTGTAATCCCCGTGCTTAGGAGGCTAAGACAGAAGGATCACACGGGTTCGAAGTCAGCCTCAGCTCTTAGTGAGGCTTTCAGCAACCTAGTGAGACCCTGTTTCCAAATTTAAAAAAATATAAAAAAGGTCTGGGAGTATAGCCCGGAGGTAGAAAGCCTCTGGGTTTCACCCCCGGTACCACCCCCCCAAAAAAATCAATAATAAAATAGGGCTAGGGTTATAATTCAGAGGTAGAATGTCCCTGGATTCAATCCCTAGTATCACACACATACACACACACACACACACACACACACACACACACACCAAATAATAATCAGCATTGTATATTATAATAAAATCAAAGCTTAATCTGCAATATAACAGCATAATGAATATAGCATATTTTGATTATCAGACAAAATGATAATGCCTATCATTGTGAAAAAGATAAAAAGATGATGAAAACCCTATCTCTCTCAGATCATTAGAACTGGTACATTCTGTTGTCAAAGATCTCACCAGCAGAGGACTTTTTATCACAACTACTTAAGATAGGGACATCCAAGTTGAACAGGATGTTCCCCAGAAAGAAGAAATTAAATGACTTTTAGACTCAAAATAAAACACTGGGCTGGATGATGTGGAGCATAACAGACTTGGTCAATGTGTTCACTTGAGCCCAACAGCATGGTAAGTGACAGACAGTAAGTACAATGTTAGGTCTCAGACAAATTCTGCAGCAAAACTCAGTGGGTTGAAATATCGATAGTATAATCTGAGTGTCCACTATAAAAATTATTAGCTAGAGAGTTCTTATTTTACTATAAAATATTTTACAACTGGGTATATGTGCTGTGACTAGGTATGTTATCATTGGATTACTACTGGGTATATTACTGAGTATATGATATATTTTACATAAAAATGTTACTATGGGATATATTATTAATTTTGAATGCTTTTTGGTAGATAATTCCAATACACCTAAAGACAAATATAAACCATGAAGGAAAATCATTTTTTTAAAAAAAGTGATTTTTCAAAAAATTTAATACAAAATGATTACATGATACAACAATTCTACTCCTAGAAATATACTCAAAATGAAACAGGTGCTCAGGATAAATACTTGTACAATAGTAGCATTATTCATAATAGCCAATGGTAGAAACATCCCAAATGTCCATCAACTAATGAGTCAAAAATTGAATGTATTATAATCACAAAACAAAAATAATGAAACATTGATATATGCTATCATGTGGATGAACCTTGAAAAGATATTGAGTCAAAAAGGTAGTGGACAATAACTATTAAATAAACTTCTTGTCTTCTTGAGTAGCATAGACTACTCAATAGTGTATATGGACTAAAATCCACCACATTATATACCTTAAAACAGCTAATGGAGAGCCTGGCATGGTGGTGTACACCTGTACTCTTAGTACTTGAGAGGCTGAAACAGGAGGCTTAGAGGTTTGGGGCCAGTATACAGTAACTTAGTGAGATCCTCTTTAAAAAAAAAAATAGAAAGGGTTGGGAGTGTAGTTTAATGGTAGAGTTTTCCTGGGTGTAATCACAATACACTAGAAACAAATGTTTAAACAATTAAGGGTGAATTTTATGAGTCTGACCTAAGAAAAATAACAGTTTAGGGAAAGATCAAAACCTTCAAATTACAAAAGAAGTTACCAACCAACCAACTAAATATACATAAACACAGAACCATCCTATATGATTGATTGAATGGTACATATATATTGTTCATAAAAGTAAGATCTTTAAATCTTAAAATTTAACTTTTGAAACCTTTGTTAAGACTACTGTAGTGCTGACTAGAAATAAGTGTACTATGCTAGAAATAAGCTTATTGATAGGTCTTGGTGTGGAAGGGTGTGTGTGTGTGTGTGTGTGTGTGTGTGTGTGTGTGTGATTATTTTAAACCAGGTGTCCCTGCTTAAATTACTTTGAATGTCAGAAAAGAACAAAGGATCACCCCAGTATCCTTTCCCTCTATCAAGCACTTTTAAGATCAAGCAAGAACTTGATGACTGGAATTACAGCAAAGACTGCAACATCTTTGCATATCAATGTCTGTGATTACATGATTAAATAAATAAAGATTATTAGACTTGGCTTATATGATAAGCCTAAAAATATAAAGAGGAGGAAATTATTTAGTGCACAACACAGTGCTAATCAACGCTGTCCTGAACGTTGAAAATGTGTTTTTTTTGAAGTATCAATGATGCAGGAAAAATAGATGGAAAAGGGCATTTTTATTTAAACCAATTTGAAAAAGAAAAAGCAACAGTGAAAAATAAACATCAGATATACTTTGTTGTAGTCTTATCTTAACTCACCATAAAATTAGCCTGAGTTCCTTTGAGTATATATTTTCAGTCAAACTCACCATTGTTGAAAGTTTTGTCTCTCTTACTATGCTTTTAGTTCTACACAATGTAATTGGAGGCTTTATTTAAAATGAACCTCCAAAGCAATTTTGTGGTTCATCTTTTCATTGCTTCAGTAATAAAATACCAACTTGCTCATTATAATAGTTGGTGGCAGTGTAATTACCTTCAGGGGAAATAAAATATATAGGTTCCATTTCTTCTATTGTGTGATTATAGTGTTGAATACTTCTGTAAATAAAGCAACATCTGAAATGATGTTCAGTTGTTTTGAAAATAATTGACTCTAGGATAATATCACTCACCAGAAGTATTCCAGACCCATTTGAACTATTACTTTAAGAAATGCCCCTTAGCTGAGCAGAGGCTCTCAGCAACTCAGTGAGACCCTGTTTCCAAATAAAATATAAAATACATCTGGGAGTATAGCCTGGAGGTAGAAAGACCCCTGGGTTCCACCCCCAGTACCATGAAAAAAAAAAAAAAGAAGAAGAAGAAGAAGAAGAAGAAGAAGGAGGAGGAGGAGGAGGAGGAGGAGGAGGAGGAGGAGGAGGAGGAGGAGGAGGAGGAGGAGAAATAGAGGAGGAAGAAGGAGAAGAAATGCCCCTTGGCAAGATGCCTGCTATATATTGTGTCATGAGCAACACAGGCCCATATTATACATTCTCCCTTCAAGTATAAAATGTTTTTATTTGTCAGAGTTACTGATATTTAGTTAAAAGTACAAGTAGAGGTCAATTACCTAGTATCACACCAATAGAAGTAATTAGCATTTTAAAATGCAATTAATAAATCATGATCATGTAAACTTACTTATTTCTCTCTTTCGTGAAAAGTTTAGAGCAGTAATAATTTTAATTAACACACTGTGCATTAGAATTTAAACTGCAGGCTATGGTGAGTTATCTGGATATAAGGGCAGCGTATGTTAAGCTAAATGTATGAATTGTAATATAAATTACTATTATAGCATGCATAAAGGCACAAAGGGGCATGTTCAATGGCTTTTTGTCCCCATTTAATCAGCTAACATTTTTCTAACATACATTAGAGAAGGGCTTATATCATTGCACATATCTATATATGTCACACTATGATCTAACAATAAGTATAGTAACATCTTATTTTAGCTTCTTCCATTTGGAAACATATAACTATTTCTTATACAGATGCAAAGTAAGATACCTTTCAAAAATACATTATTCAAGACAGAAACTAAAATCAAACAATAGCTATAGTATCATCTTGACGAAACCTCATGATGGTAAAACATGGTGTTTTCCTTCAGCATTTTCACTCGTTAGAGTTTTGATAGAGGGAGATCCCTTCATTAGCTTGAATACAATTGATTCTACTTATATTAGTTGATTAAAAATATAAGAGATAAAATAAAGTACCTTCTCTTGATACTGCCTCCTTGAAGAATCCAAAGACTGGATTAAAGCTGTGGCATGGCCAACAAACATGGCGTAGCAGGTGGCCCCGACAATCATGCTCAGCATGGTAATCCAGAGGTCTGACATGCTGACGGGGGCTTGGGCTCCATACCCTATACACAGCATGTGACTCATAGCTTTGAAGAGTGCATATGAATACTGCTTTCCCCAAGAATCATTCTGAAACATGAGAGATAAAGAAAAAAGATGGCGCCATTAGGATTGTACAATTGAAAATGAGTATGACCTGTCCAGAAGCATTGCAGAATAGCAAGTGGACGTGATTCAAATTACTTGAGGTTTTTCAAATTATGATGGGCCCAATAAAGTAGAAATAGTCTACTGCTACCACATGCATTCCTAGTCAATTTTTAATTTTCCTGTTTTTAAAACTAAAATTCCTTTAGAGACAATGGTGTACCATATTATAATGTCAAGAATTACTGTTGATGGGATCATTTTAATGTTCCAAGGAAATCTGATGATATATTTTCAACCTGAGAAATGCAGCAGGTGAGTGAATATTAAGGGCCTAAGTAAAAGCTTTTTTTTCTCAAAAATATTTTGTTATTATTAAAAAAGTTCAAATTGATATGTGTTGAGTTTTTAATGCTTTTAAATTTTGTAAATAAAAAATAAATATATGTTGTAAATAAAGTTATAAAATGTGAAATACTTCTTGAAGCTCTGTCTCAGAGTAATTTTTATATGAACATATGACTATATATATATATGAATATATGAATATATATACAAAATAAAATACCAGAGCTAAAAATAAATGAATCTTGTTGAATGTTGATAAAACAATAGAAGAAAATTAATACAGGCTAATGACTATTTAGCCAAACATTCTGGATAAAGAACTTACTTAGAATATTCTATAATTTCTGATGTCATATCAAAATTTTATTACAAACTCAATTCTATAGAAATAAACTGTCAAACACATTTTATCTTCCCTTTGATAAAATTTAAATAATTAAAATTTTAAATTGGGTCAAATTCTCCAGCTCAGGGTTTCTATAATTTATAAGGGCAAATGCAAAATTAAAAAAATGAAGCTCCTAATTCAAAACACAGGAAAAATATGCTTGTAGATATAATTAAATATAAAGACTTTTCATGTAAGGCATTTGTAAAATTAGATAATAGTAATAACTAACAACAAAAACTTACAATTATAAAATATTATTTGGTTTCAAAAATATATAACACAATAAATAATATATTAATGTTAGACCTTGATTGATCTTGAGAATTTTCTAGTTTACTGAAAACTCATTTCATAGGGCATCAAAATACATACAATTATTTACTTGATTTTGTTATATAATTGGCACATATCAGTTTCTCTTGGCTAATGCAAGAGCACAAACAATTGTTGATATGTTCTTATTTTTGAGAATGTGGGAAAATAGAAACTATTATACACTGTTGGTGGAGTTGTATATTAACACCAACCACTACTGAGATCAATATGGAGGTTCCTCAAAGACTGGGAATGGAAACATCATGTGATCCAGCTCTTCCACTCCCTGGTATCTCTGCAAAAGAATTACAGCCAAAATACCATAGTGATACATGCATGCTCATGTTTATCGCAGCACAGTTCACAACAGGCACATCAGAGAACCATGCTAGGTGTCCATCAACAAATGCATGGACAAGGAGAATGTGGCATATACACAAAATGGAAGTTTAGTCAGCCATAGAGAAGAAGAAATCATGTCATATGCAGGAAAATGGATGCAACTAGAGAACATGACACTGAGATCAGCCAGCCTCAGAAAATCAAAGGCTTTATGTTTAGTTTTATATTTGGAAGCTAGAGAGGAAATAGGAAAATAAGAGACTTTAGATAAATGAGAAAAAAGGCCAGTAGAGAAAAATGAAAGAAACTTAATAGAGGGAGGAAGGGAAGGGAAAAGAAGGACAGAGGAAAGAAACTGTTCATATAATGTTATATCCAAATATGAAGGTATCTCTATGATTCTCACTAACATGGACAGGGAGAAAAGAGGGGAGAAATGGGGATGGATGTGGAAGTAAAAACACAATGTGAAGTGTGCTTGTATGTTTGTAATCACTTTGAATTGCAATTTTATTTGTGCAATGCACAAATAAAAATATAAAAAAATCATATGACATCAAGCAGCTGAAAAAAATCACCACCACAGAAATCAGTTTCATATATGTTTAGAACTCTTTTTTAATTAAACTTTTTAAATTTTGAGATGACTGAGAAGTCACATGAAAGTTAAATAACATCTTCATCCATTTTCCTCAATGGTAGTTCATCACCAGAGTAAAAGCACAGAACAATTCTATCACAAGAAACACACATATCACCTTTATTTTAAATTTATTATGAAATGTAAATGTATGCGATGGCATTTTAATGTTTCCTCTGGCTGTTCCTGTAACTTTTCAAGGTTATGCAAAAAGAACAGGAGTAGTTTTATGATTTGTTTATAATTCAAATTGCCTATTTACTTATTCTATTGCTGTCTTTTCCATTACAAGAAATTTTAATAAAATGCCTTTCTTATTAATAACTAGTTCATTTAAAGATTCCTGTAAGCTGGGCGTGGTGGCATACGCTTATAATCTCTGCGCTGAGGGTGAGACAGGAGGATCACGCAGGTTTGAAGCCAGCCTTAGCTGGAGACCCTATTCCCAAATAAAATATAAAATAGGTTTGGGAGTGTAGCCCAGAGGTAGAAGGCCCCTGGGTTCCATCCTCAGTACCCCCCAAAAAAAAAAGACTCCTGTAAAAATATGATCACAAAATATGACCATCTTTAAAATTAGATTGCTCTTCTAAGCTTCTGGTATTCATTTTCTAATGTTGGAGCAGATTTCAAAATTGGAACTGGTAATTAAAGAATTCTAACTTCTAGATGCACTGATTGGAGAGCACGTGAGTACATTCTTTTATAAGAATGTGTTGATAAAGGTTACTGCCTGAGTGCCACAGGTCCTTTCACAGAATATGGGTGAGAGATTTAATATTTGTGTAGACACTACAGGGATAGGATCCTGGGAATGATGAGCAAATGGGCTTCTCACCATAGATGCCATCCCTGCCTGTCCTTTGAGCCATTTAGATCTCCTATGACTACTGCTATTGCAGCTTCGGCTGTGGCTGTTATCATTACAAATCTGTGCTCCGTTAGGCCTTAGTCATGTTGGGGACACGGGAGGCCAGGCTGTTGAGTCATGTATATGTGCACCTTGCTGCCAGGCCACTTGATTGGCATCTGTACTCACTGCCGTGGCTGCAGGCCTGAACCTGTGTGTGTGCTGCTGCCACCTGCAGCTCCAGGGCTCATGTACACACTCCATTTTCCCGGCAGACTTCACTTACAAAATACAAGTTCAAACACAAAATTACTAATAATGCAGAAATGGCTGAAGCAGCAAAGCGTTGACCCAAGCACAGAGTCTTGGACAACATCAAGGTCAATGTAAGTCCTAAGTTACCAGAAAATTTTAAAACTTGTGTAAAAGACATTTTAACTAAATATTGATGTTCTTGCTCATCATTTTCATTGTAGTTGTAAAAACTAAAATTTAAAGATTGCAAAAAGAGAATATGATAAGGTTTTAAAGGTCTAAACTCATAAACTTAGGAATATAGGAGGCTCTGCTAACAAACAATAACTAGCTCCAGTGAGCTCCAAGAGTTTAGTTTCTAAAACTGACATTCATTATTATTCATTTGCAAAATAAAGTCATGCTGTTACATTAAATTACCTCCCCACACAAAGTATCAATACATACAAGTGTATAGATATGAGTGTATACATATGAGTGTAAAATAAATGGAAATAAATAAAATAAATGGAATGGGACAATAAATGGAATGTCCAATGAACAAAATGATGTGGGCTACAAAAATCTTGATAGTGCTTATTATTTCAAGTCACAGTAAATTAATGAAATTCAACTCATGCCAATGTACTAAAAATGAATTTACTACAAATCATACTACAAAATGAATAAGGGCTTTTAGCCTTAGGGTCCATTCAAATCAAAACAAAATGCTTTGTTTCTTGCTGACTCCCACCTCTTTTGTGCTCCCACAGAGCTTCAAGCATCCCCTGTAATATTGGGGCCATGGTCCATGTTACAACCTCCTCACACGCCTGCATCTGCTCCTATATCAGGAAGGGGCCAAGGCTCATTGATCATGTTCCCATGTTAAACTGCATCATTCAGTGGAAACATTACACATTTTTATTGTCAAATTAAAAGGAGAATACATTTTGACAATGATGCTAAATATAAAGAAAAGAAGTATCTTCCATGCAAAGGCATGGAGAAGGCATATTACCAAGATACCTGGATATACAAAGACATAATGAAAAGAATTAAAAATCCCAGTGGGGTGTCAAGTGGATCTAGAACTTTGTATTTGTATTATTCTTTGATTTTGAATGGAGCCAGGGTACAGAAGAAAAAAAGAAACCATCATTTATAAAGTTATATAACTATATAGTACCCAAATTCTTTTGTATTAGCATGTGTCCTTATTCACTTATATTCTTAGGCACACAGCAGGCACACATACACACTCTTAAATAGGAAGAAATAAATAGAGATTGTATGTGCTCTTGTACTCTTTCAAATTCTCGACTATTCCATTCTTTGTTTATTGCACATTTTCCTCCTTTTTTCTCCTCCTAAATTCCCCCTGTCCACAATCAGATATAAATTTCTTTGTTCCTTTTCCCATACACAAGTAATCTCACAATCCACACATTCTGGTTTTGTATTTCCTGAAAATTTGACATTATCATGTAGATGATATAGTCATAATTGCACATATATGCATATATATAATTTGATGGATGAATCTCTGCATATTGCAGAAAAATTCCTTCAAATAATCTGTGTACCTATAACTATGTAATCATCCATTGTTTGTCATGCCATAATTAATTTTTTATTCTTTTCCAGTTTTTGCCACTCCAAACTTTTTAAGAATTAAAGAAACTCATTCTTACATTTTTTTTCTATCAAATAGATTCTCAGGTATGTGTTTTTTTTTTTGGTTCAAAAAGCAAAGTTTTCAATTTTATCTCAATATATATTTGCCAGAATAAAATAGAAAGGCTAAAACTTTTTTCAAAAACAAAATGTTAACATATAACATATAACCTTTTAAAATGAGAAATAGAATCATTACTCCTATTTGCATTTCCCTAAGGAATCTGAGAAGTTATTCATAAATTTTCCAAATAGAGTTTCTTATCTATGATAAAATTTATATTTTTCTTTCTTAAATAACATTCTTCTCTGAAGATTATATACCATGTCTTTATAAATATCTATTTCTGATTTATAACTTGCATATTAATCTTTTATGATACAATTTGGTTTTCCTTTTTTATTGCTGTATTGTATTCAGACATCATGATGAATTTCAGAGTGATAGATGCATATGTGTACACAGCACTGAGTACACAGCACTCAGTAAGCCCTTCCCAGTTCCCACTCCCTCCTTCACTCTCCCTGTGCACCACATTGTGATTGGCATTGATAAATCTGTGTATGTACGACATGGCCATTAAAGTGTTTCTCTCACTGAGTCTCCCTCCTCCACTCACCTCTTCTCCCCTAAGATCTCCTCTTTAACTCCATTAGAGTTTCTTCCCTTTGTCTTGAAAACCTCCTATGTTCCAATTTCTCCCTACATTCCACATTTGAGGGGAAATATCCAACCTTTGCTTTGTGACTAATTTAACTTAGCACAATGTTCTCCAGTTTCATCTATTTCCCTGCAAATGTCATAATTTTATTCTTCTTTTACATTTCCATTATATATGCATTCCATAATTCTATAATCCAGTCATCTGTTGATGGACTGGTTCCATAGTTTGGCTATTATGAATTGTGCTGCTGTAAACATAGATAAGCATGCATTACTATGCTAGTCTGGTTTCAATTCTTTTGAGTAGATATCCAGGAGCAGTACAACTGGGTCATATGGTAGTTTGATTCCCATTCTTGTGAGGACCATACATACTGTTTTCCAAAGTGGTTGTACTAATTTGCAATATCACCAACAGTGTATCAGAGTTTCAGCTTCTCGACATTTATGTTATAATTTACAAAGCAAACATTTTGATTAATATGAGTTGGAAAAATAAGTCTCAAACTTCCTCAAAAGCTGTTGGGTCTCTTGTAGTCATTAAAAAGATCTCCCTAAATCTGTGATCATTCATTTATTTATATTTTTGAGATTATATGATTTGTACATTGATACATTTTATATATGGGGTTTTTAATATATATAGAAAAAAGATCACATTTTCTTTTATTCTTAAGAGGATTGTTGCTTGTGCCTATGTACAACATGCAATGAGTAATTTACTAGATGACAATAAATATCTTCTTATAGATTAAAACAAAAAATATGCTTCAGGATACTTGGCTTGGCAAGGGTTTTAAGGAAAAAACTCTAAAAGCACAAGAAATAAATAAATTAAAAATGGAATTACATCAAATTAAGAAAATTTTAAACATCAAAATAAAATTTCAACAAAGTGAAGATACCACCTATGGAATGGGATAAAATATTTTGAAAATATGCATCTGATAGGGGTGGCTATTCAAAATATATACGTAACTTCAACAATCAATATCAAAAATAAAAATAAGTATTAAAATTGGGCAATATATTTAGGTTGATATTTCTTAAAAGGAGATATACAAGTGGTTGGCAGGCAGGTACATTAAAAATGCTCGTCATCACTAATCATCAGGGAAATACAAAGCAAAAATACAGTGAGATATTACTTTTCTCCATTAACAGTATCTATTACCTAAAGGACTAAAATAACAATAAGTTCTGGCAAGGCCGTGGAGAAAAAGGAACTTTGCATACTGTTGTTGGGAATATAAATTAGTTTAGTCATAATGGAAAACAGCATGAAGATCCCTTAATAAAATTAAAAATAGAACTAATTTATGAGCAAGCAATCCCAGCACTGAGTATATACACAAAGGAAATAAAATACTTACATCAAATAGACAACTGTACTATCATGTTCATTTTTCATTATAGCCAAAAATAAAAAATAATCAAAATGTCCAGTAGCTGATAGAGAAAATGTGGTACCTATATGCAATGCAATAATATGCAAATAAGATCTTGCTATTTGTAACAAAAATAGTTGAAATTAGAGATGTTGAGTGAAATAATCCAGGCACAAAAGATAAATATCACATGATCTCACTCATACATGACATCTTAAAACAGTCAACTTCGTATAAGTTAAGAGAAGAATGGTGGTTACCAGGGCTAGGGTAAGTAGGGCGCAGGAGGTTGATCAATTGGTACTAAGAGTTAGACAGGAGTGGGAATTTTGGTATGCTATTGCACAGGAGGATGAAGATAATTATAATGTGCCATACAATTCAAAAGTTATAAGAAATAATTTAAAAGTTTTCACTATAAATGAATGTTTGAGGTTTTTTTCTTTTTTATGGTACTGGCAATGGAACACAGGGGCATTCTACCGCTGAGTGACACCCTTAGCCTTATATTTTAGTCTTTATTTTGAAACAGGGTCTCACTGAGTTGCAAATGGCCTCACTAAGTATCTGAGTCTGGCTTCAAACCTGAACAATCTTCCTGTCTCAGCCTCCCAAATGCTCGGATTACAAGCATGCGCTACCATGCCCGGCTAGGAGATTTTTTAACCTGACTTACACATTATGAAATGTATACATATATTAAAACATTACATAATAGCCCATTAATATATGTAATATTTAAGTATCAGTTAAAAAGTAAGTTTAAAATAACTGCCCCTTACTATCCTCTTTCTTTTCTTTCTTTATTTTCTTTGTCTTTCATTCTTTCTTTTTTTCTTTCTTTTTTGTTTTCTTCATTATTACTTTGGTACTAGGGATTGAACTCAAGGACATTCTACCTCCAATCTATACTCATAGCTCTTTTTATTTATTCATTCATTCATTTTTGAAACAAGATCTTGCTAAGCTGCTGATATTGGCCTCAAATTTGTGATCCTTTTGTTTCAGCCTTCTGTGTACTAAAATTACAGGTGTGCAATACCACATTTGACCTATACTTTGTCTTTATATACACGGATACTTATTTCTGGGCTTGTTGTTTGGCTGATCTATCTGCCAATGTCTAAGTTGATACAACATGGTTTTAATTATCGTGACATTATCACCTAATATGATGTAATATACTATGTGAGGGAATTTGATCAAGACCACAGGTTAAAGCAGATAAAAATATGGAGTACAGTGCTAGATGTGGGCCAGGTAGTGTATTTTTGAGGGTAATATGGTTGAAATTTTTCATTAAAACTAAAAACTTTGTATGTATAAAGACATGTGATGATATCTGGAGTCTATACTGCTTTGTACATGGGAGGAGGTAGTATTAATATACACTCAGTAAAGGCCAGTGATGCTGCTAAATGTTCTACAATCTAATACAAAAGCCCACCTTATGCCCTTGATATGCTCTGGATGTTGAATGTAGTTCAAACATACATGTGTTAAGAGACTGGTCCAAACCATGATGCTAATGGGCAGTGAAGGAACTCTGGGGATGTGAGGCCTATTAAGATGCACTTAGTTTATTGCAGGATTTTTCTTGAAGGAGACTGAAATTCTGCCTTTTTTTGCATTGAGATTATCTGGCCCTAGAAACCACACTCTAAACAGCACATTATTCTGCTCTTAATTTTATAAATTTATTTATAATTTCAAACAAAATATAAAGAGTGAAATAATAATGTATCAGCCCAAATCATACATTCAAGTCCTTTTTCACTGGTAAATTTAAAAGCGGGCAAAAAGTTCAAAAGAAAGAACATCTAGACTTAATCATTTAGTAAAAATACAGTACTATTTCTAGTCACAATACTTGTTAGTTCAATTATATGGCTATTCTTTCATCTTTCAAAATTGCTATATTGTATTTCATGCTAATAATAATAATATAACAAAAATGGGAGAATATATTACAAAATTACCATCCAAGTATTTCAACTTAAATGCAATCTAAATTCTATTAAAAACAAAATAAAGGGTTACCTGTGAAGTTCTATTTCACTAAGGCTTATTTCATTTTAATTTTGTTGCACAGTAACTAATACATTGTCCCTTATAGATTAACTTTTATTGTTCAAAGTTTCCACAAATTAGAAACATATATAAATAAACTTGCCAATTCCATCTGAGAACTTTCATATAGAAATAATACTTTCTAGACATTTGTTTTGACACCCTGTTCATATTCTTAACGAATCTGGAAAAGGTAAAAGGCTATTTGCAAATATATATAATATATATTTATAATAGAAATGTTTACTGTAGAGTGTCCCAGACCTCCTAACCTATAACATTAAAACTAAGCCTTTTAGTGGCCTACCATAAGAATGAAGGCTCTGCAGCCCATCAGCTTTCATAGAAATATAAATTTATTAAATTTGGAGGCCAACTATTCCAACTTTTTATACCTGAACTAACTCTTCTTTGTTATTTGCAAAAAATGCATATGTATATGTTTATTAAGTGACATCTTAATCAAATATAAAATATTGGTCTCACAGATACACAAATCAACTGTTAAAATATTGAAGAATCATATGGCAAGTTTGTTCCCATTCTTCTGAGGACCTACCATACTGTTTTCCAAAGTGGATGCACTAATTGACAATCCTAACAACAATGTAGGAGAGCTCCCACTTCTCCACATCTTCACCAGCATTTCTTGTTGTGTTTTAAATGATTGCCAGTTGGAGTTAGTTTAAAATCTCAGGATAGGTTTTTTTGTTTTGTTTTGTTTTGTTTTTTGTACTCGGGATGGAACCCAGGGGCATTCTACATCCAAGCTACACCCCCAACCTAATTTTTTATTTTTTATTTTGAAACAGGCTGTCTCTGAGTTGCATAGGGCCTCACTAAGTAACTGAGGATGGCCGCTAACTAAGATCCTCTTGTCTCAGCCTCCCAAATGCTGGGATTACAAGCATATGCTACCATGCCTGGCTTCAGAGTAGTTTTGATTTACATCTCTCTGATGGCTAATGATATTGAGCATTTTTTTAAAAACTTATTGGCCATTTGAATTTCTTCTTTTGTGTAGTGTCTATTTAGTTTACTTGCCCATATTTTGATTGGGTTATTTGTTTTCTTAGTGCTGAGTTTCTTGAGTTCTCTGTATATATTCTAGAGATTAGTTACCTATCAGAGGAGTAGTTGGCAAAATATTTTAAAGGTTTATGATCTAATTTCCAAGTCTTTGATCCAACTTGAATTGATTCTTGTGCAGGGTGAAAAAATGGGGTTTATTTCTATTTTTCTGTATATGGTTAAGCAGTTTTGCCAACACAATTTGTTGAAGAGGCTATCTTTTTTCCAGTGTATGTTTTTGGACCCTTTGTCAAATGTCAATTGCTGTAAGTGTGCCAATTTGTTTCTGAGTCTTCTTTTCTGCTCCACTGCTCTATCTGTCATTTTTTTGTGCCAGTATCATGCTGCTGTTTGGGTATCTACCCAAAAGAATGAAAACCAAACTACCAATCTAATGCATGTATATCCATTTTCATAGCTGTACAATTCACCATTGCCAAACTATGAAACCAGCCAAGATATCCATCAACATATGAATGAATTACAAAACTATGGGATATGTATACAATGGAATTTTACTCTGTCATAAAGAAAAACAAAATTACATCATTTACAGGGGAATAGATGGAACTGGAGGACATTATGCTAAGTGAGATTAGTCAGTCACAACAAAATAAAAAATAGGATGCTCTCCCTAATGTGTGGAACCTAGGGAGAAAATGAATCATTGGAAAAACTCTAGACAAAGAAGGAGAAACTATAGATGAGAAAATAAGACAACCTAACTGAGGAGAAAGAGAGGGGGGAAAGGGAAATTATCTAATATTCATAGTGTACATTCACAAGCATATCATTAAGCCAAACATGAGAAGGGAGGGGGGAGGGGAATTGGTTAAGGGCTAATTGGATGATGTATCCATGGATGCCTCTACCATCTTGTACCTCATTAAGATGTACAACTACAATGCACTTATAAAAATATTTTTAAAAACATTGAAAAATCAGAAGAATAATCCAGTGGTGGAATTAGAAAGCAAGATAGAAGATGAACTGTAAAAATTTGATCACTGCATTCAATTTACTTCTGAAATCATTGAATAATCATATCATTTTGTCAATTACAGAAATGCTAATCAGATAGAAAGTTGCATTAAGAAGTACTTAACCCAAGAATTATGACAGAGCTTAATTTGCCTAAAGTCAGAAAAAGTGTTGCCGAACAGTTATGCGTTACTATGAGACAGTTTTCATTTGAATATTCCATGACTTTACATTCAGTATATAAGAAAACAGAACCAGGGAAGTGAACTATTAGTTACCATTAATTTCATAGTGCTGAAGTACAGTAATCATAAATAGACTTGTGGAAGCAAGTTTTATACTGATTAGTGATTGAAAAAGAATTATAACTGCCATTATTTTTTGTTGTTTGTTTGTTCTTTAATATTTGCCTCATTAGAATCACTGAATTTATATATTTACAAATGGAAACTTTAAAGAAACATCCTAAAGAAGTCTCTATCTCAGTTGAATAAAAACATTATTTGTGACTTTTCACTATTGACAAAGCTGAAAATTAGCTCAATGTTTGAAACCTAATTGAAGTATTGTGTGCATCCCATTCCTAGGAATCTTTGGCAAACAACAACCAGTCATGTTGGGTATAAGGTCAAAATTCACTTGGCCACATAAAAAAGTATTTCTATTAAAAAAATATGCAAGCTGAGTTCACTGGCACATGCCTGTAATTCTAGCTACTTGTGAGATTTAAACAGAGAGATCACAGGTTTGAGGCCCTCTTGGGTAACTTAGGAGACTATCTCAAATAATAATAAAAAAACATGACTTGTAGTGAAGATGGATATATACTATATATATATATATATATATATATATGTCTGTGTGTGTGTATATATATATATATATATATATATAATACATTGTGCATATAATATATAGTTTGTTGTAAGGTTGAAAAGAGCATACCAAACACTATGCTTTGTTGGATTTCATGACCTGCTGAAGTTGATATGTAACATTAGCATTACTTTTAAATGTATTAGAAGTAGTGTATTATTTCTCTGTAATTCACATAATAGAAGCTTCTTAGTTTCTTAAATTTATATTTGCATTCTTGAAAGGAATATATCAAGTGAATTAAATACTATGATTTTAGCAGTAATATTTTAAATAAATTATATAGAATATATTTCAGTTGGAAAATTTATTTTCTTCTAGTTGTTTGCATTATATTTATAGTTTATTATTTATATTTACTTATTATGTGTATATCTCTTTTTTGATGACAAGTCTTTATTTTTTTAATTTTTGCATCTTTTCTGTGGTTAGACACTTTTTTTGTTTTATTTTTTTTTTAATTTTATTTTTTTAACAATTTTTTTATTGAACATAAATAGTATACATTTACACTATATTTGGTGCCCTCTCCCCCCCCTTGCCCCCATTTTCTCTTCCCCCCTCCCACCAATGGTTGTCCAGGTTAACCATGTCTTATTCATAATTTTACACATGTTCAGGTGTAGACCCTCATTAATCAAGATCGGCCTTTCTCCTCTCCTATCTTTCCATTAAAACTTAGCTAGTATTTCCCCTCTAATCTCTGGAGTCCCACTGGTATCCTTTGTGTTTTCTAGTTTGGGCATATTAGAGGAAACATGTGTATCTTCTCCTTCTGTGCTTGGCTGATCTCACTTAACATGATGTTCTCCAGGGCTTTCCATCTTCTAGCAAATGATATAATTTTGTTCTTCTTTATGGCTGAATAGAATTCCATTGTGTGTATTTCCCAGAGTTTTGCTATCCATTCATCTGTTGATGGTGATCTGGGTTGGTTCCATATTTTGGCTATTACAAATTGTGCTGCTATGAACATAGGTATGCATATGTTGCTGTATTTCTCTGAATTCAACCCCTTTGGAAAGATACCCAGGAGTGGTATAGCTGGATCATATGGTGGATCTATTCCCACCTTTCTTAGGAATCTCCACACAGATCTCCATAGTGGCTGAACTAGTTTGCACTCCCACCAACAGTGTAAAAGAGTTCCTCTTTCCCCACATCCTCACCAGCATTTGTTGTTGTTTGATTTCTTTATGCTTGCTACTCTGACTGGGATTAGATGGAATCTCAGTGTAGTTTTGATTTGCATCTCCCTGATGGCCAGTGATGAAGAACATCTTTTCAAGACCTAGAAAAATCAATCATGATCTTCATATGGAGAAAGAAATGACCTAGAATAGCCAAAGCAATGCTCAATATCAAGAAACACACAGGGGGCATTACAATCCCAGACTTCAAACTATACTATAGAGCAAAAGTAGTAAAAACAGCATGGTACTGGCACAAAAACAGATATACTGACCAGTGGATTAAAATAGAAGATACAGAAACAAACCCACACATCTTTAGTCAATTAATCTTTGACAAAGGGGCCAAACACATATGCTGGAGAAAAGACAGCCTTTTCAACAAGTGGTGCTGGGAGAACTGGCTAACCATTTGTAAAAAGATGAATCTAAACCCCTATATCTCACCTAACACAGGAATCAACTCAAGATGGATCAAAGACTTAGAAATTAGACCTGAGATTGTGAAGTTAGTAGAGGAGAACATAGGTTCAACACTACAACATATTGGCACAGGCAGTAACTTTCTCAACAAAACCTCCAAAGCTCAGGAAATTAAAGCAAGAATAAACAAGTGGGATAACATCAAACTAAAAAGTTTCTTCTCATCAAAGGAAACTATCAATAACCTAAAGAGGAAGCCTACAGAATGGGAAAGGATCTTTACCAGCCGTCATTCTGATAGGGGGCTAGTATCCAGAATATACAAAGAGCTCAAAAGACTCTACACTAGCAAAACAAACAACCCAATCAAGAAATGGGCAAATGAACTAAATAGACACTTCACAAAAGAAGAGATACAAAGGGCTAATGGATACATATTATGTGTATTTCTTATATTTAGTGTTATGATCTTCATACAAACATATTTACTTATGACATCAACCCTTTATATTATAGGGAATTTGAAATGGATTTTAATGCTGAAATAAATATTGCACAAGAAAATTATTATTTCTATAACGAGTGATGTTTAGTGATTTAAAGAGTTATTTTTCACTTGTTTTTGGTCAATTTATTACCTAAATATCTAAGTATCCATTTTTAGTCTTCAGTAATGATGATAAGACACAAAATTTGAAGTACCTACATTTATAAACTAAAACTTACTGATGCATAAAATTATGAACATTTTTCTAATACTTAGTTTAATGTTACACATTATTTTAAAATAAACATTAAACACATAAATACACTATTTTAAAACTTGGTTTGTCCATTTAACTTTAAGACTAATGGTTCATTAATATTATTTACATAACAGTCCCCAAATCAGACATTATTTCAATATTTTAAGTGTGGCTTTTCAATTATAATTGGGTTTTTAATCAAATAAAAATATTTTCATGGGGATCTTCTTTGTACATGTAAATATAAGTAAATAAATTTTAATGTTTATTTGTAAATATATTTTATATGCATACATAGTAAATATATTTTATATATATGAACAGATGTATCTATCAATATATATGCATATGTAGATATATTTATGGGTATATATACATAAACAAAAAATAATTGGAATATATAAGAATGCAATGAGCCTTTATTCCTTTCAAGGTGCTATTATATCATTTCATTTCTCTTTTTAATAGTATGGAAACCTATCTTGATATTGTATTATAGATAGGAAATGCAAAGCTTAGAGAAATTAAGGAACTTCTTCAAGGTCGCACACTTATAAGTGGCAAAGCTGAAATTCAGCTATAGTTCTGTCTGATCCACAGTCTAAACTTTCTCCATTTCAACCATCATGACCATATAATTCATATATAGGAATAAAAGTAATTATAATTACAATGTAGAGTTTTCAAGTATTTTAAGATCATAGCCACAACACAAAATTTTTAAAGTCTATATTTCATTTCAGGTAGCAAAAAGTAACCTCTATTATACCTTAAGAAAATAATTTGAAAATTATCTAACATTTGTATCCGAGAAGAATCTCTCTGAGAAAATGCTTTGTGAGTCTGAAGCCAATCAAGGTGGTTTGGCCATACACTCATAATTCATTCTTTTTCCTGTCAGTCGATAAAGCTCAGTGAGTTCCTAGAAGAAGGCAACCCATCCTCTTACCTAATGATAACCTAATAGAATAGGGTCACAGGTTCTATCTGAAGCATTAGTTGATGTGTGTGATTTTAATAAATATTTGGGCCAAGTAAAATAAGCAATAATGTCACTTTTCCTAAGTGCTATTATTTGATATGCAATTTTAAATTAATTTTGTTTTTTAGTCAAGTAGCTTCATGTTAATGATCATGAAATTAGTCAACCATCTCTTTTGATAGCATTCTCAAATTGTTTAATCTGATAATTTGAGATTTAGACACCTTGGTCCTGTTAAAATCTACTAAAACTAACCCAGTAATGTGGCACACATTTGTCATCCCAGTAGTTGAGAGACAGAGAAAGGAAGACTGCAGATTCAAGACCAACATCAGCAATTCAGCTGGACCTTCAGCAACTCAGGGTGATCCTATCTTAAATTCAGAAAAAAACCTGAGATTTTATATTCAGAAAAAAAGCTGGGCTTCCCAAAATAAACAAACAAACAAAATCCACTAAAACAAAATTCAAATTTTATTGAAAACAAAGAACCATAATTCTTTTGATAAGTTCAAATTTCTGTTATTAATTAAAAAGAGGCCCCTGATATAAAAAAGAAACAGAAAACTTAAAAATGGCACTCCATCATATATGCAATCTTTTTGGTGTTCATTTTCTATTATTACATCATAAAATTAAATAAATATAAATGCTATTAATATAAATGCATTACCATATGAAAGAATGAATCAGTAGATGTTTTTTCTGGATAATTTGCATGTACCTCAATCTATATAATAGATGGTGGAATGTGGAAAGAACTTAAGACTTTTTGTGAGGATTAAATGAAAGATAATATAAAAGTTTGTGAGTAGAAGGAATAATAAAAAGTATTTTTTTTTACTTAAAATTGTTCTGTAAATGTAGGTCTACATTTACTAATGGTGTGTTTACATGGTGTATGTGTGTGTGTGTGTTTTAATTCAACAGATATATCTGTAATGCTTTCTGCTACCGGATATAATGTTAACCTTTTTACAAATATATGTCAGGAAAATTTGATTACAAACTAATATTTGGGTATAGGCAAAATTAATGTACAGGAACATTTAAACCATAGATAAAATAAATCTGTATGATAGTATGAAACCTACTTAATAATTATTTTGTTGAGGCACAAATAACTTTTTCTTTACTTGTTATAGATTTTGAAATCTCATATTTATAATGGTAATAATTTCCCCTTAACACTTAACATATCCATGTCATACTTAACATATCCATGTAATTTTGATAGTATGGTACAAAAGTCTCTGGTATTTCTTTGTCTGTCTGGTTTTGCTACTGGACTGGGGCTCTTACTATCATAGCTAAGAAGTGAAAGCTAAATAAAATATTGATCCAATAAATATTTTTATATGGTAGACTGATTCTTACCCATAAATTCACAGAAAGTTGGAATTATATAGGGGTTGGATAAAAATTTATTCTATCCTTTTTAAAAGCAAACTAAATTTCAGAATTTCTTGATTAAAATATGAAAGTAAAAAAATAAGTAAACAAAAATATACACTCATATATACATAAACATATTCAGACTACAACTATATTTTATTCTAATATATAGGGAATGATCCATCATAAAAATCATAAAAAATACTCATTTATTTGCCCAAGGTCTTACCTTGTTTGTCCAGAGATTGAGAAATAACTATAAAACCAAATAAAAAACCTACGAAAAACATGTCTCTAAATGTTTTTGAGCATTATTTTTATTACATTTGCATAATCATATACGTAGCAAATAATCATCATTGACAAGATCGAGTATGCTTTATTTAGATCTCTTATAACAGGGATCTTTATAGATATGGTGATTTTCATAAGACCTAGTGAAAGCTAAAACAGTTTTTATTTTCTTCATTTTACTGATGATGTGAAAGTTCAAAAGTTCAGTTTCATTCACTTGCCTATGGCCTTCATGGCCAGTGGTACCATCTCTGGTCTGCTAATTTTGTATATAGGGCATTTTAAGTTGCCCCTTAATAATTGATATGTTGTACTCTGCATATATATGGGTACTTAAGATGAAAAAAAATCATGGTCTGGTTGTGCCATCACCACTCTGAAAGTGATAGTGTAAGTCAAACTATTTTAATATAGCTGGCCAAAATGATAACTGTGTTCTGTGTTGTCCATCATTGTCATAGAGTTGTCTATTTTCAGCACATGTTTTCATAAAATCACCAGTTAATCAAATTATATAGAAAATGATTCCTCTCTGCCTAAGTTGCTTCCATTTAAACTTCCATCACAAGTTTAAAATGAATGATAAATTATGGTTACTTAAAATTATTGCATTACTTTAGAAAAATATTTTTAAAGTTATCTTGTTTATAGATGAGTAATAATTACACAAATCAGCAACAATATGTTATTTAATTCTAAAGGCATAACCTTGAATTTCATACAAACAAAACCTTCAATTACAAGTAATGCTAGAACTTGGCATATTGATTATGCAATCTAACTGGATAAGCCTAGGAAATCTTTTGCTGTGTAAGGCTGCATAAAAGGCAGAAAGTATTGAGCACTTAGAGTTATTTTTAGAATCCTAACTCCCAACTTAAACCTCTTATCCTGTGATGCGTATTTAGTGTATTATTAGTAGGTAAGGCTTGTATGTAAGATTACTCTTCTGACAGAATATTCTGCTTTGATTTCTAAATCTACATAAGCCTTATACAAATGTAAATTGTATAATGTGTAGACTCCTTGATCTCATGTACAACTGCACAGAAAATTCAAATACGAAACAGTGCTTAAGAGAGGCAAAATACAGCTTCTTACATCAATAGAATATCAATCCAAACACCCTCCTTTTACTAGTACTTAGGAAAGTTAAATCCCTAAAATCTCAGTTGTCACTGATAAATCAATTCTCCAATTATATTTGAGTTTGTACATGGTGATGGTGGTGGCAGTGGTGGTGGTGGTGGTGGTGGTGTGTGTGTGTGTGTGTGTGTGTGTGTGTGTGTGTGTGTGTGTGCCCATGCACACAAGAAAAGACAGATTTCAAAGCTCAGATGATCTTCTCTCAGTCATATTCCTGAATTCATTAAAAAACTGATTTGGAAACATATAACAAGAAAGTATACAAAAAGAATATACAAAAATATATATTATTTTCATTTGTTTTGTAACTTTAAGTTTTGATTTCACCAGGTTATAAACTAGGAAACTCATGATTCATGCATAATTTGTATTTCAGATGAGATCCCTTCAATTCTCCAAAATCAGAACAAAAACACATGGACAAGTGTTCCATATTCAACCATGGCATTACTAACCAGAGGAAAAAGGGTGGAGTGAGTTCTCTTTGAATGTTAGTGAATACCATTTGAAATCATGCTAATGAGGACAGTCAAGCTATATTCTTATGACATAGAGAAGAAAACTAAGATTGTCTTATGTTTTTAGAAGCAGATTTCTGATGGTAGAAGCACAAATACAAATGCAAGCCAATTCATATCTTAATTCATTTATGATTTAATTGTTTTCAAGAAGGAAAAGAAATAGGAAAGATAAACGAGTAGGTGCGGAAAAAAAGCATCTCTAAATCCTGCTACATAATTCTTATTTACTTCTATTTTTAATATTACCTAAGGCCAACATCTCTCACATTCTGACCACCTTGTATGTGAGGCATACTAATCAGTATTTAATACAGAAAGCATAGTACTTGATATAATTCCTGTAGAAGACTAAACTATGACATCTTAATCAGGCAGAATGCCAGGTTTGTCATAAATGGCAAACTAATTTTTGGAACACATCCAGACAGGTCATAAATGCGACTTCTCTTAACTTCCTTCTATGTGGAAGGAAACAGCACCATGGTTTACTGGCAAAGCTAGTGAATGCCTTAATAATTAACAGCATGCATTTCTCAATCAACAGGGCCTGTTCTGAAAAAGAAGTAAACATTCAAAACTTGATGATTTAGCCTGTGCATCATTTCTATGACTCATGCCAGATTTTCCCAAATTACTTCTAACTTGGCAACGGAAGTATAATATAGTGATATCCCCTATATCTGACCAATGTGCTTCCCCCAATTCCGTAGACAATAAGGCCAGAAGCAGAAGTAAGCTTCAGGGAGACACTGTCATTTGATACTAAAGAAGAAAGGAAAGGAGCACTCAATTATATAACCAGAGAATGTCAATACAAAAAGTGGCTTCTCAAAATTTCTCTTAATATATCCTTCTAAGAGGCAAATAATTTCTTCTGAGTCTTTCTTTTAGATAAGAAAGAAAAGTGAATGATAATGTCTCTGAAAGACCACTATTTAAATGTCTGATGGTGCCTTTAAGCCAGGATGCAAATATATCCCTGCCATGGCCTGAAGGTTCCATAGCTGACTCTAACAGAGTTCAAGGTTGGCTCTGGAGAAGTTGGAACTGAGTGAACCCAGGTCATCAGAGATGGAAAGAGCATGAAGAGAATCCAAAGACAAGTTTTAAAGAAAATAAAAGGATTTAATTAGATAATATTGAAAGCAAATGATAGAAATAGGACCTACCAATTGAAAGGAGATAAGATTAGAAACGTAAATCTAAACTGGGCATGGTGGCGTACGCTTGTAATCCCAGCATTCCGGAGGCTGAAACCAGAGGATCATGGTTCGTGGACAACCTCAGCTACTTAGAGAGGCCCTTTGCAACTCAGTGAGACTCGGTCTCAAAATAAAGAATAAAAAATAGGGCAGGGGGTGTAGTTCAGAGGTTGAATGTCCCCGGGTTCCATCTCCAGACCCGAAAAAAAAAAAAAAGAATATAGAAAGATATAGAATGATGGCATAGAAAGATGAGTTTTGTTTTGGGAATATAATATGTGGTTATATAGGAAAATCATGTTTTATGTTCTTTACTCTTTATTTTTATGATAAAGTGATATGCTAAAATAGTGTATGAGAGGGTCATACTCAGAGGTTGCTAAAAATGAAAAATCAGAAAGATATGATTCAATCTTGGAAATAAAATCATTTATAGAAACATGGAGAAGAAAGCGATTAACATACCAAAGAATTATCACAATACTTCTAGGGTATTCTTTTTTAAAGTATACTTTAATTGGTGCATTCAATTATATATCATAGTAAGTTTCAATATGATACATAGCACTTGATGTTATTACTTTTAATACCACCATATTCTCTTTCCCTCCCCATACATGTTTATGAGATTGTTAGTGATAAATAAGGGTTGATAAAGGATATGGTTCAAATATTACTATGTCCATCCATGAAGTTTACTCAAGTATGATTTTGTCATGGCATTTATTTTGTTCTTGTTTTGTTAGCTCCATAATGGAAGAGCAATTTATATAAGCAAGGTGAGTAGGCTGTTGATAAATTTTGGGTGTATACATGTAGAAAGAATGAGAATATTTAGTATTTAAAATAGTACTATATTATCAGGAATACTAGGGATTGGATAATTTGGTTAAAATAATGATCTTGATAAAATTAGCCATAAAGAATGTTTTTTAAATTTCAAAATTCAGTGAAACTTTTTTGAAGACAAATTTGATAATAAGCTGAGGTATTTTCAAAGATAATAACATGCTACTTGAATAAATCTTCAAAAATATATTCATAGTAAAGTCTGTTTTAGGAAACTAAATGATTAACAATGTCTCTATGAACGTGCAATATAAGAAATTAAAGCTAATCTAAAATCTGGATACACATATCTGAAAGCTCAACCAGTTTTCCCTAAGTTTAAGAAAAAAAAAACTACATATCTGAGCTGACTTTGGGCATTAATAAATTGCATCATTAACAAGGGGAAAAGTTGCAGAAAACAAATCTTCATAGCCAATTCACCATAGTTATTTTACACAATATTACTCTGAAGCCATGTTAGAGGTTGTAGACTCACCAGACTATTAGCAGGAAGGTATTGTCTATTCTTGCTTGCTATTTAGTGAACCATCACAGGCAGGTCATAATTCTATCCAAGAATTTAGTTATTTGTTAATCTTGTCTTTCACTTCCATACTTCCTCTTATAAAACAAGTAACAAACACAAAACAAGTCTGGTTTGCCCTCAATTACATAGATAAATAGAGTTAAATAGGATTCATTAAAATAAAATGGACCCCTTCTTCTGACATTTAGATCAGTATATATAGCTGGATGGATTTACCTCAACTCAGCTTTAGAAAGACATCCCAAACTGTCCAAACAGAGCTCATCTCATCTGAGCCTACCACTAGTAAAGCTGTTTTCCTCCACCCCCAACTGAGTTAAGCATCATTTGATTGACTCTATGCTTGACTCCCCTTCTCTCCACTGAATGGATCCAAAGCATCTGGACAGAGGTGACTAAATAGAAAGTATTTCTATTATTCTATCCAAATACTAAATAGTTATTCAGACTAGCAGGCCTGAAAGTATATTTTTCACAAAACAACTAGTCAAACACACGCAAATACTATACCCACAACTAAAAACAATCTTTCTTCTGTCCCCTGTTTTTTTATCCACAGGGTCCCAGTCTGTAGCACCAGGAAGTTGTGATATCATTTGATTTAAAGCTGTATTAAGTTCTTCTTCTGGTTATTTCTATTCTCAGGTATTTATAATACAGAAAAAACTTGGCATTGTTAATAACCATACTTGTCTTTTTGCATTTTTTTAACTTGATCATAACCCCTAATGACTTGGAGACCAGTTGTTTGTCTCTCACACTTTTGTTAAAATGAAATTGCACTTCTGTGGTCAATACTATGGCATAACTAGGTACTGTCCTCTGTCAGATCTTATAAGCATTGATTGGCATTAAACTGAGCCACCTACTCCTTCACCATCCTCAGATTTTACTCTGATCTTTTATAGATTATTTTACTTTGAACTCCAACAGAATAAATATAGTTCATCTTCATCATCCAAAAGAAAAAATGCTTTATTTTTCTTAAATATTTTTCCTATATTACTATAAATTTGATCATAAATTACATTATTTTTTCCTAGTTCATTCTTTAGAGCAATCAGAAACAATTCTAATTATGCCAATTCTGTGTTTAAAGTTTTCTCATAGCCTGGAATATAAAGTTAACACAAACAAGGGGATCATAAGAAGCTGGCTATCATGAAGTTCCTGCCTTTCTTTCAGAAATACCCCTTAATTCTTCTACCCCTTGTATTAAAACCCAAGATTGTTCTCTTGTCACGCTAAACTACCTCCAATTCCCCAACAAGCCAATTCTTTCTGCTTTATACTTTTACACAGGTAGTTTTCTCTCAGTGTATTTTCTGGTTTCCTTCCTCTTTGCCTGGCCACTTTTACAGTCCTTCAAGATGCAGCTCATTTTTTTAAACTTGCCAAGATCTACCTTCAGACCTCCACATCAGTCCTGCCATACTGGTTCAACTAGTCATCTTATCCTACTGTTGCATTATACAATCTGTTCTCCTTTACCAACATAATTAAGATTACCTAAGAGCAAAGACAAAATTATAACCATTTTATTCCATTACAAATAGCCAACAGAGTGACTGGGGAGGCTAGGAAAAATACTTAAGTATCTTAATAATGGTATGCAATTCTGATGCTTTTCTATATCATTATCAGAGCTGCCTTGAATTATGTTGAAAGTTGAAAAGTCAGATGCCTTTTCCTAAACCAAAATAGAATCTAGGATCTCTCTTTAAGTTTCAGGGTATTTACACTGTTATTAAAAATGTGAACTTTAAATTTAACAAAATGAAACAGATGCCTTTAGCAGTGTGATCATTTCCTCAACTGATATCATATAGCAGATGTCACAAACAACTCAGCATATATTTAAATATTATAAGAAAATTAAAAATAATACCAAATAGATAAAATAGATGCAATTTCTTATCAAGAAATCTGCATCAATGGCTAATGTTTTTCTCAGTACTTGGTATTGAACCCAGGGACATCCTACCTCAAAGTTATATCCCTATTTTATTCTTTATTTTGAAACAGGGTATCACTAAATTGTGGAGTGTCTCACTAATTAGCTGAGGCTGGGTACGAACCTGTGATCCTCTTGTCTTAGCCCCCGAAGTACTGGGATTATAGGTGTGCGCCACCACATCTGGCCTTAATGGCTAGTTTTTAAGACATACTTTTTTATTTTTTAAACATACTGTCTTTTGAGTTGATTTGCTATGAGGAGGAAGGGAAAACTCTTTTAACAATGATTGTGTGTGTGTGTGTGTGTGTGTGTGTGTGTGTGTTGTTAAAGTACAGAGAGTTAAATTTGGAAACACTGTTGTAATAGTACAAATATTATCTTTTATATATATTCTTCAGTAAGCAAAGATGGAATACATACCCAGTAAATATAAAATGACAAGCTATCTAACAGAAGTTTTTCTTGGTTCCCATAGGTGAGAATAATAAATCTAGTATTTACATTGGAAGTAAAAAATGTGGTGTATTGCCAAAATGTCAAATGTTACCAGTTTAGTGAGAATGGGGCTTGTAGATCTGGTGGGAACAAAATAAATGGTATATCATAAATGTGTAGATTTATTCATATGATATTTTTATTTAGCTTCAGATGATTTCTGCATGTATTACAAGTAACAACAGAATTATATTTTACTTCACAAAACACAATCAGATTAGATTATTCTCAATATGTTACAATTTTCTTTTTAGGGTAGAGAATGAAAATTTCAGAAGTTTCTCCATTTAGGAATAACCTGTGGCCGGGTTTTAGGATGCATGCCTGTAATACCAATACTTGGGAGGTTGAGACAAGAAAATCACAAGCTTGAGACTACCCTCATCTACTTAGCAAGACTTTCAGCAACTTAGCAAGACCCTGGGTCAAAACAAACAAACAAAAAAAATTAGAAAGGGCTGAAGTTGTAGCTCAGAGGCAGAATGCCCCAGATTTCAATACCCAATACCAAAATAAACACATAAAAATAATAATAACATACTATAAATCTTGGTGAATAGACTACACTGAATCGTATCCTTTCCCTTACTGAACTCCTATTGGATTCCAGAAAGGACAAGGGCAATGCAAACATCTCAAATCTTTTCTGCTAGTAATCTTAGGCTATTTCATTGGCTAATCTTTAAATTTCTGGAGCCTTCTAAAATGATTTCCCATGTATGGACAAAATAAATTAATACATTTAAATACCCTAAAGTTTGAATATGAGTGATATGTCTATCACTGATATGTCTATCAGTGATAGATAGCTTGCCTGGTATGCATGAGGTCCTAGGCTCAATCCCTACCATTGCAATAAATAAATAAGTAGATATAATCCTAGTACTATAATCCTAGTACTTGCAAGGCTGAGATAAGAGAACCATAGTTTTGAGACCTGCCTCAGAAACTTAGTGAGACTCAGAGCAACCTACTGAGACCTTGTTTCAAACAAACAAAAATAAAAAAAGGACTGAAGATGTCGTTCCCCAGTACCACACACACAAAAAATAATGTTCGAAGATACTTTGCAACAACCCTGAACTATTTTTACATTGTTTAGGCTCAAATATCAGTACGTATGAGAACATCCAGGTGTGTTTCTTTCTGCCTGTAGTGCCAGGCACATAGTGTGAGGGTATTAAATATTAGTAGTACTGTAATTAGGAATGACAAGTCTCTATAAATGACCCAAGGTATTATTTAGTTGTACTTCTATTGCTAAATGTAAAATCAATTAAAAATAAAAACTAATGATTTTATTTTATAATTACTAAGGTAATATGATGTTTCTAAAATATTTTAGTATCTAAAAAGATTAAGAAAACAAATCGTCTGAGAAGCCATTTCTAATCAGTATTTGCTACTAAGTTCAAGGTCAGAGTTAGGGGTGAAATTTATAGTTTGTGTTAGCAAAGTCCTATAGTACTTGACCTTTAAACTGCTGTTTTATCATGCCGTAGCTATTACAGAGAAAGAGATCATGTTATACCAAGTTTCATTTTTAAAATAAATGCAAGGTCATCGCCTCCAGCAGGTGACTGGAAAGAATACAGTGTAATATTTTTAATTGCGACACTCTGCACAAAACATAATTTTTCAAGCCTTTTCAAAGTAATCAAAAACAAAAGTAAATAAAACAATAGGTTATCCATAGTCAGTGACAATCAATTTAATTTAGTCAAAGAGACATAAAACAGCTTTCTTAAATGAGAGCCACCCAGGGTCTCATTAGAGTAAAGTGAAGGGAAAAAAAGCAAGGTCAAGCTCAAGGTATATGACTTCATGGTGGAAAATTTCAATCCTCCAAGCACTTCCCTGAAAAGAAACCAAAAGCTAGAGGAACAACTACTGTCAGGCAGATTTCAAAATCTCATTTAGACTACTGGATAAATGATAAGACAGAAAAAAAGCAGATATTCTAAATATATTGAGGTATATTTTTTACAAAATAGTTGACAAGGTTGGAAGTGGGCATGGAATGTCTTTATCAGAGAGGTATACAAAATTATCACAGCACCAGTGGGCACCTTAAAATACTAAAATGGTTGTTTTGTGTGAATTACATCTTAGAAAAAATATCAACATAGGACCATGAATTGATATAATGTGCATACAAGTGCATTGTTTTTATTTATAATATTGTCTTGCTGTTTTCAGGATAAAAGTAATCAAAATGTTGTGAAATAAAAACAAAGGCAAGAAAGCATATTCATTAAATTATATTTATTGACTAATATGCACAAACAGAAGGATTAAACATATGGTTACCCGCCATTATATGTACTATGTCAGTCTCCATTGGCTCTCTCGAGAAAAAATAATTACCTATCACAGAGTTCATCGAAGCTAAAAGCTAAAAAATACTGATAATAGCATTAATGGACTTCTAATCTATTTAGTAATATTTTGCATGTTGATCTCAAGATCAGGTAATCTCATCTTTTCTAAATGATATTTTGGTAGGAAAAAGGTCATATGCTTAGCCGGGCAAACCAATAGGGAAAATAACAGTACATTTCCCATGAGAAGCTGATGCTGTAAATCAATATGACTGTCTCCACCTGAGTCCTAAGATTAACACAGATGTGGGAAAGGAAAGCACACACACCGTGGAGATGGAAGCGAACACTGTGTTTAAGGATATGAGCCATCTGGGGATTGCTTCCTTGAGCATAAGATGTAAATCTCCAAGCCAGTTTGCCTTTGGACAGTTTTAATGCTTTCTGTAAGAATGTCTTATTTTAATGTACAGATCCATATATGATTTGATATGCCATTAACATAACACAACCCAGAAGTATTACCAGAGCATAAATTGTATAGTTACATTGGAGTGACTTAGCTTCATTATAGAGAAGTAGAGAATTTATGATAGTGTCCTTGGGCTGTTTTGTTTCTTTCTTTTTTATTTTTTATTTTTGAAACAGGGCCTCATTAGATTGCTGAGTATCACCACATTGCTGAGGCTGTCTTCAAACCTGTGATCCTCCTGTTTCAACCCCCAAAGTTCTAGGATTATAGGCAGGTGCCATCATGCTTGGATCAGCCTGGGCTCTTCTTTCTCTTTCTGTTAGTATCAATTATAGAGAAGCCCATCCTTTTGCCTAGTGTCTTTCAAGACATTTTCAAAAACTTGGAATGAACCCTTTTGGGAAACTCAGATAGTGCTGTGCTATGACACTATACTCACTTATTTTGTCAAACAATCCTAAAAGACTTTGAGATATTAATATATATCCAGAAAGATCTATGGCATAGTTATTAAGACGGAAGGGATAGTCTCATGGGAACTGTGGAACATTTGACCAAGTATCTGTTTACCTACTTTTGACAAGTACCTGATGGTAGCTACTGCAGATCCCAGTACTTTAGGACAGGAATTACACCCTCAAAGCCACAGTAACATAAGAGAAAAACAAAACAAAATAATAGCACATGAACTAGAAACACAAAGGAGTATTTATGCAAGATACCAAAGCAAACCAGTGTCAGAAGCCCCCTAAGAAGTTTGAATAAGTAAGCAAGTGTTTCCATAAGACATGGGACCAGGGTATGGTGCTACAAATTCCCTTCATATTGTAAAATTGCAAAATTTCTTTAGCCAAAAACTGCCTTTGTATATATTTTAAATTTAGCCTAATGTTTTCTCCATATATAGTGAACTGCAGCCTAACTTGATATGCAAATGGATGATAACCTATTTTTATTTTATTTTTTGATAACCTATTTTTATAAAAAGTAACTGACTCAAGCAATCACAGATGACTGTTCAAACTGTTCAAATTAAGACAGGTTGGAGCTGCATCAGTTGGGCTGCCTTCACTTTCTTTTATCTATGTCACTTCCTGTCTTCTCTCTATAAATATAACTTGACATGTGTTAGGGCAGAGAATTCTGAACCATTTTTGGTCTGGATAACTGTCCATATCTAGATTTGTAAATGAAGTCAATCCTGATCTGCAATCTAGATTTGTTTTATATTTTAACAATATCTTTTAACAGTATCCTTTGGCTGTTCTTCATCCAAGACATTGATCTGTACAGAATTCAGCAACATGCTCCTTTGCCCTCTGAGTTCCAGCTGGATTAAGTCAATGAAGGACCCTAACAGAAGCTTAGAGGAAAAGAGATTGTAGTGAGAATTGGGAGCTGCTACGTTGAAGAGTGTGGACTGTCTGTGTTTTCTGTCAAAGACTGTTACTCATTCAGTGCAGCCCTATTGACATGACTATCATTCTGAGCTTTATTTTTCTTAACAACTCTGTTGTTATTATCCCTGGAGATCCTGGTGGTTCTCAAAATCCCACTCACAATTCAGTAGTCTCTTATTTGAACCTTCGCTCAACATTGTGACTTGAGAGTATCATCTCTTACTTTACTAGGCCCATTTCTGTGCAGACTGTAGGCAGAAAGGGAAAATTCACATAGAGAAATAAGAATAAAACTCATTCAAGTATCACAAAATGTTAAACTTGGATATGTCACTAATGATTCTATGAACTTAAGAAAGGTTTTAAACTTTTTAGGCATCTTTTCCTATTTAAAAAAAAAAACACAGAATACCAGAATCTAAAGTTTATTTTTGCCTCTAAAATGTTCTATTTATATTATTTTAAATATAGAAACAATTTGATTATAAGATAGCTGGTGTCTGCTTTTTATACCCTTCTTTTATCCTGTGACAGTCTGCTGATTGCTTTATCAATATCCATCTCCTTTCTCCTACACAACCTCAAAGAATTTGGAGTTCCAATATGCCCAGCTTAATGAAATACATTATTTATTCTTTTTGGAAGAATGGAACAGCTAAGTTATTTAGTACTGACCAATAAAGTGAAAGTCAAAGTTACTGGTCAGGGCTTCTAGAAACACAAGAGGAAGACAAAGTGTGCTCTTTCTTGCCCTAGGCCTTCCTCTTCTCCCTCAGATATGTATCTGATGACTGTGGCCAGGACAGCTTTCCCATAGTGGCAGTCACACCCTATAGCAAACACAGCTTGGGTTTCTCTAAGATAGTCTTTTTTCTCTAACAATACTTGAACATAGGCCAGGCGTGGTGGCGCACCCTTGTAATCCCCACGCTTGGGAGGTAGAGACAGGAGGATCGCACAAGTTCGAAGCCAGCCTCGCTGGGTTAAGAGACCCTGTTTTCAAATAAAAATATAAAAAATAGGTGTCTGGGAGTGTAGTCCAGAGGTAGAAGGGTTTCCAGAAACCCCAGTAACACCAAAAAAAAAATAATACTTGAACATAATCACTAAATTACACACACACACACACACACACACACACACACACACACACACACACACACACACCATGTGCTCCGTGGTGTTGAGGATGGGCCTCCATATTCAAATGTCCCAGAGACCTGCTTCCAATTTTTCTTAAGAGTCTCCTTGGGCCCTTAAAATGGACCAGGACTGTGCTAAAACTACATAAAATTCCCAACACCAAAAGTGACCATGAACTTGTTTAATCCATGTGGCTTACTTATTCTAAAACTGGTCAGTCTGTCTACAATTATATATTCTGCACAGTTACATATATGAAGAAGAGTAGCATGGCTTTTAACAGCATAAAAATAGAAAATATGTATGTGCACGATGGAATATTATAATAAATTGAAAATGAATGGGACATAGACACAGACATCTACATGAATGAATAAGTCAATAAAATAATGTGTTAAAGAAGCTAACTGCAAAGATAAAGGTACAGTTTATTAAAGTTTACATAGGCTTAAAAACAAAGTAAAACCAAATAGCATATCCTAAGAATATACTGTCTACATATGCATATACATTTTGAATCTATATTTTCAGTTGAAAAACCGAAAAAAATTCAATGTTGAAATACATTTTAATCATCTTATGCTACTATGATAAAATAGACAGAATGGTTAAATCAGAAGCATTTATTCCTCATGATTCTGAAAAGCAGGGTCCAAGATCAGGATTCCAGCACAGCTAGGTTCTTGGTCAGGTCCCTATTTCTAGATAGGTTCTCTCATGTCCTCTCCCTGGTGCCTGCATACAGAAAGAGATTTCGTCTTCTTGCTTTTATGAGGGCATTAATCTCATTGAAGGGTATAGGACATCCTGCCTCAAAATGTTGTCCCTTCACCATGAAGAAAACAGCAGAAGCAGGAAAATAATTCCTTGACCTTCTGTCACCTTCTAGTATGACACCTGGCCATAAAGGAATTCTCTGAATCACCTTTCCTGAAAATACGTCATAAGACCTTCATATATGGTGAGTACCCTACCTTGCCTTTTATCCAAAAGAAAGGAGTCATGACACAGAGATGCCACAAAATATCGGTACAAAAAGACTTGTTAATTCTCCCAGTTTATTAGCATTTGATCATGCTCCCTTTTGTTCAATTTTACTTTTATACGGCTTTTTAATCTTTTTAGATTTAATCATTTGAGTGTACACAGTATCCCTACTTTATTTTTCAAGGAGGTCTTAATTTTTTAAAACATTAGTGTCACATGAAAATTTGGTTAAATAAATATTTTATACTTTCTATCACGAATCTATCTTTGCTAAAGGAGTATCAGCCATGAACCATGCACTGGGTGATGAAAACATGTTACTTTTTCTCCCCTCCACTCTGAGGAGAGCTCTACACGCAACATCCATCTAAATTCAATCAACTTCCAAAGGCCAACCCTCCAAATCACAATGGAGATTATATAATTGTTTTAATTTTATTTTTTATTGGTGCATTGTAATCATACATCACCTTGGAATACAAGACTTGAGAGGATATACAAGCACACATCATCCAATTAGCCCTCATCCAATCCCCATCCTATTTCCTCCCCCTCCCTCAATCCCATGCTTGACTGGTGATTATCTTTGATATATTTGTTTACGTACCTCCTGAGTTTTAAAGAGGTTCCATCCTCCCCCATCCAATACCCTCTGATTGGTCACCTTATTTGCTTCGCTATAGGGCCCTTTCTATAACTCGACCTCCTCTTGTTACCCCTTTCCTCCTAGTTCTTGCTAATTAGGGGAAGCATCTGGATTTAATTTTCTGTGCTATTTCTATGTGCATGCCACATTGCAAGTTCCGATCCAACTCTTGATGGCCCCAGTAGTGGCCTGGCCACCCAGAGTACTCTGATCCCAATCTCGCTGGCTCCAGCACTGGCCTTGCCTCATGGGAGGCCCCGACTCTGACCTTGCTGGCCCCCGCACCGGCCTAACTCCTCGGCTGGTTCCAATCCCGGTCTCAGAGGCCCCAGCACTGGCCCTGCCTCACGACAGGCTCCAATCCCGGCCTTCCTGATCCCTGCACCAGACTAACCCATCGGCAGGCTCCGATCCCAGCCCCACTGACCCTGGCACCGGCCTAACCCCTCGGCAGGCTCATATCCTGGCCTCAGAGGCTCCAGCTCCAGCCTTGCCTCAAGGCAGGCTACAATCCCGGTCTCGCTGGCCCGGCACCGGTTTTGCCCCTTGGTGGGCTCCAATCCAGGCCCCGGAGCCCCAGCACCGGAACTGCATCATGGCAGGCTTGGATCCTGGCCTCACTGGCCCCGGCACCAGCCTTACCCCTTGGCAGGCTCCCATCCAGGCCTCGGAGGCCCCAGCACAGGCCTTGCCTCATGGCAGGCTCTAATCCCAGCTTTGCTGTTCCTGTCACCGGCCTCACTCTTCAGCAGGCTCCGATCTGAACACCCTCTTCACCTAGCAGGTTGTCCCATGTTCCTGAGGGTGCGTGGTGGTAGTATTCTGCCTCTGGGGTTATTTCTTCAAAAGTTCCAGGTCCACTCTGCATGCATACGTGATGGTAGCATTCGATATTTGGGTTAATTTCTCCAGAATGTAAGGTTGGTAAGATCAGATTTCTGCCTCTCCCGAATACAAGTCTCCACCGCCATCGCAGCAACCGCTTCCAACACCGCCTTCCTCCTAGGTCTCCGCTAAACTCTCTCCTTACAAGTGATGTCCAGGATTCTTAAGGATGTAGAAAAGAAGCAGTCCTCCTTCGCAGGGAATTTTTTCAAAAGTTCCAGTTCAGTTGGGTAAGTTTTGTCTGATTCTCCAGTATCCTGGCAGCCGCCATGGCCATTTTGACCCCTCTCCAATATTTTTCTTTTCTTTCTCTTTTCCTTTTTTTTTTTTTTTTAAATAAGAGAAGACAGTATGTGTGGTTTGAGGAGGTTGTGGGATCAGGCACTTGGTAGCACTGCGGCCTGGGCCCTGGTTCTTCTGGGGGTCCGGTGTGCCCCGCGCTACCCCCTCCTGGGGCCCAGGGCCTTGTGACCCGGGCCTGTTTTTCCAGGGGTCCAGCATGCCCCGCACAGCCCTGCCTGGGGCCCAGGGTCCTGTGACCCGGGAGATTATATAAATTTTGTGGAAAACATTCAATCTATACCAAATGCCAATCTCTAATTTACAATCATTTAGTAATCATAGCTACATGTATGTATTTGTAAAAAGACAGATATTTTGAATTATCATTGGAAATGCCTATGCATAGAGCATGAGTTAAACATGCTAAAAGTGTAGCACTACCTCATAAATATTTTATAGGCGCAGGTTATTACATGAACCAAAACTTTTCAGAAAGCCTTCCATGGTCACCAAATTTATCTTTTATTTACCATTACACATCAGTTTAGAAAAAATATGTATCAGACAACAATCTCATTCCTCTTCTATCTCATAAAGTCATTGTTACTTGTTCAATACTGGGATCTTTACGGGGATAAACATTAAGCTCAAGAAGCAGAATATATATTCTGCAAGTGGTTCAAATGTAAGAGAGTAAAAACTTATGTAGTAATCCTTCCTCTCCTAAAATCTACTTCCTATAAGCCACCATTAAAGGCCTCACACTATTAGGCCTCTGCTTCCCTTTCTAACTTGGTCAATTGTGTTTCTTTTCCTTGAAGCCACTACTGGAGCCAAAGTCCGCCTGACTCCCAAAGAACCTTTAGATGGTCCAGCATCAGACATCCTCCCAAGGAATATTCTGGTTTGCTACATTTCCACCTATTGGGAAAGCTCTCCGATTTTCTGTCTATAGATTTAATCCTATCCTTGAAAATTCAGCTCAGATTTTACTTCTTCCTTGAAAATATTTCCTTAGAATTGCTATAAAAATTATATTTATATAAAGCTTCCTAACATATTTGTATAATATTTTCTGTTACTGTCTCACTTGTTCACCACCATACTGCCAGGGTTGAAAAATAGCGACTAACACATAATACAGGTTCAGGAATGAAGTTTTGAATACCTCAACTCAAATAAATCTTCAACTACTCTTGGGGATTTTACTTAAATTTCATGTTTTAATTTTCTCTTGCCTTCCAGATGAACTTCTTTGAGAAGAAAAGCTATGTATAGTACGATATGCTCACTTTCCCTAATTTTGCCAAGTTCATCATTGCTTGTAAAAAAGTGTGCCATAAAATTTGATGTTTTACTTATTGGAATAAACACATTAAAGTTGTGACAGACAATGGTGTCTATATGTCAGCTGCCTTATTTTTTTTTTTTTTTTTTTTTTTTTTTGTGGTACTGGGGTTCCTGGAAGCCCTTCTACCTCTGGACTACACTCCCAGACCTATTTTTACATTTTTATTTGGAAACAGGGTCTCTTAAACCAGCTTGCGCGGCTGGCTTCGAACCTCCGCGATCCTCCTGTCTCTGCCTCCCAAGCGCGGGGATTACAAGCGTGCGCCACCACGCCCGGCAAGCTGCCTTATTTTTGAAAATACATCAAGAAACCAGTAATAATAGCTTCTGCAGAAATTAGAGAAATAATTTATCTTCTGATTAAAGGTTATGTAAGGCTGTAAATAAAAAATGAGAAGTGATTAAAAAAATCTTTATAAACAACTGTGCCAAAATGTGACAGCACTTTCAGGAAAATATTATCTCCCCAATAAGATGAAATGCAACTTAAAATTAAAAATAGTATTAAATTATTTCCCAAAATACATTTGGAAACAGGTTTGCTTTTATAAACTTCAACATATTTCTAGACCATGTTTTTCATTCTTTATTGATAAATTTTTTGAAAATTCATCTAGAATATAGAGATACAATACCAGCACTTTAGGTTTTCATTCATAATTAATTGTGGGTAGATTAAACACATTACTCAATAGAAGAATAGTGTTTGTGGCTACTATCTATCTATCCTAGAAAATGCTCCTTTTTGTCATAATAGGATATATATGTACATACATGTTTCTATATTACATATAGAAAATTATCGGTATTATCACTATTAATAAAATATTTTTACAGCCAAGGAATCATTTATTATAATTCTGACTAATGCACGTGCTCCCTCTCTCTCTCTCTCTCTCTCTCTCTCTCTTTGGTGTTTTACTGAGGTTCCTGGAAGCCCTTCTACCTCTGGACTACACTCCCAGACCTATTTTATACTTTTTATTTGGAAACAGGGTCTCTTAAGCCAGCAAGGCTGGCTATGAACCAGCGTGATCTTCCTGTCTCCGCCTCCCAAGAGCGGGAATTACAAGCGTGCGCCACCATGCCCGGCTTAATGCTCTATATTTTGGATATTTAGTTTGTGAACTTAATAAAATCAGAGAAGATGAGACTGATGCTTTATTATAATTTTCTCCAATAATGCCTAACACATGGTAGGTAAGCAAAAGCAATGGATGAATGGTGGTTTATGGTTTTCTAGCTAAACGTTCTAACTTGCCCCTTAGTTTAGAGGGTGACATGAAATTATTAGCATACATGGAGTTGCAGTGCTGTGTGCCTCCACATAACAGATTGTGCCTTTCTCACCATGCATATTAGATCATAAGGTACTTACACAATTCATATATGCCTGATCCTAATTAATTCTGTCTGTGTCATTTCAATTAATAATAAGAAATTCATTGAGTAGAGCATTTAATAAACTCAAAATTATTCATTAAACCCTTGAACATGAATGACATAAATGTATGAAATAACTATAGGAGAATTCCTGGCCTCATACTAATAATCGTATTAAGGGGTCAAATAATACTTTCAAGTATATCAAAGTGATTTAGTAATCTGAGCTGAGAAGATGGTAAAAAACATTTTGTATGAGAATGAGAATGATAGAAAGAGACAGCAGAGAGAAAGAATGGAGATTTAGGGGAGAGAAGAATCTAATTCTCAGTAAGTGCGATGAAAGAGACCACTACCATGTACAGGACTGAGATGGAGCAGTGAGAGAGGGCATTTGAGGAAGGACTGTGGATACATTTTATGTCATATAGTTTGAAGTAATTAGAGATTAGAAAGAGTTGATTCAGTCTAGGCTAGAAATGTACTAAGACTTATATTTTAATAATCGATAAAGAAATACTACTGACAGAAAGGTGTAATAGGGGATCAATTCAGAAAAAAAGGAGGACTCGAGATCTTACCTGTAATTAATTAATTGATTTTGTTGGAACTGAGGATTAAACCTAGAGACTTTGTACCTCTGAGTTCACTCCTCACCAAATTTTGCTTTTAAACTTTGCTTTGAAACAGGGTCTTATTAAGTTGCCGAGGGCCGCAGTAAAGTGCTGAGGCTGGTAACCAACCTGTGATCCTGGCTCAGCCTCTCAAGTAGTGAAATTACAGGCATATGCCACCACACCCGGCTTACCTATAGTTCAAACTTGAAATAATGATGACTTCAAACAGATGCTTGGAATGGCAGAAGGAACACATACAAAGAACATCTTAAATTAGAACTCGATGTGGAAGAAAAAATAATAAGTGAAAGTATTGCTATAATTCTATGAGAATAGGAAAATAGATATTAGGTGTTTGCATTCCTTAGCCTGGTTGAACAACATCCTTCTATGCCCTTTCCTTATCTAAAGAAGGGCTTCACATCTCCTTGCAGTTAATTCTATTTAACTATATGAATGAGTGAAACTGAATTAAATCAAGTGTGGTGGATCTAATAGATGTGATTCCTACATTTCAATACTGACATGTAATCTTAGTACATTTTTGCTGTGATTCACTGTGAAATCTACAAACAAATGCATTATGGACCTTATATGCATGATCAGTCACAGAAATCTCTCCTTTCTTTTCTGAAGGACAGCATTCATCTCTCTCAAATAAGAAATCTAAGAATGTTGTAATGTGTTTATGTGCTTATCATAGTAAAAACTGCCCTATCCAATGATATGCTAAACTAAAAGAAAATGTTATACTACAATATAGATTAAATGCAAGTGTAATCTGAATTCAGACTATGACAGTTAAGCAGTTTATATTTCCATAATATTCAAGGCATATTTGGTAGCCTTCATATGAATGGCTATAATAATATCACAATACTATATACAATGTGATTATGTTATAATGTGGATTACATAAATTATATGAATGTATATTTTATTTATTTATTTATTTAGTTAGTTATTTAGTTAGTTTTTGGTGGTACTGGGGTTCCTGGAAGCCCTTCTACCTCAGAGCTACACTCCCAGACCTATTTTATACTTTTTATTTGGAAACAGCGTCTCTTAAGCCAGCATGGCTGGCTTTGAACCTGTGTGATCCTCCTGTCTCTGCCTCCCAAGAGCGGGGATTACAAGCATGCACCACTGCGCCCGACATATAAACATATATTTTAAAAAATCTTGCTGCGCTTCAAACAAGGGAGCGCTAAATTCCTTTTATATTCCAACATTTTCTAAGTTTCCACTCTTACACAGTGTGCTGACACTGGTCAACTATATTCTTAAAATGTTTTTTTTCCTAAGGTGCTTTTTACAGCTGCCTGTTTCTAGACACCAAGGGCTGAATACATCACAATTTTCTATCCTTAAATGTCAAAAACAAAACATTAAAAACAAAATAGTGGCTTCAGTTGTTCCCAGAATGTAGTTCACTGGCATATTTTATTTAATTATTTATTTCTGAATGACAAACAGTCTCAAACCCCAGTTTTGAATTTGCTAATATATATATTTCACAGTTTCTGTGTTTAGGCAAATTCTTTTCAACCTCTCTTTCTAAAATATTCCTAGGTTTTTCCCTATACATTAGCTTGCAAAGCAGCTAAGTATTTCACTAGATTTGACTAAAGTACAGATCCTGATGACACATTTTGTGATGAAAAAATAGCATTGTAAAAGCCGGGCGTGGTGGCACAGGCTTGTAATCCCAGCATTTGGGAGGCTGAGACAGGAGTATCTTGCAGGTTCGAAGCCAGCCTCAGCTGCTTAGTGAGGCTCTCAGGACCTTAGTGAGACCCTGTTTTCAAATAAAATAGAAAATAGGTCTGGGAGTGTAGCCCAAAGGTAGAAAGCCTTTGGGTTTCATCCTCAGTGCCACAAAAATTAAATAAATACATAAATAAATAAATAAATAAATAAATAAATAAATAAATAAACTAAAAAAAAGAGCATTGTATTAATTCAGTTATTAGTGTTGACATCTGTCTCCACCGACATTATTTGTATCTTTGTCGGTTGGCAACAGTTAGTATTAAAAGCTTTAAAACTAAAACAGCATATAAACTATATAAATAGTATAGGTCATCAGAAAGTTTTCTAAATAAGCTTAGAAAACAGGTTTTTTTTAAATTTAAGTATTAACTGATGAAAATTTTGATTAGTAAATACTGAAGGAACTGATTGAAAGCATGAGAAAATAAGTAATGACATTCTTTCTCTGTCATATCAAATACAAGGGATTATTTTAGGTCCTTGGCTCTGGGAACAGCTCTTACTTTGCTACCATTGTATGAGGTAGTTCTTTGCTCTTTATTTCAAAATTTCAGGGTATTATCCGTATGAGAACACTGTGTCTTTGGCTAGTAACATCTATAGTATGGTGGATAGAAGGAACACTTTAGAGTACTATGGGGCTTGAGTAAAATTCTTGCTTGGTTTCTCACTAGCTATTTTATATTGAATAGGCCACTTAATCTCTCTGAACCTATATTATTTTTATTCTTTTTGAATAAAACATGTGAAGCTATTAAGAGGATAAAATGAGATAATTAAAGCAAAGCTCCTGCCACATAGTAAAAACATGACTGGCAAATAATTTAAAAGACCTATTCCATATATTCTCACTATGTAAAAATTAAGTAAATTAAGTTTTAGAGATAATTTAGTTTTGAATTTCCTGCTATTCAGTTCAGCTGTTAGCATTAATAAATATGAATTTTTTATTAGTTTTTGATGATGCATATCAAGAGTCATTTAGAAAATTATTTTTCCTTCCTGTTTATCATGATTCTTTTCAGTCATTTTAGTGCCAAAGAGAGTCACTAATTTAATTAATTAAAAAAACATTCAAGTCACTCTAATTTGCCATGTACTTTCATGACTATGTGAAAACAAATTATATTAGTAAACTTCATAGTTGTGTCTAATAGCTAATTTATATAAACAATTAATTCTTAACTTTGACTTGAGTGATATAGTCAATTGCACTTCTTTTTATTAAATATTTAATATGATTTGTTATGATTTACTATTTTTCCGGTATTATTATATAAACACATTATTGCCATCCTGCATTATCTAAAAATGAAATTGGGACTGGGAGTCATAAAGCAGAAAGATGGAAAGGATGGGATGAATACCAGTTCACCAAATGAAGGAGGAACAAATGAACAGAAAGAGAGAAAAAAGCAAAAGTTAAAAAAATTATTAGCATATAAATATATATTAAATATGATGTAGCACTATATTCTGTACATAATCTGAGAAGAAAATAGTAAAAGTAATAAAAGACTAAAAGAACAAATGAAAGCGTGGAGTGATAGCACAGACCTGTCATCTCAATGCCTGGGAGGCTAAGACAGAGGAATTACACATTCAAGGACAGTGTGTGGTAACTTAGAAATACTGTCATAAAGCAAAAAATAAAAAGAAAGAGCTAGAGTTTACCTTAGTGCTAAAATGGGCCTGGGTGTTTCACTTCCCAGTGTCAAGAGAAAAAAAGGAAAGTAGAAAATATAACATACATGAAAAATACTATAAGAAAAATAGCCAAAAACTAATGAGAAATGATGAGTTAAGTAACTATTCTAAAAGCTTTAAATGTATTCTCATTTAATATTCAAAATAATCTTAAAAGATATGAATTATAATAATCTTCAGTTTACTGTTGATGGAATTTATGCTCAAAGAGTTTAAGTAGCCCAGTCCCCAAAGATCACAGAATTTACACAAAATGATAGAAATTACAATTTCAAGATTGTCTTCCCATAGCCACCTGTTCTAGTTATATATTACTGTATAACATACCAGTCCAAACTTAGTAGCTTAAACTAAGAACAATCATTTATTTTTCCTCAGCGCTCAGCAAGGAGGGCTCCACACTCATATGAGTGGCTTCACACGGGCTCCTTAGGCAGGGCTAGACATCCACTTTCAGGATGTTGCACTCACAGTTGACAAGCTGATGCTTGCTGTCTATGAAAACCACAGCCGGGGCTGATGGCTGGGGAGGGAGGGTTCATTGCTTTACAGAAGGTTACTGTGTGGACATGAGTTGTATGAGAGATAAGGAAAAAGAGAAACAGTCATTTGATTGAATTTCACAGTGGGCTGCAAACACTACCGAAATTGAGGGAATGAAGTGAATAAACAGGAAAGCTATGAGAGAGGTGGCAACCAGAGCAGATGTCTAAAGTGAAATTTTGGAGAGGTTGTAGAATAGATGATCAAAATGTCTAGATGAAGAACATAGGCGTGAGAGGCCACAGTAAAGTGGGAGATGGATCGTGGAAAGAGATGAGTTCCAGATGCCAGAAGAGACCTTTATTTGGAAACTTAAATCCACCCGGAAACAACATTATTAGTGGGACTTACAGCAACATTGAGGCTGGGGCTGAGTTGGAGACCTTAAAGGGATGAAGGAAAACAACTTTTATGGGACAGACTGGAGAAGCAGGGTTAGTGACATAGAAATTACACCAAAGCTGGGTGTTTGGGGAAGGGCAAGAATATGATCTGTAAGCAGTAATATAAATAACTGAGCCATGAAAAAGCCAAAGACTATAGACACTGACATAAATAAGCAAAACCCTTCCAATGCATTTTATTTTTTTCCTCCTGGATAATTATATGATTTTAGAAGGACATAAATTCATCATTCATCCAATTTTCTGTTTTATAGTTAGGCAAATAATTACAAAAAACATAGTCAATAGTGGCCTCACCAAAACATGACTTATTCATAACAAGTAGATGATTACTCTCAAATTTAGTGCGACTGAGACTGTGTTTTAGGCAATGGTTGCTTCCACACACTACAGCATAGATGCCTGTTCTATTTTTCCTTTTTTCTCTTCTTTGGCTAGCCTGACAGAATGTACAATTTTTATGTGCTTTGCTGAATGTTAAAATGCTAGACAATGTACCTTTTCAAATTAGACACTTCCTTTCCCAAAGAGAAGCCAAAGCAGAAAATATGCCTTTCTTTTATTCATCATGTTCGCAAGACTTAGCATATGCTGATGTATAAGTGCTCAGTTAATGTTGCGGCGTGACTGAATTCAAATTGGCCAAATATCACACAGCTTGGAAGATTACAAGAACTGTTGGCTTACTCTCAGAGCTAACCAATGTGATGTAGAGGGAAGTGTGATCCATGCACGGTGCATTACATAAGCAAATGTAGTGGTGTTTCAGTGTGGGAGAAACATAAGGTGAATTCCTCACTCCCTGCAAGATGCATTCCACAGAGGTGACTTAATATTAGGTACTAGGTACTAGGTTATAGCTCAGAGGATGTTTTTCACTTCTTTTTTAGAGAAAAAAACAAATAAACTTTATGTTGCTTATGAAGGATTTATAGGCTTAATATATAAGCCTGGTGACACAAAGTAGTGATTTTTAGAGAAAGTAGTAGAAATTTTATTTTTTTATAAGTACACAAAATGATCAGGTTTTTTTTTTTTTTTTTTTTTTTTTTTTTTTTTTTTTGGTGGTGGTACTGGGGTTCCTGGAAGCCCTTTACCTCCGGGCTACACTCCCAGACCTATTTTATATTTTTATTTGGAAACAGGGTCTCTTAAGCCAGTGCAGCTGGCTTCGATCCTCCTGTCTCTGCCTCTCAAGCACGAGGATTACAGGCGTGTGCCACCACACCCGGCTAAAATGATCAGTTTTTAACTCTTGGTGGTATCTGTGGAGAGAATACTTGTGATTCTACCCTGGGGCACCTCTATGTAGCTCATTTTCAAACCAAATCGCGTACACACAGAAGTAATGAGTATTTCCAACCAACCTTCTGAATCAAAACAAAGATATTTAACCAATAGAATTCCATTGAAAGAGAAAAAAATACAAAAAGTATAGAAAACATAAAGTGGCTACAAGAATGCGGAAGAGGTTTCATGTCTTTCTTGTGAATAAACTGATAATTAGCTGTAGCTGAGAAGAAGGTTTTTGCCAAAGTCTGAACAATGATGAAGAGTATAGATGATTTAAAACTGCCAGTTTTTTCAAATTTTGGTATGTGGAAGATTGTATTGCTGATAGCTAAGAATTTTGAGGGCTGACCATATGGCAGCCATACCAAGTATTTTATAGACAGTGTTTTATAAATCTTAAAACAATTCAATGGGGATATTCATTGTGTCTTCTGGAACTCAGAATAAGAAAAATAAAGTTTATTTCCATATTATATTATACCTGTGGTTGAAAAGAATTATATATACCATTAAAAACATGCAACATTAAATACTAAAATGTAATATTATCATAGATAATCATTTTTAAATAGACTTGCAAGATTGTCTTTGTCTAAGATTAATGTAAGAGGGCCCAAAGTTACGGTTTCTTAAAAATATCAAATATATGACCATAAAAATATCACTAATTATATTTTTAACAAGAACAAATAAAATTTTCATGTACTTTAAACTACAATTTATATTATAAATTTATAAAGTAGCAAATCAAATAATTGATTTATACATTGGGGAGAAAAATTAATAGTGAAGAAAAATCAAATAGTTCTGTAATTTAATAATGTAAAACTGAAGACTGAAGCTTATTTATGTAAGCTTCAATTTGTGTGTACCCACATATTTGTGTGTGTGTGGTGCTGGATAATTCTACCACTGAGATACACCCCCAGGCCTTTTTTTTGTATTTTGAAAGAGTAGCATGTTGCTAAATTATTGCTCACTGTCCTCAAACCTGTGATCTTCCTGTCTCAGCCTCCCAAGTACTGAAATTACGGTTTAAAATCATTAATGGGAAAAGGATATATTGTATAAGAATTTAACAACCTATGATCTACTAATCAAAATCTTCAGTAATTTTTATAGCATTCCATGATGAATAGTCAATTCACAAATATATATATATATATATATATATATATATATATATATATATATATATATATATATATATACACACACACATATATACATATATACATATACACATATATTTGGTGGTACTGGGGTTCCTGGAAACCCTTCTACCTCTGGGCTACACTCCCAGACCTATTTTATATTTTTATTTGGAAACAAGGTCTATTAAGCCAAGTACTATTAAGCCAAGTTCTATTAAGCCAAGTGGCTGGCTCCGAAGCTGCGCGATCCTCCTGTCTCTGCCTCCCAAGCACAGGGATTACAAGTGTGTGCCACCACGCCTGGCAAAAAAATATTTTTAAAAATTGATATCAGAAATAAATTTATCCAAACAAAACAAAATTAGTAAATATGACAGCTATTCTAAAATACATTTCTGGGGACAAATCTGTAATACATAAAACATTGTCATTCACTCCAGAACATGCATTTTATTTTATTAAGGGTTTTGTTTTATTTTCTTTTTATTGGTTCATTGTAAAAAATAAAATAGAAGCATTTAAAAAATAATATGCATTTCAAATCGGGGTCTTCTCCATAAAACCCCTCAAGAAGCAAAATGGAGATTTTATTGTCTAAAATATTCACTTATACTCAACAATTCCATCCTTTTCACATTTTATCTGGATTTCTTTATTTGTTCAATGCATGCTGCACAGAAATGATTTGTAGCTTCCATTTTATTCTATATTTACAAATATTTAATAGACAATATCTTAGTGCATGACCACAAGGTGGAACTGATAGTGTTTGTATGCAATGTGCCCATGGCTTCTGTGTTAGCGAGGAAAATTCCTTATGGCCTGGATTTGTTCAATCACAGTTTATATTTCATATTGTCAGCTTACTCAGAGTTTTCATGTTTGTCCCATCAGGTCTAACTGAACTTGACATATATAACTCATCTTAATTCAACTGACTACATGAAATACTCTACATGTTCTCCTTATTTCAAATATCATTAAGACAGAGATTCTGCCTTACACCATACCAGATCAGTTTGCCACATTGACTTTCTTCCTATGGGAAGCTAGTTAAATTCATTAATTTTGATATAGATCTTTTAGAGAGGCTACCAATTTTGATAATGAAATAATAATTTATTCATGAGCTAGTTAAAGGAAGTGGTTATGAACTATGAGTACAGAATCACTTCATCCAATTCAATTTGCAATGGCAAATAGTATATATACAAATTTAAATATATATTTAAATTTAATATTGGAATACTACAAATACAAATACAATAGCTGTAGAGAGCATCATATCCTTTTAGTTGTCACACCATGTTCTCAGCAATATTGACAGAGCCTTTAAAGACTTAGAGGAATGGACGCCTGGGTTCCAGGGCTCCATCTCAACTTCACTTCAATCATCTAGACTTTTTATTTATTATTTGAATATTTATTTATTTGATATATTGATTTTCAAATTTTTGTAATTCTTAGGCTAACTACTAATTGTCTAGTTCTCTCATTTTATGTATGAGTAAAAAGAAGCCACAGAAAATAAGTCCTATTTACAAGATTAAAGAGTACACTAAGGGAAAGCCAGACATAGAATCCAATTGTCATAGGGTGGTTACATATGACGGCTGGCTTTCCTTACAGCAAGTGATCTAAAACAGAAAGAACCCAAGAGAGGAGATGACCTAATATTAGAAGTGATATGCTAGCAGTTCTACCATATTTTCTTGGCAACAGAGAGCAACCCCGGCACTATATGGGAAGGGATTGCACAAGGACATGAACCACTGAGGAAGGACAACCATGCAAGATAAACAATGAATATGGTTCAGACATATTCCAGTATGATCAGGTAAAAAATGTGCTAGGTTGGAGTTAAACTGGACAGACCTTAAACACACTAGCTAGACAATAATGTTCTGGATGTTAAGGCAGAATGGGCAAGTGATTACAGAGCTCTTGAAACATGGCATTGATAAGTTTTAATTAAATCTAAGCTCTATAATTCACAGTAGCTAGTATTAATTAGAGTCCCAATTTCTTTGTCATAATACTAGGATCAACAATGCATACTTTAGAGTTGGCAAATAATGAATGAGATGATGTGCATATCAGGATTCCTAATAGTAAGCACAACTCTTAAAGGACCAAGTAGGAAGAGAAGTATAGCCTTTACTTGGTCTATAATAGTGGGTAGTATGTTTCTTCTAGCTCTGGCTACGAAAAAATATGCATATAAATGGTCTCTTTTCACATCAACCTCTGTGACAATAATTATGCACAGCTGTTACATACCTGATAAGATGGCAATCACATGAAAGAATACTCATTGGGCTCCATAAATTTCTCTGAAGATTATTCTTTCTTTGAATAAAATAAAAATTTAACTCTTAAAAAGAGAAAATATGGACAATCTGTGGACATTCTTATAATCATTTTTTTTGTGTGGTACTAGGGGTAGAAACTGGGGGCTTTCTACTTCCGGGCTATACTCCCAGACCTATTTTTATATTTTGTTTGGAAACAGGGTCTCACTACATTGCTGAGAGCCTCACTAAGTAGCTGAGGCTGGCTTTGAACCTGTGTGATCTTCCTGTCTCAGCCTCCCAAGTGCTGGAATTGCAAGCACGTGCCACCACACCCGGCTTATAATCATAATTTTAATAAAGTACTATTTACTTCTAACAACCTGGTTTTTTTTAATGTTTTCAACTATCAGTAGTCCATTAAAATCTCACAGAAGGTAACTAAGCAATATTTTTCTTATAAGTACAGCATTTTCTTAAAGTAGTAGGTAAACTGAATTATAATGCTCAAAGAAAATATGTTCCTGGCATACAGTTCTATATACATATAAACATAGCTCTAGAACACATTTGATAAAAAATTTCAGATAAAATATATAATTATAATTTTAGATAAGAAACTATGTAATTATTGGAAAATATAAAAGTCTAGATGAAAACTTAGAATTCAAACTAAAAATGGAATGAATTAATATTTCTAAGGTAAAAGAAAAAATGAAGTATAGTGAATAAATTAAAATGAAAATGTCATAAAATAATGTGTTCTATTTTCTCCTTTTAAGAGAAAATAAATCAAATTCAAATCTCTCTTTTTAACATAGTTCTGTTTTATTTCCAAGGTGTTATTCCATGTCCTTTGTATTACAATATAGAAAGTAATTAGATCAAATGGATCAGAAACATTGAAGATTATCTCCAAGTTAAAAGAAGATGGCCAGATAACCAACAAAATATTTGTATAATTTCAGCAGCGTTTTAAAGTAAATTACTAATACTTTTATTTTATTTAAATGCAAGTATACTGATTACTTTAAGAAATACTTGTTAAGAGTGCCCTGGATAAGCCCAGATGCCAGAAGTGTATTAAATACTTGCCCTACTCAATTTTGATACTGTTTTGGTCCTATTCCTTCTATGTCCCTGTTTCTCACTTTTGGAATGAAAATGTTTATTCTGTGCCATTGTACACTGGATGCATATAACTTGATTTTAGTATTATTTTATTTTACAGGGGCTTTACAGTCAAGAGTTCACATTTAGTCTCAGAGGAGACTTTGGACTTTGGAACTTTTGAGTGATTCTAGAACTGTTGAGGCTATGGGAACTCTTAGAGATGAGCTGAATGGACTTTGCATTTAAAAGTGGGCATGCGTTTTTCAGGTGTTAGGGATGGACTATTATGGTTAGATTTAGAACTCCCCCTAAGGTTCTCATGTATTAATGTTCAGAGTTGATGCAATTAGGATACAATGTGTAATTTCATCAGTGGAATTATCCATTATAATGGATTTACTGGGTGGTAACCTAGGCAGCTGAGCTGTGGCTGGAGAACGTGGATGCCTTGAGATGTAGCCCTAGGAACTGTTCTTTTGTCTTTAAATCTCCTTGCTTGTTTGCTCCTTTTGCTTCTAGCCTCCATGATGTGAGAATACAGCCATTACTCCCTCTGCTTCTCACCCTCATGTGCTGAGCTCCACATATCTGGCCTGATATGGACCGAACTCAGAAATCTCTAAAAAACTGTGAGCAAAAAATCTTTCTTACTCTAAGTTTTGTGATCAGCTGGTTTGATTTAGAGCAATTACAGCGCTAGATGAGACAGATGTTCACTTCTACATTTTCTTCTATGTTGATATCAATCTGTCAGTCTGAAATTTTGTGCACTTTTGACCTGGAGGCAGAAAATATTCACTCAATGAGGTATGAGCCCACTTGGTTATATTGCCATAGTCCCTGTATTTTATAATAACATATCATGAAGTGCCTTGCAGAAAGCCCTGTACAAGTGAATATACTTGTATAAAGTTCATCTAAAAGGAAGTATAGTGTCTGATGTAATTACTTGGCAATGTTTTCATCAAAGTTTTTCCATAAAATCTTATATATAAAATGAAAAAAATAAAGCCTATAATTTTAAGTTTTATTTTTTATTAAACTAGTCCTTTATATAAAGACGTATTTGCTCACAAATAATGTGTCTTATGAATTAGTGAACAATCATACCTTAAATAACATCAAACATACCAACTTCTCATTTTCAACATCTTTCTTCATTTCTTTGTAAATCCACAAATTGTTTTCATGTTTGATAGAAAGACAGTTCTTCAAGCACATGTATTTATGGTCAATAAAATGTTCTATACAATTGGTCACAATTTCTTCTCTAACATATCACCATTTTAAAGTACAACTCAATGAGCCAGGGGACTGGACTCATTTAGTACCAACATATTGACTTAGAGTTAAATTTCTCTAAAATTTATTCGGTTTAATGTATTTCACCTTGACAGAGACAATATTAAACAAGCCTGAATGTATTCCACTTACATTGTGTCATTTATTACTATTCTGTGGATCCCAAGTGAGGATTATGCAATTCTTGATACTTCTTCCAGCTATTATTAAATGCCATTAATTTTTTTTCATTCTAAATGTTCTTTGACGCTATTCTTATGGGTTTTGACTTATTTAGTATTCTGTATGTGTTATTAAAGTAAATGTAAGTTTTAAATTCAAATATTTTTGCTTTTTCTAGCCATGTCTATGCCTTATAAACTTGTAATTCTATCTTTTATTCTCTTCATATTTTCAGGTACACAGTATATCTGCTTTGATTACTGTTTCAAATAATTATGTACTAATTTATAAGTAAAAACATCAATTCTATCCCCATAAAACTACAATGATTAGTAATAATTTCTGTGTATTGAGCTGAAAATGTATTAAGAACTGTTCTATGTAGTTGGCAATGATAAGATCTTTTGTTTACCTGAAGATTCTATGAAGTAAACAAAATCATCGATCCCACATTATAGAGGAAGAAGTGATAGTGCAAATAGATTAAGTCTTTTGTCCAAGGTATCACAATTAGAGAGCTAGTAAATGTAAGAGAACCAGGAGATCAGTGAATCTAAGAAACTTAGTTCCAAGGCCTGGAGTGGTGGCACACGCTTTTAATCTCAGCGCTTGAGAGGCTGAGACAGGAGGATCGCACAGGTTCGAAGCCAGCCTCAGCTACTTAGTGAGGCTCTCAGCAATTTAGTGAGACCCTGTTTCCAAATAAATTATAAAATAGGTGTGGGAGTATAGCCCGGAGGTAGAAAAGCCTCTGGGTTCCACCCCCAGTACCACAAAAAAAGAAAAAGAAAGAAATATAGTTCCAGGGCATTAGCATGGTTAGTCACTTCACAGTACCACTTCTCAAATTTATTTTAAAATTACACTCATGCTTCCTTACATATCACATAACCCTAATCAGTAAATTCTTGAACTTTGGTTGAAGTAGACTCTTGTTTCTGCTATGCTTTTTTTCTTTTTTTAGAGGCTTGTGCGTGCTAGGCATGTAGTCTGCCACTAACATACATCCTCATCCCTGTTTTATTTTGTTTTGAGATAGCGTCTAAGTTTCCCAAGCTGGCCTTGAACTTTTAATCCTTCTGATTTGGCCTCCCAAATAGCTAAAATAACAGACATGTACCTCTGCAATCAGCCTCTGCTTGGCTTTTTTTTTTTTTTGGGGGGGGGGTCAAAAACACAGGCCAACATATCCAATACTATATTGTGCTACAACCATTCTCCATTTTATCAGTAATATTATCCTTTACTAATACCTCTTTATTAATGTTTTCTTTATATGTATTTGTTTGTAGATATGTGTCCATCTGATATAATCTTCAACAATTAGGTCTTTTTTTTTTTTTTTCTTGCAGGTCTGGGGATGGAACCCAGGGGCCTTTGACTTCCGAGCTACAGCCCTTGCCCTATTTTTTGTCTTTATTTTGAAACCGGGTCTCACTGAGTTGCAGAGGGCCTCACTAAGTAGCTGAGGCTGTCCGCGAACCGTGATCCTCCAGGTCTCAGCCTCCCGAATACTGGGATTACAAGTGTGTGCCACAATGTCCGGCTAATTAGGTCATTTTGGTAAAAAGAAAACATTTTAATCAGAAATCTTAGCCCCGCCCCAAATTTTGTAATTTATCATGGAATTTTTATTGATCTACCCTACTTATGTATTAAAATATTGAAAATTCAAGAACATAGATTTTAGTTATTGTTATCTCTCAACCTAATCTTTAAGAAAGGTTTTGATAAACTCTATATTACCTCTACATCTCAGTAACTAACTTATCCACTGGATAAATATAATACCCTTTGTGTTTGTGCACGCGCACGTGTGTGTGGGGGGGTTTACTGGAGATTACACCTAGGGACAATCTACCTTTGAACTAAACCCCCAGTCTTATATTCGTTTTTGGTTTGTAACAGTTCACTAGGTTTCCGAGAGCCTGGCTATGTTGTGAGGGCTGCGGCTGTCCTCAAAACTGTGATCCTCCTGTCTCAGTCTCCCGAGTACTTGGATTACAGGTATGTGTCACCTCATACAACTGATAATACAATTTTAACATGAAAACCAATGACTGTGAAAAGAATTTCTCCTCTACCAATCACTGAATCTTAATACATGAATGATGAATTTCTTCTTTTATAAATCGATTGGGAAAAGAGGAGAGTTTAAGAAAAAAATGTTGGTATTATCACCTGTTCTGTTACCAATTTTGTGCTTGACTTTTGACAAGTCTTTTAATTGTCTTTTTCTTTAATTAAAATATATTCACAACATTGATTATTATATATGCAAGTACTTTTAAAGGAATTTAGGACACTATAATAATCATTTAATTATTAATAACTTAATACAATTTGTTGCATATGGTTGGGGATGGATATCACACAACTGCCAGGTGCATAAATAAAAACAAATCATAGTAGAATTTGACGGTATAAACTAAACTATTCCACTAATTACTCTAATTGCCTATTATTTTTTAAATGTGGTAGAAATATACCTACCAAGGTATATTTTACTACCTGTGTTAGAAACAAATTAAATCTCTTAAGAATATAGCTCTATGAAAGAAAGAAAGTTAGGACCTAGGATCTCAAACAATAGCTGGTTATGATAAAGGGCATAATTTTATTTCCTTCATAAGAAATTAAGCTTCAAAAACACCTAGTGAGAATGTTCTGTGAATGACCTCATGGCAGGAACATAGCCTGGAGGGGAAAATGCAATCTGCTTTAATTGCTTTCACTCTGGGTTTCTAGTTTTTATCTCCTGCTTCCATCCATTTTTTATTTGTTTAGAATCATTGATAGCATATGTGTATATGGGATTATAAATAACTTCTATTTTATACATTGTTACTTTTTATATATTTTAGGTATTTCACAATCTGTAACTATTATTTTTATACTTTTATGGGTACATTATGATTATGTCATAAGGTGGTTCAAGGTCATACACACAAACATGCACAGATCTCGGTGAGTTTCCCTTCTGATCCCACCCTGATCCCCACCCCATCCCATACATGATAGTGAGACTGGCAGTGACAGCTTCATACATGGGCACAGCATAATTTGAATCATTTATCTTATTAGTTCTTCTGTTTTCCCCTCCCTACCTCCTTCCTTTCTCTATTTCTTCCCTTTCCACTACTCCACTGTTCACTTTACTCAATTATCTAAAGTCCCTTGTCAGGCTTGGTGGCGCACACTTGTAATCCCCGCGCTTGGGAGGCTGAGACAGGAGGATCACACAGGTTCAAAGCCAGCCTCAGCTACTTAGTGAGGCTCTCAGCAACTGTTTCCAAATAAAATATAAAATAGGTCTGGGAGTATAGCTAGCCCAGAGGTAGAAAGCCTCTGGTACCACCAAAATAAATAAATAAATAAATAAATAAATAAATAAATAAATAAATAAATAAATAAAGTCCCTTTTGTTTCCTTTTTCTCTTTATTTAGCTCTCTTATTTTTGTTTATTTCAAATTTTGTGGCCATTTAATTTATATAAAACACTAAGCTACCATAAAAAACTTAGTCTGCTGGCACAATGAATTATGGCACAAATTTAATGACAAAGCAGTACACTAAGAAAACTTGAGAACATAATATTCTCATAAATATTCATAAGAAATTACATTTAGATTCATCATTTATAAGGTTTATGTGTATAGTTGGCTCCTTGCACATAAATCTGTATCTATTTGAATACTCTTCATACCTTTTAAAAGAGTTACTTTTTAAAAAGTTCTAATCTCCAAATACAAAAATATCAAAAAGTTACAGAAATTTAACATTGATAAATGAAAGTTTCCCTCAGAAGACTCTCTTCCATAAAATTTGAAAGTTTTAATGAATCTTTAATTTGATTTGACAAATATTTACTGAATACAGACATATGCCTTTCATTTGTACCCCTCCTTTCCCTTAAGAATTAATAACCTAGTTGATAACCTCTTTGTTAAAAGAAAGTAATAGTCTTGGACTCTTTGTCAAAACAGCATGTTTATATATGAACTACTTGATATTCATGTATCTCTTAGTAGAGTAATGCAGTACAAAACCATTAATCTACTATTTCATTGATTTTCAGATTGAAAACAATGATATCACTTTACTCCAGCCTACATAATTTCAAAACTATAATTTTCATGGGACACTTTAGTATATGAAAAATGCATAATATGTAAGGTGTTACTGCTTCCATTTGCCTAATATTTCTGGATTTATGACAGTAGTAAAAGGAGAGAATTTAAATCAACACACATATACAAAAACAACAATTTTATTCATATATTATTCATAAATATTTTAAACTTTTCCAGGGGTAAATATAATATGTAGTTGTTTTCTGTAAGCATGGATAAGGATGGATCATCATAGATGAAGCCCTTTGGGGGCCATGAAGTAGAATGGGAGGTATGGTGGGTCCATCATTAATAGGGGTTTTTTATAACCAGCTTTCATATCAACTGCCTCTGGCATTATGCCAAAAGAGCAAAAATTTCCTAAAAGAATCTGGATTTTTTTTTCTTTAATATGAAAATAAATACATTTTTGTTTAGTTTACTCAGTAAAGTTTAAATAATACACCAAAGTTTTAACAACATGCATCAAAACTATGTATGAAAATTCATGGATAACTAAGACTAAATCAGTCTTTTAGAAGGAAATACTATACTATTAAATATTATTTCCCCACTTTTCATAGGTACCATTTATTAGAAGAACTAATATCATGAATATTTCTTCTAGACATCTGTTGCTTACATTTGAGAATAAGTCTGTGTAAGAAAAGAAATTTTGCAACTCATGGCTTGTGTATTGCTAAGGAAACTTAATGTATTCATAGCAAATGCATAATTAAAGCAATATTATGTATTCTTTTTAGGGAACTGTAATTCAAGTTAAAATTTTCTGAAATGCAAATTTATGTAAAAATTAAATATCAGGTAATAAATTATTTTCATGTTTGTTCCATAAAATAATTCACATCTAAAATGGAAGAAGACAGTATTCAAACTGTTTCTCTTTCTTGAAGGGTCCTATTTCTAGCCACTAGCGGTTAGGCACCAGGCAGGCTTTCTTAATAGGGAGAAATAGAATGGTTAGAAGAAATCACCACACTCAGCAGGCTGCTGACCTATTTTATTATTATAACTCATAAGAACTATTAATACATTTTTCCAGTAACGCTACAATGATTTGTCAGCAAATTACTTACCTTTTGTTAGAACTTTAAACAATTTTGTTATGGCAGTACATTCTATTTAGAAAATATTTAATACTATCATAATAATACAAATTCTAATATATAGAAATTCAAATCTAAAATATATTACTGTACTTCAAGAAAAAAAAATATATATATATATTATTCGTTTTGTAGATGTATTACTTTAGCTTCATTTTGATTACTTTATTTCCATCCATCACTAAGTATTTGAATGGGCTTTGTAAGACAGAAAGCAAATTTATTTTATTTGGCCTTTATACATTTGATAAAATACCCATAGATACTATCATCTTAGGTTTCCATATTCTATTTTTATATGATAATTTACATATGAATAGTACTTACTGCTTTTTTACCCTCAAAATCATGAACTTAAGAGACATCAGCAAACAACTCTTTATGCTCAGGTCCCATCTGGTATACAATAATAATAATAATTATACTTTGAACTAGAAGTGACCAAAGTACCTTGGTCCCCACTATGTTTGAATTTCCTGATCTGGGGCCAGCGAATACTAGTTGGTGAGTGAGTGACTCTTTAAATTAATTTTTAAAGAGTATTTTAATCAGAAATTTATAAAGAGTACAAAGAAATTAGCTGAGAAAAATCAAGACTACTTTTATGAAATAAAATGCACATGAGAAACAGTTAATATAAGAATAAATATGTTAAGTAAATTACAAACACCATAGTTAAAGGCATAAAATAGTTATAGCATTGACTCTAAATTTCTCATCATAGGTTAGATATAGATATTTAGTTCATGGGATATAGGTTTATATAAGAATATGGATATTAATAAAAAATAAAGTTCGAAAGATTTAAATATATATAGTCCTTAGTGACATTTAAGGAAATAAATAATATAAAAATTGAAGACATGAAATAGAAGAAAAATGTAAAAACTTTGCTAAATGCATCAATCGTTATCATTAATCATTTAGGACCAAAGCCAAGTATGGTGCTAAATGGTACAACTTTGGTACAACTACCACACCTATACCCAACACTGATTGGCTCATCTATTCTGATATCATGTCTCTAATCTTGCTTTCACAATATCAATATTTGTGTTTCTACATCTAAAAATATGTCTTTTGTGTCAGAGCTCATATGCTGATTTTAGAGAGTTTGTTTTGTGACTGAAGTTCTATACCTAGACTTTCATTTTTTATTATTAATTTTCTTAGCTGTTATTTTTTATTTATGTAGCATTAGGTATTCTAATGCAGTTTAGAGCAGAAATTATGGAGTTAAGTATACATACATTCATCTTTTGATATTTTCTACACATGTGGCACTGGATTATTTATTTTTTTAATTTAATTTAAATTTTTTATGGTACTGGGGTTCCTGGAATCCCTTCTACCTCCGGGCTACACTCCCAGACCTATTTTTTTATAATTTTATTTGGAAACAGGGTCTCTTATGCCAGCGTGGCTGGCTTCGAACCTGCACGATCCTCCTGTCTCTGCCTCCCAAGCGCGAGGATTACAAGCATGCGCCACCACGCTTGGCTGGGTTATTTATTTAGCTTCTAAAATTTTCAATTTTATGAACCATGAACTGGGGGCTAATAGTGCTCACCTTATTATATTGCTATGAGGATCAAATAAGATAGCATGTTTGAAAGCACAAGGTTTTATATGTAGCAAAAGCATAACTGCAGTGAGGTGTTGTTTGTTTGTTTGTTTGTTTGTTTGTTTGCTTTACTGGAGATAGAACCCAGGGGAATTCTACATCAGAGCTACACACTCATCCCTTTTACTTTTTATTCTTTATTTTTGTAACAGAGTGTCACTGAATTGCAAAGGGCCTCCCTAAGTACTCCTCCTGTCTTAGCCTCCAAATGACGAAATTACAAGTGTGTGCCAACACGCCCAGCTGCAGTGTGATTTTTTTAATATAATAGACATTCACTTCTCCACTATAACACTTTTTGTGCAAGCTTTTTGGTGTTTTGTTAGGTTTTCTAAAATGCTATACCTTTAAGATGTAAAATACTAAATTTTTAAGTTCTAAAGATTCTATCAAAATTATCTGATACAAAAATTATCCTGCTTCTGTTTTTCCCCTCTTATCACAAATATCCACAATGTAAAAGAATTTCTGATCTTTAAATATGCATTCTTAATTGTTTTCAGCCCTCCACAGTAGAATTACAAATGGAAATAATGTTTTAAAAATGTCAAGGAAATGAAAGCTAATTTAAAAGTAAATCTGTAGGCTAAAAACAAAAAGAAGAAAAGGTACCTTTAAAATGAATTGCAATTTCAAGAAAGGTGTTTTGTATAACTTCAGGATATAATGAAGACTGAAGTTTAGATTACATTAGATTAAACAAAGCACAAACATAACACACCATACACACACATGCGAATATATACAGACATGTTCAAAGAAAAATAAGACATTAATTTTTTTCTTCAATAAATGTGCTCACCACTAGACAATCAGTATACTGCCCTAAATTATATGTACTTCATAGAGACTTAAGAATAGTTCTTTTCCTCTTTCAATGTTTCAATGTTTCAATAGTTGCTATTTTTCTGAATGATACCTAGAGAAAATTTAGAATAATAACTGTTTATTAATCAAAATTTTTGTCCAAGTGATGAATCATCTTTTGGCAGCTAGTACTAGTGTTTCTATACTATACACTCAGTATGTAGCTAGATTATAGATCTGCATATTTTCTTCTCCCCAAAAACTATCTGTATTACTGTCTTCAGTGTACATTTTGCTTCCTTATAGGTAAGTAAAATGACAGATCTTTAATCAAGGAGATGCCAAAGATCTGAAAAGTGAGCTGATAAAGCCCTTGTTTTGTTCTTTAGTTGTACAAGCTTCCATAAAAACATTCCTCAAAGTTTTGATGGTAAGTGACTAAATTCAAACAAATTAATGGGTCAGGTACTTTTTGAGCCATGTGTTTGAATAAGTCTCCCAAAATTCTTGTTTTGGAAACTGAATCACCAATGTTACAAGATTGGGAGATGGAGAGTATTGGATGGTGTTAATGTCATAGAGGATTTTCCCTCATGGACAACGTAATGCTCTTATGGAAAGGGTTTGCAAAGGCAGTGTCCCGGGCTTTGACTCTCTGCTCTGTATGGAAGAGCATTTCCCTCTCCAGAGATTGCACAATCTAGGTGCCATCTCAGAACAAGAGATCTAACCCTTGTAACCTTGGTCTTGCATGTCCTAGACTCCAGAACTATGAGAAATAACTTTCTGTTTTCCTTTTTTGTTTTGTTTCTTGTAAGTAGTCCACTTTGTGGTATTCTTTTATAACCTCACATAATGACCTAAGAATCTCTGGATGTGAAGAAAAAAAGAAAACAAAAAAATTATTTGAACTTATATTCTGGTGTGAGGGACACAGAAAAGATAAATAACAAAGTAGAGAAATAATTGCTAAATTTTTATGACTTTTTTTATCTCCATTCAGGTCATCTTTACCTTTTTCTTTCTAACATATGAGAGAAAACATATGATATTAGTCGACTGTGTCTTGCTTATTTTACTTAACATGATATCATTTAGCTCCTGCAAACCTGATATTATGGCTCTGTTTATAATAGCTAAAATATAAAATTAGCCAAGGTGCCCATTCACAGAGGATTATATAAAGAAAATATGGAATGCATATACAGTGGAGATATAAAGAATGGTATTATATCACTTGTAGAAAATGCATATTGTTTTAATATTTAAATGCCTTTCAAAGTTAAGATTGAAATCTATATATTTCATGAAATTTTTTCTAGCAAAAACTACTACTAGAAACAACACTGGAAGCATACAAAGCAGAAGCTATGTATGTTGTGTCTACAACATAGCAAGAGCTAAACATCACACTAAAAAGCTGAAGGAAGGAATTATTCTGTACTGTAGCAATGTTTAAAAAACAATGCATCGAGATTATGTGTACGTATTTGAATTTTTGAATTAAAGTATGTGTCAGTTTTCAGAGGGTAAAATGTACAAAAACATATGCTATAACATATACATTCACATGAACATGAAAATGAAGTTTAGTTGTAAAAAAGAAGCCCTATCATCTGATATCATATTCATGGAAACAAAACCATACTTTATCTAAACATTTATGGAAATAAAGATAAATCAGATCATCCTAGTAAAAGCATTTAAAAGATTTGAGTAAAACATTGAACATATAAAATGTAATATACAAATTACTTACAACCATTTTATTTAGAGACACCCAGCAATCTGGTGGGAATTCCTGCAGTAGTGGTACCAAGAACTGAAGACAGCCATCCCAGTGGCACAGGAGAAGCATCATGCCAATGAGGTTGAATATTCTCACCACTGCACTGGCGAGGTCGTAGGTCATGTGGAATATCTGTTGACAAAAACAATTCAACTCATTAAAATCATTTTTAAAGATAAAAAACAAGCACACTACTAGTATTAATAGGATTGAGGTTAGTGGAATAAGTATTAATAAAAAGACAAAACATGCTTTTAGAAGGAGAGATTCTATTTCCTTATCTTGCCAATAAGTTTGCATTCTGCTTTATGACTATTATACAAAGCTGTGGGTTTTTCACAAGAAACAAAAATACCATGAAATGTAAACTGTAAAGAACCTTGGTTTTGCTAGTGGTTTTTATTACTGTCTTACTGTACCTGTTGTCAAGGTTACTTTATAACATAAGTGATTATATTTGCTGAAGGACAAAGAAATCTAAGGGCTTAAAACTATAAACAAAAGGATTTTCATTGAAAATTTTAATATTATAGCTGTGTGAATGAAGGTGCTTTTTAAATTGTGCATACTAAACATGAATAATGACCTTCAATGAAAAAGTTACCCAATGTTGCTGTAAACACAAGTAATATTTTTAAAAAATTATAACTATTTCCATCAATTTTCCATATTCTTATGACACAGATTTTTGATTTCTATAAATATTTCTTATTTGTATTTTAAGGAAAATTTTACAGTAGGTAAGATTATGTTAGAAATCATAAAAATCAAACATTAAAGCTCAAAATAACATCTAGAAAGTAATAAAAATAAAAACATCTCCAGCCTTACATAAATAAGTACTTGTTCTTCCAGTTATTAAAAAAAATAGAATAAGAACCTTAAATTCCCTTCAGATGCTTAGCAATTCTCCCACTACTAATATTTCACCTAGTCTAGAATTTGAAATTAAATTTGAAAACAGACTACATTCTAGAAAAAGGTTACCTTTTAGTGTTAAACAATTATTATACCAATAAATATAATTAACATATGTATAATACATAGACACATTGAGATATTTAAAATAACTGTTGAAAATTAAACAAGGGTATTTTAAAATAAAGGTAACATATCTTGATAAATTATATGTAAAACATGATAAAAACTCTGAAAAATTTGTATTTTGATGTAGAAACCCTATTTTTGTAAGAAAGTTTATTATTATTATTATTATTATTATTATTATTATTATTATTATTTGGTTAGTGGTACTGGGGTTTCTGGAAACCTTTCTATCCCCAGGATACACTCCCAGATCTATTTTTTTATATTTTTATTTGGAAACAGGGTCTCTTAAACCAGCGTGGCTGGCTTCGAACCTGTACGATCCTCCTGTCTCTGCCTCCCAAGTGTGGGGATTACAAGCATGTGCCACCATGCCCAGCCTGAAATTTTATGATTATAAGATGGGCATTTTGAAGTTAAAATGACAAGTCATCTATGAGTTTGCTTTTATAAATATTTTTAATTTTATACATGCCTATGCACATTCTTACTTTAAACAATCTTCCTTTTGATGCAATAATTATACTGATTTGATTAAAAAATTAATCTTCGTAGAAATGTGCCCACTGTTAGAAATTCCTTTTGAAATAAGACAGCAGGTCCCAGATTTTTTTTTTTTTTTTTTTTTTGTGGTACCTGGGATGGAACCCAGGGGCATTCTACCTCTGAGCTACACCCCCATCCCTTATTTTTTAGTCTTTTTATTTTTGAAACGGGGTCTCACTGAGTTGCAAAGGGCCTTGTTAAGTAGCCGAGGCTGTCTACAAACTTCAATCCTCCGGTCTCTGCCTCCCAAACGCTAGGATTACAAGCATGCGCCACCATACCTGGCAGTGTCCTAGATTTTTATGGCAAGGAATCACACATTTTGATAGCCATCTCTAGGTACAATAATGCAGTTTACAGAACTAAGATTATATTTTCTCTCAATTAATTTCTAATTTTGTTTTAAATTTAGAAACATCCTTTCTGTATTAGTCCCTCTGATATTTCTGTTACTGAATTAGTAAATAGGAACTGTACCAATATTTTCCTATTAAAATAACATGGTAGCATATAATTTTTAAAAAGTTTTTTAATAAGATAAGAAAGAAAATCATCATAAATTTATAATTTTTGTTTGTTAATAGAATCTATATTTAGATTTAAATATTTCCTAAGAAAGTAGCTCAAGATTTCTTGCGAGCGCTACATTGAGAAATAGAAAAAATTGCATAATATAAGCTTCTAAATCAAACAGAAACTTAATATTCTCAGTCCAGTTATTTGGAGTAAACAATAACTAACCAAATATCTTGCTAAACTCCAGGGATTATAACCGTTTATGGTTTTCCAGTAGCAAGGAACACCCATTGTTCAATGATCAGGCTTTGCAGTGCAGTCTGGCATATGCTGAAGAACAATGATCCATGCCTAGTAAAGTTGACTTTTTTGCATTTTCTTATTCCCTTTAAGAAATTAGATTCTTATTGTGATATCTTAATTATTTCAGATTATTTTCTAAATTACATATGCTAGCACTTATTTGCAAATTCCTCTAAGAAAACCCTATTATCTCTGAAATGTTCTCTAGAGAAACATAACCATATAGAAATATTCTCAGAGAGAAAGTTAATGAGAATATAAGACCTTCAGTAACATATTAGATATACATTTTTGCTTCTAAGCAATTTCATGAATTCTGTAACAGAATAATTTTTAGAGTTGATTATTTTACCCCATTTCTATGTCCACCACCACAGTGTCAGTATATAACAATTATGTTATATTTATATACTAACTACTATACACAAATACTCAGTAATAGCTCACATAATTATTCATAACAAATCTCCCTTATGGCTTTTAGTATTATGTATTCAAAAGTGACCTCACTTTTTGGAGCTATCTCAAAATCTTACTTTGGAGAAGGTGCACGCACATTGATTATTTTGACACTGACTAACCTCAAATAGTCAAATCATAAATGTATATCTTTATATAACATAAAAATAATATTATAATCTATAAAATACTACCTTCCATGAATACATAAATATGGGAAGTATTTAGACTGAATTACATGTATTTTTGAACTCTTATAATTAATATTCTTTGGCATATATAATCATTACAGGTGAACTAAATGCTGAGATTTAATGGCCCTGTTGAAACCCTACTCATAGAAAATTTTGAATAAGAGGACTTCTTTGAAGAGCACACATGTGTAGATAAAGACATTTACCAAAGAAAGAAATATCAGATAAATTTATCAATTGTCATTATATCTTAATGTTTAGGGAAGTTTGTAGGATAAATCTGTGGCTTCACACACCTTACTATCAAGTAGTAAATGTTACTGATTAACCAGTATTTTTAGATTTTTTTCCACCTGTGAAGTGTATATTCATAAACAATAAATTTTTGTCCAAATAAATTATCTTAATGTCACTGTATGCAAACTTGACTTCACTCAAAAATGGCACCTTAGGAAACACGCAGAAAATTGTTGATAAATGAGTGAATGAGAAAGATAAATGGGGTTTAGCAATGATGGCATACAAATATTTTATGGTCTTAGAAACTTTTGCTTCCATATTTTAAACCAGTGAATTTAGACAAATGAGCAAAAATAATAATAACTTTCATTATTTTCTAATGCCTTCCAACTGATTTGACTTGAAACCTGAGTTTTGTGCTTCAAAGGTAGGCAGCAAAAAGATAGATCACTCAGATTCACCAGCAAAATATTCTCAAGTAGTACTTTCTTTTATTTAAACCAAAAAAACCAGATTACAAAACATGTCAGCAGAAAGCACTGCACATATTTGTTCAGCTTAACACATTTTGTTCTTCATATGTCTTCAATAAGTGACCATAAATTTATGACCATAAATTCTCTTTGAACTTATTTTATGTTATATTTGTAGAATTCTGCCTATATTCCTATTACCCCATGTAGGCTATCTAACTAACTTTTCCAAACAGAATAATAGTATAAGTAAAATATTGAGAATCACTAATCATGCCAAATATTTGCAGAATTGCTTCTCATAAATATGTTTCATAACATTTTTCTAGGATCAATAGATACTTCATCTTGTTTTTAAAAGTTAAAATTCTAAACTGTGCTTTGTCCTTATATCCACAAATTAGCTTTGTTTTTTCAAAATGTTTTCACATTGTTTCTTGATTAACTGTATTCAAAGTATCACGATCTATTAGCCATAACATAAAAGAAGGGACCTTAATCTAGTCTTAGATATTTTACCTAACTAAAAATGTCAAAAATAACTGAAGCCGGGCGTGGTGGCACATGCTTGTAATCCCTGCGCTTGGGAGGCAGAGACAAGGAGGATCGCGCAGGTTCGAAGTCAGCTGTGCTAGCTTAAGAGACCCTGTTTCCAAACAAAAATATTAAAAAAAATAGGTCTGGGAGTGTAGCACAGAGGTAGAATGGCTTACAGGAACCCCAGTACCACCAAAAAAACAAAACAAAACAAAAAACAAAAAATTGAAGACTATGAATAACATATATTGATCTGGTTTGAAGTCTTTGACTTCACAAACTGGGATAACTATGAACTAGTTTTGTAACTTCAGTATTGATTCAAAACCTTCAATATAACTTCATATTTTTATTAGAATAACACTAAAGAGAATCAAATGGCCCAGAAATGGCTCTATTAACTCAAAACATTCTCATTTATAAAGATCTAGAAGAAGGTAGGATATTTTATCTCTTTTTATAAATCTGGACCTGTACAACTTGTCACTACATATATGTATAATATATGCCATATTTATGTATATGACATCTGACAGAATATGAAAAATATTTAAATTCTTAAAGTCTTCTACTGCATATATATCGACATATATATACATATATATCATATATATATATATATATATATATATATATATATATATATATGATCAAGGCTCAATGTTGTAGTACAAATCAATGGTAAAATCAACATCTTAAGAGCCCTATTATTCCCTTTGCAAGTTTTACCCTGAAAACTATTTACATTATCCCATCATGCTTTAGGTACAAAGTGCAGAAAGTTTTGCTTGATGGAGAGGATACCACTCTTCACAGTAATGGACACTGTTCTAAGACTGTAGTAATTGTACTAATGGTATCAGTCCCTGTTCTAAAGAGGATGATTTTTCTCCATGAGATAACCATAACTTTTTTCTTACCATAACCTGTAGAAAAGTAAACCATTAGGACATTCAAATTAATCAGCATATTCTAATAATTAAAATGCAAGTATCCATTTCCCAATCTTTCCAAGCATTGTTCTATCTTTAAGATGTTGTGCATTCTTGTTTGCTGGGTTCTTCTTTCCATACCTCAAAAACTCTTCCTACAATTTCAGTGAACTCTTAAGATTTCATCATATATATATATATGCATTGAACATTAAATTTCAAGCTATGTATTATATTTTTTAAATCATCAAGTAATTATTGTTAATTGTAGAGAAAAATGAGAAAATTACTAAAAAAAGATAAAGTAACCAATGTGTTTGTCCTCTGAATTTTTTTTTAAAATTCTCTACTATGGAAAGACATAACTTGAAACTAGAAGACAAGTCTTCTAGTTCTGAGTTTGTGTGAATCAGTTTTTAAATTTTGCCTTAGATTTTCTATAGGAAAAAAATGAGATGGAGATAAGGTCCTCTGAAGAACAACTTTGGTTTGTTTATCTCTCACAGCCCAAAGATTTGTGTGCTGGAAAGTTGGTCTCCAATGAAATGCTACTGAGAGGTATCAAAATGTCCTTAAAAGCAGCTATTAAGAAGTGAGGTGTAATGCAGGTGATTGAGACTTGGGGAGAATGCCCTCAAAAGTTACATGAATGTCTTTCTTGAGAAACTGGGTTAGTTCTCTTAAGATTGAATTTGTTCTCACAGAATGAATTAGGTCTTTTAGTGCTTACTAGAAGAGTGGGATGTTAGAAAGTAGGATGGCTAGCATCTTTCTTCTCTTTTTTACTCTCTCATAAGCTCCTTTGAAATGTGTCACCTTCCCCTTGTTTCTTCCCCATAGTATAGTCCAGTATGAAGCTTCTGTCACCAGAAGCTGATCAAATGACTATGATATGCTCTTTAACCTCTAGAATTGTGAACCAAAATAAACCTTCTTTCTTTATAAATTATCCAGCTTTATGTATTCTGTTATAGCAATAGAAAATAGACTAAGGTAAGTATAAAATTCATGTGTAAAATTCCATAATATCTTTTACTTAAAAAAATAAAAATATGTCGGTGTGGTGGTGCACACTTGTAATCCTAGTACTTGGGAGGCAGAGACAGGAGGATTCCAGGTTCATAGCAGCCTTCATCAGCTACTTAGTGAGGCCATCTGAAACTTAGTGAGACCCTGTTTCAAAATAAAGAATAAAAAATAGGACTCGGTGTAGCTGGGAGGTAGAATGTTCCTGGGTTCCATCTACAGTACCACAAAAAATGTGACTGGAGGTGTAGCTCTGAAGTAGAATGCCTTTAGGTTCAATCACCATTAAAAATATGTTTATTATATGATTGTAATATAATTATGATGACTATATATATATATGTTTGGCCTTACTGAAAATTCAGACATATAAAACCACAATAATAATAACTAATATTATTTTTGGAAGATACACCTAATCTAAAAACATGTCTTTATATAAGCACTTTATCTTAAACTTTTATTGGTAAAACAAAAAATAAGATATAATAAGAAAAATATAATTTAATTAAAATATGTCTGAGGCATTTTAAATAAATTGTACTCTTTTCTAGATAAAGTTAAGAAAGGAGAAAAAAGAAATAAAACTGGCTTCTGAAAACACAGCCAAGATGAAAACAATACTTGTATGTAGTGGTCATCAAGCTACGTAATGCATTGGCACACCATCCTGTTATTCTGGCCTGATGCACCAGTCAAGTTCAAAATGCTCATTAACTTGAGTGGTTTGTGTCAGAGATGCTCTGGGGTAACAAATAGTTTTGGCATATGCTTCCACGATAAATCACTGAGCACATGATTTTGGTACGAAGCCCATAAAGTAGAACTACAAATTTTAGTGAAGAAATTACACATTCTGCCATTTGATGAAACCTAATAAGGGAGAAAAACATATTGGTGCAACTCCCCCAAAAGGAAACTAAACCTTAAAAGTAAACAAGCATTGGCAAAGTTTCTAGCAGCCCAAGAAACACTTGAGTAAGATTGTGATCTATTGAAAACTGGAATAATTTCAGATTCACAAGTTGGACACATTTCAAAACTAGGAAAAATTTATAGTGCTCTATCAATAAAATGGCACATCTAGATATTTTCCAGACCATATGAAGTGTTGCAAATACTTAACTATTTCAATTGTTGTAAGACTACCATATAAATAAGCATGTGTGGAAGGGTCCTTATAATCATAAGCCTTAATTTTTCTTATCACCATAGCCTACCTATTTAACATTTGTGAAGAGAATAGTGCAATGGCAGGCACTCATCCCTGGCTTGTAGAGCTGGCAAATGCCCTACCAGCCCCTCACTGCTAACTCACTTTTTCTCTAAAGACCTCTCACCTGTATTAACCAGTACTCAGCTTACTTTAGACCTGCTACAGAGTTGTAATTGTTGTTCCCTTTTACATGTCTTCCTGTGGCTCCCTTTAGTTTGTTGAAACTTTAGGAGGTAGAGAGTGGATAGGCAAGGTAGTAGGCACATGTTTGAGAGTATACTTTTGTCTTTCCCTTTTAATGACACCTTGTCTGGGTATAGAATTCTAGGTTGAAAATAATAACTTGCAAAATATTTAAAATATATGACTTCATTTCTTTTAGCAGCTAGTGAAATGATATCTTTCCCCAAACATGTGTTTCATTTTTTTAGTGGATAGAGAGTGTTCCATGAGGATGAATAAAAACTGTTCAGATTCTATATGTGTAAGCAGAGGGTGTGAGGCAGGATATGGAGGGGCAATGGGGACCTAAACTAAGCTCTCTTTCTCTGTTTAGGATTACTACTCAAATATGTTCTGCATTATATTTTTTTACTCCAATTTTAAATATCTCGATGATGTCATTATTTGAACTAGTTTCCACTTCTTCTGTAAACTCTTTAGCATAATTCAGGATGTGATTTTTCTTTTATTATGTTACCTTTCATTTTTCATCTCGTTGATGCTATTTATTTGGTTGATACTGGTCATTGAGCCCAGGGGCATTCTATAGCTGGGATAAAACCCTATCCTTATTATTTTTTATCTTTTTTAATTTTTTAAAGTGGGTCACACTAAGTTCCTAAAAGGTCTAGCTAAGTTCCTGAGGTTGGACTTGAACCTGTGATCCTCCTATCTCAGCCCCCCAAGTCCTGAGATTCCAAGCATGTGCCACCACATTAAACACCATTGTTTTTCAATCTTTCAAACATTTTAGCTTAAAAGAGCCTCTTGAACATGTTCTTTTATGTTTTTAGGTATTCTTGCTCACTTTGATTCTTTAATTGTGCTATATATTTAGAAGATATCAAAAGCACATGTGAGTCTTATCCATCTTTTCAGAAATATTTATTTTACAAGTTACACCTTACCCAAACATTACAGTTACTAAGCCTGTCATTATAAGACTAATATAACGCAAATTTATAATTATATGAACTTTCTGGATTAACTGTTTTGTTCCAATGAGCTATTGGTCAATACAAGTATCAATAAACCATTGCTTCAATTAGTTTACCTTTGTCCACATCTCAGCTATCCTCCCCAATATTTCTCCTTGGAAATAGTTTGTGTTTCTCACACTTACATTTCAAAATTAGTTTTTCAAGTCTCTCTCATTTATAAAATAATGTTGTGCTTTCTTGTCACGGATTTAACTCATAAGATAATTTGGATCTATAATTTTCAACATTATAAATTACCCCCAAATTTAATCTTGATTTCCTTGAAAATACAGTCTACCTGGTATCCAGAAATAATTCAGTGTGTGTGTGTTTGTGTGTGTGTGTGTGTGTGTGTGTGTGTGCGTACACGAATGAGCATATTACGTATGTTAGTGGTGATTAAACCCAGAGACGTTCCACCTCTGAGATGCACTCCAGCCCTATTATATTATTATTATTATTATTATTATTATTATTATTATTATTATTATTATTAAATTTTGAAGCAGGGTCTTGTTAATTTGCTGAGGGCCTCACTGGTTTGTTGAGGCTAGCCTTTAACTTGCATTCCTCCTGACTTAGCCTCTCACATAGTGGAATTATAGGAGTTTCCCACTAGCCCCAGGTTCAAATTTCATAATATAAGTTTCCTGCTAAAACTTTCACTGGAGACCCAAAGAATTTCCATGAAGCTAAATACCTTGGCCTGAAATAAAAGGCCCTTTGTGACTAGCCCTCAGTACCACTATTTTATGGTCATCTGTCTCCCTTTCTCTAGAGATCTTTTGTGCTTAAAGCAAAATAAATTTGTCATAGTGCCCTTTATACAACATGAGTTCTATCTAAAAGAAAATATGTTGATGCCATCTCCTGTTTAAAATTCCTCAACAGCAGTGAGTTAAATTGTACGTACAGATTAAGTTGTTTCATCTATGGAATAAGACCCTTCATGATCTGGTAACATTACTTACAAGCCTTGACTATTTCCCTTTCTTTTAGCCTACACATTCATTTTCTTCTGTCATCTCATTTAAAAAATTTATGACTCACTATTTCCACTAATTTTGGTTATATAACCAGTGTCTCCATTAAAATACAAACTATTCAATGGAAAAGATCCTATCTTACAGTCTTAGCATCTCAAGGACTTGACATATAGCTGATTAGAATAAAAGTAGGTTGAATGGATAATGGATAAATGAAACCTACTATCTTTTAATACTTACTCAATTTCATTTTATGCAAAATAAATATACTGAAAATGTTTTAATCCACATGGCATTCACTTGAAAATAAATTGTAGCCGGGCGTGGTGGCGCATGCTTGTAATCCCCGCGCTTGGGAGGCAGAAACAGGAGGATCGCACAGGTTCGAAGCCAGCCGCGCGCTGGCTTAGGAGACCCTGTTTCCAAATAAAAAAATGTAAAAATAGGTCTGGGAGTGTAGCCCGGAGGTAGAAGGGCTTCCAGGAACCCCAGTACCACCAAAAATAAAAAATAAAAAAAATAAATTGTATATCCTTAAAACACTGAATGATTTTATTTAGATATTCATTTTCATGTCAATAATCAAAAACTAATCAAAGTCTGTTTCTGATATTAATATAATAGTGGATATAATGAGCATGTAAAATAAACTAGCAATTAATTCAATTTTGATTACACATAATGAGCACTTAACCCGTCCTAATGACTTTTATGGTCTTTGTCATAAGTTCTACACTCATCAAATTGTTATTAAACAAAGGAATTTGGTTTCTGCATTCTAAATTCATGCTATGCTGGCAGAATTTTAAAATATTACAAGATTGCCAATTTTTTATGTTATTACCAATGATTTGGGCTTTGGAGACTAGTTTGAATTAACAAAAGACTTAGTCTCCACTGATATTGAATCTGACAACATAACCCCCACTGTGTTCTAAGAAGTTCTGGATTCATTACCTGTTTTAGTTAACAGGCTAAGCTTGTAACAGACACCTACCTATACTGTGCCAAATCCACTCTAAAAAATGAGATTTGGGCATATACCCATTGAGTTGGCACTATTAAACTCAATAGAATTCAGTATTTTTGACAAGTTCTAAATAGAGGAGTACAAAAGGTTACTATCATTATTATCTGGGCTTTCATCCAGCATTCAAACTCACAAATCACTGTCAGGCTTTCTGCTAAATTCAGCATTGATTTTAGCTTCCACATTATTTCTTTCATTTGGTATATTTATGTAGTATGAGAGTGAAAACATAATATTTCTGTATTATGCTTAATAATTTATGTAGAGAAAATGCATTTTTATTTTAAGACTAAAAAAGGAGCAAAGTTTTAATATTTCTACCTCCATAATTCTGTAAGCCCCTTTTCTAATTCTGCTCAAGAAGAATCAGCATGTCCTGCAGAAAAAGGGTACCATAGTCAAGAGATCAGTTTATGGCTTGTATATTCAAAATAAGATAAATTATAATTTTCAGGACTCAATCTTAAATTAAAATATTTATAAAGCATTTTTTAAATTGCATGGCAAAACATCGGGAGTGGTGGCGCATGCTTGTAATCCCTGCACTTGGGAGGTAGAGACAGGAGGATCGCGCAGGTTCAAAACCAGCCGCACTGGTTTAGGAGACCCTGTTTCCAAATTTAAAAATATAGAAGAGAGGTCTGGGAGTGTAGCACGGAGGTAGAAGGGTTTCCAGGAACCCCAGTACCACCAAAAATAAATAAATAAAATAAAATAAATTGCATGGAAAAGAAGCTATAGGACATTATCATTACCCTTAACAAAAAGCAAAAGCATCCTCAAGATTCCTATAGATGCAGAAAATGCAAAAAAAAAAATCTTCTAAAGATTTGGAAACCTTATTATCCATAAAAAAAATTAGATAGCCACTCTTTAAAAGTGAGTTCAATAGACTGAATGTTTGCATTCATTTCCAAATTCACATGTTGAAGTCCTAAGCCCCAATAAAATTGTATTAGCAGATGGAGCATTTGAGAAGCAAGTAGATCTTGATACTAAAATCCCCATGATGAGGTTAATTCCTGAATAAGAAGGGACCAGAGACTGACTGATGACTCGCTCTCGCTCTCGCTCTCGCTCTCGCTCTTTTGAGCAAACAACAAAAAGTTAGCCTTCCCTAAACCAAGAAGATAGACCTTATCAGAAACCTTCATTAATGAAAGCTAAGAAAACATAAAGATGAGCAAGCAAAGGCGTTGAAGGGTACATAGTTATCCAGGTGGAGAATGAAGTGAGCATCCAGATCAGAAGATTGAAAATGAGCAGGCACAAAGCAAGGGAGAAGGGCAAAAGGAAACATCCTTCTAGTGCTTCTTCAGAGATACTGGCCTGTGTGTAAAACTGCTGTACCCCAGCAATAGTATTTACTAAGTACTATGGTATTTAAAATGGAGACAAAATTTCTCTCTCAAAATCTTTACCTTTCATAAAAATGTGTAAATACAAATTCATCAAAAATGAAAAATTTTAAGGGATGCATCATCCTTCAAACGAGTGGCGAACTCCAACATTGTTCTTAGGCGTTCAAACACTGGGTATTCTGTGCTCTTTAGAGAATCTCCTTAGGCAAGGAAACGATATGGCAGAGCTGAGGCTCAAAATACTTGTAATTCAGTTTTAGATGCACATGGTCCATCAGCTCACTCGTCATCACAGAGAATAGTCTTGAGATCTGGTCACTCATTTCTGTTTCATAGGTGGAGAGGTTGAATGAGATGGGGTATGCTTATGCAGTGATGGGTGTTCATCAAGAGACAGCTCTCATAATTCATCAGTAACACAGCCCAAGGTAATACAGGCCCAGGCAAATGCCGAGTGAATAAGTATCTATAAAATTTTACAATATTCTGACTGCAACAGTCATCAGAAAAGTCAAACAACTTATTCTCTTAAAGTTGGAAAGAAAATGGAAGACAGACAGAATCAGTGTCCTGACCACCACAATTATAAGAATTAAGACTGGCATCTGTACCTCCTTTAGAGATGTTATTATCCACCATGATGTATTTCTTTGACTCAGAAACTGTCTTTTTACCTGCTAAATTCCATGTGTGTGTGTGTGTGTGTGTGTGTATGTGTACACGCACCTGTGCATGTGTGAATTTTTCTGCATTTGTAATAAATCTCTGAACTTTGACATCTCTGATCATATTGAATAAAAGAGAATAATTTTATCATATATTTATATTTTGTTAAAATGTTTAAATTAATTTAAAATCTACCAATATTTTAATTATTTTGCTCAGAAGTCAATAAAAGACATTAGTATGTAAGGAAAATGCATTTTGGCTTATCTCTGCTTACTGAAACTTGATATTAAAAGCATTTATTCCCTGGAGTATCTAAAAGTGTACAGATCCTAGCAATTGTCAAATTACTCATCAACATTTATAAAAATATAAAAAACATTTATTCAAGTTAATACAAAAATAATTATCTACAATTCAAGTGGATAATGCAATTTCAATAGGAAATAATATTTTACCTATCACCATGAAAGACTAAAAAAAAAACATTTGTCTCTTTTCCACTGTAACACAATTAGAATAATATTATAAAATATGTACACCAGAATTTATTTCAAGGAAGGCATGATTTCTGTTTAATTATAAATGTGATCAACATTACTCCAGATAAAGATAATGTAATTTTACATTTAAGGACAATTTCCTTCTTTTTATTTATAGTTGTGTCTTAATTTATGGCTATTTAAATTTTCTATGTAAAGTTGTCTTTCATTTTCTTTATTAAAACCAAGATGAAAGAATAATAGAGATGGTTTGTGAGGAGTTAATGCTTATATACCAGGTTGGGGATTTTATATATAGCATATATATTCATTCCTTTAGGGCATAAGACAACAGCTATAAATTAGAATATGTACAAACCTTAATTATATTCCCAGCAAAAATAAATCTTATTTATTCAGAAGAAAGCATTTTATATTTACATAAAGAATATAAGTTAGAAAATGAACAAAATAACTTTATACTATGTTTTGGTTTTAGTCTTCTGAAAGAATTCTTAATTAACAACATAAAAAGAAGGGCTAAGCTATAATATTCAGAAACAAATATAATTTTCAAGTGACATCTATGCAACTAGCACATTCTCAAAAATTAAAAAAAAACAATAAATCATGCTCATGAGTCATATTTGCTCCACCACTTACTCTTTTAAGTGGCATTTAAATATATTTTCATTTTGTTGTTTAAAAAAATAAGCTACGAAGAAATTAAAGTGGCCACGGGTGCTTTGGATTTCTTGAACTTTTTTTCACCTCTTCTATAATTTCATCTCTCTCTTTTTCACACTTAGCCTTTGTTTCCTCCAGAAAAGTTTCCAAGTGTCTTTAAAGAGGGTATTGAAAATTCTTCCTCACATACTCCCACAGCTCACTGTGTTTTATTTTAGTATTTATCATACTGAACCGTAATTGCCTATTTGTCCTCTTCAATAAATTACAGTACTCCTAATTTACCTGTATTTTTAACTTTATACAAAGTTCAGGAAATACTTGTTGAATTATAAAAGTAAGAATTCAAATAAAATTTTAATATCATACATCTAGCTAATTTAGCTTTATATTATACTCAAGATATATTTATAGCATATTTAAATGATCATTATAATTATATCAGGGAGTTGGGCATGGCGGCGCATGCTTATAATCCCAGTACTTGGGAGGCTGAGACAGAACGGCCCCAGGTTTGCAACCAGCCTCAACAGTTTAGTGAGGCCCTCTACAACTCAGTGGAAATCTGTTCAAAATAAAAAATAAGGTTAAAGGTTTAGTTCAGAGGTAGAATGCTCCTTTGTTCAATCCCCAGCGATGTAAAAATAAATAAATACATAAGAATGACATCTAAGATAATTTTAAAATTATACTCTATACTCCCTAGTACATATCACTAAGTCAATGACACCATTATTCTTTATAGCAAGATGTCTCAAAATGAATTAGAACATTTCTTCCAGATCGGGAAACCTTTATATTTTATCACTTTATTGAGAAGTTGAGGATTCAACTGAAAGAAAGAGGTAGAAAGCCGATTATGATAATTTGGCCAGTCTTTCTCAAGGAAAAAAGGTAAGTAACTGTTCAATGAATGAAAATTGAGGAAAACAGAATAAACATTCAGAATGGTGCTGTAATGCTGATTTATTTTAAAAAAATGTGACAACTGAGTATCTAAAATGTCCTAAGGAAAAAATTGAAATATTTTTTGTTTTTATGGTACTAGAGATGGAACCTTTCTACCTCCAGGCTACACTCCCAGACCTATTTTTATAGGACAGCTCCTCCTGTCTCCACCTCCAAGCGTGGGGATTACAAGCATGCGCCACCACGCCCAGCAAAAAAATGGGAAAAATATTTTAAAGACAAACTGTTTTTGGAATACTTCAAGCCTGAAATAATGGTAATGTGAAATGATGGTAATGTGAACCCATAGGAGAGTTTCCAAATCCTATTATTTTCTTAAGTATGAAAGCATAATTATGAAAGTGGACAAGTTGTGAGTAGTAAAATTGCAAAACCATCTAAACCCATCCTCAGGGAAAAGGCTCAGGTATCTGGCTATTTTCCTCTTCATTTTCTCGCATTGCCTTGTTCAGTATACAGCAAGTCTTCATGTTTCCTCATGAGGGAACATTGTTCTGACCAGGAGAAGGAAAGCTCTGGGAAGAAGTGGTGCTAAGTGAAGGAAAAGAGAAAATTTCCTGCTAGCCATGGTATCATGGATTATCAAGGGGAAAAGAGCCCACCATCCATGGAAATACTTATATTTAGAGCATTCAGACAAATTGTCCTTGAAAATTTGAAGGAACACAATTTATTTGGTTTTGTTTTGTTTTATGGTACTGGAGACTGAACCCAAAGGCATTCTACCTGTGAGCAACATCTCCAGCATTAATTTTTTAAATTTTATTTCTTTGAATTTGAAACAGTTTTCACTAAGTTGTAGAGGGCCTTGCTGCTGAGGCTGGTCTTGAACCTGAAATCCTCTGTCTCAGCTTCCCAAGTACTTGGATTACAGGGATGCATCACCACACAGTGTGTGTGTGTGTGTGTGTGTGTGTGTGTGTGTGTGTGTGTGTGTGCGCGCGCGCGCGCGCATGTGTTTATACCTGCATTCATGTGTGCATGTGTGTGTTTAAGACACTTTAGATTGAACCCAGGGTTGTTCCACCCCAGAGTTACGCCCTAGACATGTTTTATTTTTGTTTGATTGTTTTGAAACAGAGTCTTGCTAGGTTGATGAGGCTGGCTGTCTTGGAATCCGCAATACTCCTCAGACTCAGGAATACTGGAATTACAGGTTTTCACTAACATGTCCAGCTACAAGTTCAATATATGATGCAATTTACAGATATTTACTTCACAAAATGTAAACAGAGTGTTTATTCATAGAAAAAATTAGATCAATGGCTTATGCTGGCAACTTTCTCTTTGTGGTAGGAAGGAATAAAAAGGGAAATCTACTGTACAAAGGCATCTCTCTGTAATATTAGAGTGCATGTAAACTTCCCCTTGTTGTCCATTAACATGCAGTATTCAAGAATTTATCTGAGTCAGGGGCAGTAATGCAAGTTTGTAATCCCAGTACTTGACAGGCCTGTACAGGAAGGTTACAGGTTTAAGGCCTGTACATAATTGAGAGGTATTTTGCCTAGTTGTTGTGGTGGTTGGTTTCTTAACTTAAAAATAGCCCAAGAAAAATCTAAAGGGGTATCCCTATGTAAAATAAATTAGACATGCCTCATTTCTCAAAATACAAGTAAAATGCCAAAAACAGAAATAATAACAGATGAAGAGTTAGAGGGGAACTCCAAAAAATAAAGAAAAATAAAAAGAAAAATTTATGTTGTGTTATATGGGGACCAAGAGATCACTGCTTGACAGCAAATAATTGATTTTATTCATGCATAAAACCTGAAAGGAGGCAATTGACCCAGAGAGAGAGATCACAAGTGTCAGGAGTCCACTTCCTTACGGTCTTGGCCTTTATGGGGCATTGGGAGGGAGGGAGAGCAAAGCAGTCCTGTATTTTTCCGATTGGTTGGCTTGACATGAGGCCAGAGCAGGTGAATTTATGGGGCTGGGGGCAGAGGGTGGTTAGGGGCATTTCTCTTTACTGTTGTGCTTTTCCTGGATCCCTTTATTGTCGCTCCTCTCTAGCCAAGCTAGCTTTCAAGATATAGCCAGATTTATCTACTTATACTGAATATATTGGTATGGTTGAATAAAACTAAGAAGAATGCAATTATAGTTTTAAATTAAAAAATAACATTTAAGGTAGAAATACTGAAAATTCACCAAATATTGGAAATCCACAAATTTTCTCTGAAATTCTAAGGTTTTCATTAAAAATATCTTAAAATATTTGTTATTGCCTTAGTTTTTCACAATAAATAATGAGGTATGAAAGTAGATATTTTAAGTTAGTTGGAGTTTTGGAGCTCCTGGTCCAGTGCAGGAAATGAAGTCATCATTGTATTTGGATGCACTATAAATGATAATATTGCATCGAATATTATATTTAGAATTTAGGATTAGGAAGAAGAGTTTTCATTTCTCCAATTTACTGAGTCCTATGATTTTTGTTTTTATTTTATTTTATTTTATTATTATTATTATTATTATTTTTGGTGGTACCGGGGTTCCTGGAAGCCCTTCTACCTCCGGGCTACACTCCCAGACCTATTTTTACATTTTTATTTGGAAACTGTCTCCTAAACCAGCGCGCACGACTGGCTTCGAACCTGCGCAATCCTCCTGTCTCTGCCTCCCAAGCGTGGGGATTACAAGCGTGCGCCACCACGCCCGGCTGTCCTATGCTTTTTAAACACTTACAATTTCCATTCCTTATTAGGGACTTTAATTGGTAAATCTATATCTCATTCTATTTCAAGAAGTTTCTTTAGTTTAAAAATAACTAAAATAAACAAAATTAATGGCAATCAATATTATGAATTTCTACTTCAGTTTTAGTATTACTACAGAAATTTAAAGCCCTCTTTTTCTGTTTTCTATGAAAATTACTGATCTGTTTTTTTTTTTTGTTTTTTTTTTTTTGTGTGTGTGTGTGTGTGTGGTGCTGGGGATAGAACCCAGAGGCTTTCTACCTTCGGGCTACACTCTCAGACCTATTTTATATTTTATTTGAAAACAGGGTCTCACTAAGTTGCTGAGAGCCTCACTAAGTAGCTGAGCCTGGCTTAGAACCTGTGTGATCCTCCTGTCTCAGCCTCCCAAGCGTGAGGATTACAAGCGTGCACCACTACGCCTGGCCACTGATCTGTTTTTAACACTGTGGTCTTTGGATCTCTGTGACATCCTGCTCAGGCTTATTTTATAAAATCTTTCTTTCTTGTAATCAATATAAGTGCAAGATTTACATCCCAATTATCTTTCAGTTCATTTTTTCTAATATAGCTAATGAAAGGCGATATAAGCAAAATACATCCTAGGAATGATTTTTCCATTGGTAACCCGATTCCAACATAGTGGCATAAGCATGCATGTTTTAAAGATGGTGATAATTTCATATGTGGCTTTTAGTTATCAAACTAGAGTATTTTATCCTCCCCTTTACAATCAGTTGTTTCAAAATCTGAACCTTAAATAGAGAATATGCTCTGTCCTGCATTTGAGTCCAGTGTCATTAGTTCTCCCCTGACCAAATCTCACTCCTGTCCTATCCAGTCACTCCTTGTTGTATATACTGCTGCCTGGTGGACAAAGAAGAGCTTTCGAAAATCTCTTGAGATTTGGGGAGGAAGACAAAGAGCTGGAAGAGGAGACTGGATGAAGGAAACAATTCAAGTAATCCTATGTGCATTCATGAAGCTATAAATACCAATTTCAGTGCTAAAAACAAGAACTGACAGGGAGTGGGGCAGGATCCAGAGGGAATTGCACCGGTTGCTAAGTACATTTTGTGTTTTCATCATACTAAACCTTAGTATAATGTATGGTTAGTGCATCAATAATGGCATATTAAAAATAATATAGGGCTGGAGTTATATTTCAGAGATATAATACCCCAGCTTCATTTCCAAATATGGCACACACACACACACACACACACATTTGTACTTTATATTATAATTTTAAACAATAAAATATAAACATAGATATACATGTTATTTAAGCTGTTTTACACTAAACTCATTGATTTACCTTTAAGTTTGAAAAATCTAAAAGCAAGAATTTAAGTTATTTTTTTTATCACAATTCAACAATTAAATGCCATTTCATGAATAATACAATAAAAGCTCTAGGCTATGCTGTATATCAAATTTCCTCATTTGAATAATAAAATATCTATTCTAATATTGTAAAAATCAATTATCTCATCCTGTGAAAAGTTTAATAAAATTAATTTTATCTCCTTCTATTAATATCCACTATACATCTGTCTCTACAGTAAAACTTCATTAATGGGTGGAATAAAAAGTAAACAGAAGACAAAATCTAAGATTTTTAGGGTGTCATGCAGTTGAACTTTGAAAAAATTCCCAGACATCAAAAGTGTCTTTGACTTATAGTCTTTCACAATTAATTTCCCCCATCTTTTCTTTGAAGGAAAAATAAAAACATTTTGACAAATGTGGTCAACAGACCACGTATACTAGAATTATGAAGATTCTTCCCAAAGTGAATATTGGTCTGACTCACAAAGCAACACCTTGATTGGAATTGTTTTATAATCTACCCCAGGCATCTTCATTTTTAATAAGGTTCTCTCTTGAATATTAATGTTTGAGAGTATATATTTTTATTAACTAATAATTATTTTTATTCTAAAGAATTTTAAAGTAATTAGAACACATGACAAAGATAATAAACTCATAGAGAAGTTTATGGAAGTAGAAAAGAGAGCAGGAAAAATAAAAGGACTGAGGCTAATATCACATTCCATGAGGAGGGTAGCATTGCTAGATGAAAATGAATCCCATAGACAGCTACACACTTTTAGTTATCGGTCCTGAGAGATATGAGGAAGGAGGTGCAAATCTATCAAACAAATTTCAAAGGTTAGATACGTGGAAATGAAATATTTATACTTCCCTATGATTTGCTCAACCGGTCTTTTGTGTATGTGGGGTGGGGGCACTGGAGATGGAAGTGGCATTCTATCTCCAAGCGACAACCTCAGCCCTATTTTTTATTATTTATTTTGAAACAGGATCTCACTGAGTTGCAAAGGGCCTCACTAAGTAGCTGAAGCTGTCCTCAAATGCAATCCTCTTGTCTCAGCCTCCCAAATGCTGGGATTACAAGTGTGTGCCACCACGCTCGGCTTTCAACCAGTCTTATGACCCATCCCCTTCTAACATTTTCATTAATGGTTCTTAAAATCAAAGTAATTAAAATCTTATATTACATCCCCAACTTAATTCTTTGTCACTACCTAAGCTTTTTTTCTTTTTAATTAATCTCTGCTAATCATAAATTGGCAGAATTGTCTAAATAATACATGAACATGCTCATTTTCTATTGTACAAATAGTACATTAATGTTTTCTTTTCATAAAAAATTTTTAAAAAACAAGCAAATCCAGAAACATGTAGAATTAAAAGGAAAAGTTCTCCTGTATAATTGTCTTATACTTTTAAGGGATCCATCCACAAATCAGCTCTTACATCCGTATATTCTAGAAATTAATAAAAGAATCAAGAATAAATGTGCTCCTGAATACATCTCTAGTCAAATGATCCCAATGACTTGGCCCTCCCTCATGTATGAAATAAATCATTCTAGGCTATCATGTAGGAGGCTCATGTCTCCAGTACCCAAATGACAATTTAGGCTCCTCCATGTGCTCTCTGCTATGACTAATTGAGTTATTTATATTTTCACAAACATGTTCACTCATCCCCACGTGTTTTCACCTTTCCACATATGTTCTTAGTGAGAGTCCCTATCACTGACTGGACGCCACTTATTAAAAGCTGCCTCCTGTTTCTAGTTCTAGCAACTTCTTCTATGAAGTCAATTCTAATATAAAAACTAATCTGTGGTTTCCTTGACACTTCCATATTGTAGTTTGCATAGGGCGGTTTATATTCTAATGTTTAAAATAAATACTTTCTGCACATCTCTACAATTTGATCATTTGGCACCTTTTACTACTAATCTGTGTTTGCTAAATAGTGAACCACAGAAAGTGAACAGGCTGCATATCCACTGAAGACTCAAGTTCAAGCTTGTGAGATTCAGCAGGAGAGACAGCATTTAAGTGAAGGCTTGTCAGCCATCAGAGGATGGGCATGTCAGAGCTGGTGGATTCTTCTGGGACTGAGACTTTCAAATGTAAAGGAAGGACATAACTCCTGGAAAATTTTCAGAATGAACATAAAACTCACTGGGAAGGTCAAAAATAAAAATTCAGAGGCACAAGTATGGTAAGGTTTTAAACTTAAGTGCGATTTTATTCAATGTCATTAATGATATAAATATATGTTTCCTAACTCAGCCTTGAGGGAACTTGCCCATGATTTATTTTTCCAGAGTCAACAGGCCAAAATAAACTTACAAAGGAAAGCAATTAAGAGAGAGATGCAATTTTAGTAGCACTGCATTAAATTTCACCTTTGTCAGGATGCTAATAAAATTATTAACTTGATGAAATGGATAGTACTTATTTAAATTATAAGTAAATTGCTAACGGTTATTTAAACATGATGCCAAGTAAGTTTTAGGAGTAGCTTTCTGCATATTCAGAATATTTCAATACGTTTAATATTGCAATGCTTAAAGTAAAGGTTTTGAGATAAATCATGACTGCAAATTTGTCATTAGTTAATGGTACAGAAGAGTTGAATCACCATATTAGTGATCACCAACTACTAGTATGGTGGTTGCCATACTACACTACGAGGGACTCGAAGTTCAGAGGGAGCTACATGAGAACACAGACTGCAGAAATGAAGATGAGAGGATGTATGTCTCAAGCAGCAAAAAATATTCTGGTATTAACTCATCCTATAAAGAAACCAACAAAAGGAAAATGGAAGACATGCAATGGCAGAGGAGCAATTAGCATCAAATTCTGCTGACATCTCCCATGAACATCAACAAGGAAACATGTACCACATTTTTGTGTGTGTCAGGAAGATTGGGGATTTAAAGAATTTGAATTTCAACAATTATTCATATAAAGGTTTAAAGCTAAATAGACCTTCAATTTTATATGTCTTTTTTAATTATCCTGATTCCTTCAGATGGAAATTAAGAAGGTATTGGTACAGAATATGTTGGCAAGGGAGGATCAGACCTAAGGGAGCTGCGAGAGGGGCTAGGGCATGGAAAGGAATGAGGACGGATTCCAGCAGGGACTGGAAATCTTGGCTGGGCTAGTGACTGGAGGACTTGCGCCTGGGGGAAGGCAGGAACTGTGATGCAGCAGATGAAGTTAGAAAACCTCCAATCTGGGCGCAGTGGCACATGCATGTAATCTCACTATTTGGGAGGCTGACACCGAGGGATTGTAAATTCAAGGCCAGCACATGAAAATTTAATGACCCCTGTTTCCAAATATAAAATAAAAGAGGCTGGGGCTGTATTTCAGTGATAGAACTCCTCTGGGTTCAATCCCCAGTACTTCTGAGAAAAAGAAAAAAGAAAAAAGACCATCTGGTAGTTCAAGAAGGATCTAGGGTGAAGGCAGAGCTCTCTTGGGGAGGTGAGTGTGGGCACAGGCTGGTTTTCCTCCCTTGGCTCTGCCATGTACACGATCAGGTTTCAGTTTCTATATGCCTTCTTCTTTTCCATGATATAAACTATGGCACAAAGGAACATGGCTCCGAGTTAAACAAAGTATAACTCTGCCTTTGTTACCAACTCTAACTGTGAGTAGCTTACTCTCTAGCTAAGCTTCCTCAGTTGTAAAATGGAGAAGACAAAATATCTGCTTGGAAGAGTTGTACTGGGGATTGACTTAAATTAAAAAAAAAGTATCCAGGCATTGGTAGGTGCTCCCTTTATGATATTGGTTATTTATCACTGTTTCCACTTCCCTTCAATTGACCCACCCATCTTTCTTGACTTGTTATCTATCATTTATGTGAAAAAATAAACTCTAAATCCACTAATATCAAGGACCCGGAGAAGATTTATTTTTTATAAAAAAGTTCAAAGGCTAGGTGTAAATTTGAAATATTTCAAGAAATTTGTTGATCTTCCATGTGCTTCAATGTCTGGGATAGGCAGGTAAACAAGTTCACACACAGTAGCGCACCTGTGACCTGGAAAGAGGCTTTATGCCCCACCCACAGCCTGCACCTGCCTGATACTTTCATGTGCAATAGAGGCATATTCTCAATATTCTCTAAACAGCTTTCCTTCTTTAGCTTCTAACATCCTATATGCCTCCTTCCTACTTCAAATGATGGCTTCCTTTAAGCTTCTATGGACATTCTGCCATTGATACTATTGAAAAATATCAAAAAGACTTTCCAGCATCATAGCTGGGAGGGGTGGAGAATATCAGTAAATATAATAGGGTTCAGATATTCCAAAGGGATTTCTGAGTCTCAGCCAGCACTATGCAACAATATTCTATGGAAACTCTACTTTAAATATGCCCCCACTAAATTCATCTATAAATTAAACTTAAAATATTAATTGATTTTTTACAAATAATATGACAAAGGGGTACAATGTAATTTTATGGTCAGATATATATTGCAGAAAGATTCAATCAAGCAAGTTGGCATATCCATCACCTCACTAAAATCATTTTTTTTTGTAGTGAGAACTTTAAAAATCTATTCTTTTGGCAATTTTGGAATATACAAAACACGATTATTAATTGTGTTAACCATGGTGAAGAGAGATTTGCACTCTCATACTCATTTTAACATTAATCACAATACCCAAGATATGGAAGCGACTTCAGTTCCATCTGTGGATAAATGGATAGGCAAAATATTCTGCATATATACATATATACATATGTATATACACATATACAATAAAAGGCTCTGCTGCCTTAAAAAGAAGCAAATTCTGCACACTAAACTTGGAACATTCTTGGTGTATGTCAGTTGTCCCTGAGTTAGACATTGCTATGCAGAATCTATGAGATAAACCTCTTTGCTGTAATACTTTCTGATAAATGGTCTAGATAAAATGTAAAAGGGCATATAGTAGAAATTCCTGGTTGTCCGTCCAATATTCTTTCTTCCTTAAGGTTACTTTAATATGATGGTATCAGAAATATTTCTAGTTATAAATTTTACAGTTTCCTTTATTGATAGGAGTAGGCAATGGTATATAATCAAAAGTACATCACTGGGGCTTGCAGGAAAACTCCTTAAGGGAGAAGAGATGATGCAAAGGGGTCTGAGGGGTCATCTTTTCCTCTTCCCCCTTTTCCTAGTGAAATGAGAATAAAATGGTCAGATATCAGCAGTTTTTACATCATGTTTCTATTGTAATGTCTATAATGGAAGCCATGGACTACTACTGTTAGAGCAGAGAGAAACAAATGGGTTCCTGCTGAACATGGAGCTTCCATGTAATCTTGGGACTCTAGTCTTATCTTGAGCCTGTAATAATAACTAAGCCAACTCCTAACTGGTACAGAGCATATGCTTTTATTATGCTATTATCGTTTTAGGAGATGTTAGAAAGTCTTCAATGTCAAGGGGAATATCAATATTTGGTTGAGAAGTGAGCTCCAATTCTATACATGAGCTCACACTGGGGTGTGTGGGAATATTGCTGGCCCAGAAACCTTTCAGAAGAAATGCTTCTCCAAAGACCTGAACACCTGTGGTAAATAGGGCACAGGTGGCAATTTGGCAACTGTAAGCCTGGACTTTTGAATTGTGGCCAAAACTAAATTTAGAGAAAATCATTATCCATGCATATGCCCCAATTTCTTGATAGATCTTAGTCAAAAGTGGTAATTTTCTGCATTGCTTCCTTATATTATCATTTAATACATTTGCAAAAGAGGGCGGGTAAATATCCCAGGAGAATACCCAAAATCAATTAATTATTTTGTACTTTGATGTAGGCTCTAAAAAATTTATTTACTTCAAGTAAATGATGATGTGGAGCCACCTGAATATCTTCCATGTACACCTTATTGTAGTTATTTCTACTAAAGCATATAAAATTGTTACTAAAGTATATTCAGATTGTTAAAATTTGAATATGCCAGGCATGGCAGCCCATGCTTACAATCTCAGTCCTTGGGAGACTGACACAGGATAATTTCGGGTTTGAAGATGGCCTCAGCAATTTAGTGAGGCCCTCAGCATCTGAGACTTTGTTTCAAATTAAAAAAATAAAATAGGGATGAGGATGCTGAGGATATCACTCACAGGTAGAATGGCCCTGGGTTCATTTCCCAGTAGCATGCACGCGCGTGCACACACACACACACACACACACACACACACACACTTACACACAAAATAAAATTTGAATGAAAACCATGTTTACTATGCTCCTTCCCCCTCCCCAGTTCTGATTATCTCCTCTCTTTTTGGTGCACAATTACAGTTTTGGGGGAATGACTTTAAAAATGGTGCATGTATAGAAAACAAAAAGAAACTAAAAATTTAATCTTATTAAAATGATAATTAAACCTATAGTTGTTTTTAATCTTAGAATCACTGGAAGTAACTTTTATTTTACAAATTCCCAATAACTTGTACAATGAAGAAATATTTATATATTAACTAAACCACAAAGACAATGAGACCTTAACCTAGGTAAAAACTGGTAAATTATCTCTTAAAAGGAGAATTTATCTTTTCTCCAAAAAATAAAAAAGTTATTTTTACATACTTGAAAAAATTAAAATTTATGAAAGAGGAAAGTTGGCAAAAGCATTGCTGTTATTGTCAGACTTGCTTGCTAGGTAAGATCCAAGAAGTTTAAGTATTCCTGTAGCAAGAAGCTATATTCTGTGTGCAATGCAGAAGGCAAAGGTAAGTAATAAAAGCACAGAGATTCATTGTGTCAGCAGTAACAACTCCATGTTTTAAAAGTAGATTTGGAAAATTTATCTTTCTTCATAGAGATTAGCCCAATTCGTAGTAAGATCTAGCTAAGTGACAGTAGTAAGAAGTATCTACCACTTTGAGTATTTAGCGTTTTATTTGGATTATGTTTTACTGCTATATTCATTTTAAAGTTGGACTTAAAGAATTTGAGTAAATTTATTTATCAAGACCCCATCTACTAAGTAGTGTACCTAAGGCTTACATGGATGTAGTCTTATTTTAGAGATCATGGTATATTCTACCATATAAAGTCAAAAGACATCTCAAACCTTGCCTATGCCCAGCAAACAAGGCCTTCTGACAAAATCTATATGAAGACTAGAAGAAAGTGCTAACCATATTCAAAATGTCTGACTATTCCCATACAAAATTTTGTAAAAGAAGGAGGCATAGCTACTATTTATTTACTAGTCAGTAGCTGCTTACATTTTTAAACTTCACAGAAACATCAAAATTGGTGTTAAACAATTATTTTCATTTCACAGATAAAAACAGAAGGATTATGGAAATTAGATAGCTGGCCAAATATTTATTAGTCTGGAAAAAGTGGATCTATATTTCAAATCATTCTATTTTGAAAACTTTCCATTTATTTAATCAATCCATCAGAGATAACACTGTAATCAGTGATGACACAGAAATAAATATCAAGGTGAGTTTTTAAGCCATACAATATAGAATGAATAACAGAGCTGTTTAAAAATTAAATAAAACATTAGCAAAAATTATAAAGGTCTATCTTCATTTCTGATCAAAATTTTAATGTTTAAATAAAGTAAAATATATGGAAAATATTGTAAAGTTAACTTATTATAATAAAGTGTGCTGTAAAGGAATATATTTACATCTGCATATCCAATTAAAATGTTTGAGATTTTTTTTAATTAGGAGATAATTTGTAAATCTTCAATAGAAAAATATAATAGTAATCAACTAAACTCAATAATCTATTACTTTTGGTAAAGCACGTAGTCACAATTACCATAATTTTCCCAAATCCTATATCTACTGCTTAATTTCCATGAGTAATTCTTCTGTGTTTCCATGAATGTTTCCTGTAATTCATCAGAAATTTTTACATACTTTTAGCAGTAATTGTTGTTTACTTTAACTGTATAATTGTGAAATAGGTATGTTAAAAGTTTGAACACTCTTCTATGTAATGTTAAAACTAATTCAGACAGGAATCCCATTACATTTGTGACTTTGAGTATTTATTTAGAGCATATTCACAAATAATTTTTGGTTACTAATTTTGGTTACTAATGTTTCGGACTAATCTAACTGAACTGAAAATACAGTACATAATATAAGTTTGAAAATGGCGAGATCATATTTTTGCCATACTCTGCATCTGGTGACTTTAGACAGGAAGAAGTTGTGTGTTTTTTTTTAAATGGTGACTCACTTGAGCTTTCTTAAAAGTATTTCTTGTTCAATATCAAGTACATTTTTGAGAACACCACTATACATTTAAAGGTCAGCAAGAGGATAGAAATTGTGCAGAATCAGCTCTTTAGATTCTGCTGGTTAGAGAAATGAATGGTGGCCCAATCATTATTTTTGATATATCTAGGGCATTTCAAAATTAAAAGGCATATTTTCTCAGAGCTTTGCTCTTGTGTGTACTTCAGGAAACATGAAAATCCATTGTCTTGAGTGGCCTTTCAAAGACAATAGCACATATATGAAGGCATTTTCTGATTTCTTTATTGCTCCTAAGAAAAGAGTCAAAATAATGGAAGTTCTTGTTCCACATTCGGTGGCTTCGCTTTTTAAAACCATTTTGAAAATAATTTAAGATTGTGATTATTATAATGTAGTTGATTATATATAATGAGGTTTGATTAGAAATGCACTAAAAGTTGTTGAAATTAACTTTATGAGATGAATGATCAAAACTATAGGGGTTAGTAAAATCAAACTAATGCATTAAAGGCATTTTCTTAGAAATCACAAGACTGGCCTGTGTACCATGTGGACAAATTAATTTTGGAAGTCTGGGTTAAATTGAGTCACAGCCAGATCCCATTTCCCGAATGACAAGGAAGAAGCACAGGGATCTTGAACTGAAAATACTGATTTGACTTCGGCTATATTGTGTGTGTGTGTGTGTGTGTGTGTGTGTGTTTACTGGGGTGGAACCCAAGAGCTTTTCTACCTCCTGGCTATACTGCCAGACCTATTTTCTATTTTACTTGGAAACAGTGTCTCACTAAGTTGCTGAGAGGCTCACTAAGTAGCTGAGGCTGGCTTCGAACCTGTGCGATCCTCCTGTCTCAGCCTCCCAAGCGTGGGGATTACAAATGTGCACCACCATGGCTGGTGGACTTTTGCTATTTTAAAATGATACAACCCAATGGATTGTATGTGAGAAGTTGTACTACACTATGAATATAGTAATCTTGACTGGAGACTACACCACATACAATAAATAAGGATTATCTAAATTTAGATGAGTGTATGAGGGACTTGCCACCAACAACTGTCATCTTTCTTGTTGAAGTCTGGGTCAAATTGTACATTTCGGTGAGGACTTCCCTGACCACCTGGTTTCCTACTATAAACTGTCTTCTCCCAAAACTTCTCCACCAACTTGTTCTGCAGAAGAGTTTTTCTTAGCCTGATTTCAAATAACTTTTTATAAACATTTTTTTTTATTTTAATACATTATATAATTTGCTTTTTACTATGTTTAGTTCTGTATTCATCCCTGCTAAACTACAAACCTTATAATTGGAAACTAGAGCAGGGATATCAGACAAAGTTGCAGATATGTGAAGTTTCATTGCATTTTCAGGGAGAAGTAACAGTTCAGACCCTGGAAAGGAAATGTAGGAAAAAATATAATCATTGTGGCTAAAAAGACAGTTTTGGATAAAACCATCAGAAGCACAAGCAGAAGCACTTGAAATTTGTTCTGAATGTACTAGGAGGAATCTCGGAATGCACTTAACAAGAAAAAAAATCACATTTGGACCAGTTCCAGACAAGGTTGTTTTCTGATTTTCAACTACTTGACAAGTATACATGACCCATGAGAGCACAGAGCACTGCTAGTTCTTCAGACCATGCAACTCCATAATCAAATATTACTCAAATATCCCCACAAAGAATAGAGTGCTCTAGAAATTACCACCATAAATGATTAAAGTTGAGGTCAAAGTGGCCCTGGATTATCTGTAGTCAGTTCCTTAGGCAGCTGCTTAAATTTCTTCAAGGAAGGTACTAAAGCAACTAGAAAGCTGAACCTATGGTGAGTCAACCTAGGCGCCAGGCACGGTCTTGGTGAAGAGTCCACAGATGTGGCGCTTAGCCCCCCAGATGTTTCATATTCTGAGAGATATGGACAGCCAGTACACAGACTGGTAGGCAATATGACATAAGTTGCTGTGCTGGTTGTTCTGATTAAACATAAAAAACTAGTTTTTCTGAGGCTGATATAAAGGATTGTAAATTTTAGCAAACATAATATACAGATTGATTAAATTTGAGTTATTCAGATGAATAACGTTTTACTATGATTATGCCCTAAATCTTCAAGTTTTACTAGGCATCCTGTATTTTATCTACAATTCTACTGACACTACTTCTTGGAGGGGATAAAGTTAAAGCAGCACCCTGAACATAGGACTTGGCCAGGTGAATCAGGGTAACAAGAGAATCTCAAACAGAGGGAGCATCATGTGCAACATATGGAAGCGTGAAAGAAAATTGCTCATTTGGAAAACTGCAGGGAAATTCACTATGACTAGGTCATAGAATTCCAACAGTGCAATGACAAAGTGATAAATCTGTAGGGTAGGCAAGAGTCATATCATGATGAGATTGGATAGTTATCCTGAAGGAAACAGATATTAGAGACTTGCTGATAGATTTTTCCGAAATTGGTTGGCTCCTCCGTTGCCTGATTAATTTATGGGTTCTAATTAGTCTACTTATGTCTAATGACATTTCTTTATATTATAAACAGTTATTTCAAATGCTTGATTTCTCTGTCAGCCTCCTTGTGTCTTGCTTCTTATCAGCATTTTTATTAAATAATCTTTCTGCTTTCTTTTCAGAACAAAAATGGTTTGTGAAGCTATAATTTCTAATGTACTGCTACCTTCACTGCTGAGATAACCATTATTACTAAGGTTTTTTTTTTAACCCACTTGTCTTACTATTCTAACTCTATTATCAGTGAAAGAGTAGTCTCTCCTTTCACTTATCTTTCATAAGTAGATAACTGCTCTACCTTTGCTTGAGAATAGATTCCATCTTTTTATAAGTATATTGACCTTTCTGCACTAGTCTTCCATTATCTACCCTCTTTCATCTGTTTTTCCTCCTCAGTTGACTTTCCAATCCATGTAGGTATCTGTTCAAGTCGTTGCATTACTAAATGGAAAGCCCTCTCTCATATTGCTCCTTTACCTGCTCAATGGCTTCCTGGCCCTTATGAATCCACTCCTTTTGTATAAATATATTTTCTTCCGAACTTACTGAAGGTTACCTTCTGCCTACTCCATTTTAATGAGCCATCTTTCAGCAAAATAATAAATAATACTCACAGTCTGTACTTTTGTTAAAACAAAATCTTGCACTTCTCCAAAATCTCTGTCATATTATATAGTATTCACATTTTGGAACTCAGTTTTATATTCTATTATTTCCATAAATATATATATGCAAGCTAACTACATGAAACTCTGTAAGCAAATCATAAGTAGAAAGTTATTACACTAAAAAATTTGGAATTTTTCAAGAGGATTTAACTACCCTTTCTGTACCCAAGTCTTCACCATACACAAACTTCTGCCACTTGATCACAGATTTACTAATAAGTCATTTCATAAGTTGCTTAACCTCCCAAAACCTTTTTGACCTTCTGTATGACTCCTTCATTTGTTCACTCACATTTATATTCTGCCAATATGCTATGGGTGTGCTTTTAAATTAGACATAGTCTGTGCTATGGAGAATTTTCAGTTGAATGATCTACTTCCTAGCTTTTGTGTCCTTAATTATAGCTGGAAAATCAATGTGTTATTGTGATAAGAAATGAGAAAAATAATATGTACTAATGTGTTATGAAATAAACATATTTCTTGCAGAAATGAGGCAGGACCTATGCAAGAAAGTTAAAGGAGTTGTTAAGGCTAGGCTTAATTGTCTATTTTTTACTAATTCAGGTTCTGGCATAGCCCTATCAGATAATTAATAAGCACTACCTACAAATAAATGCAATACTATGTTGACACCTGGGAAATTTTATCATGACACAAAAATATATTACCAAATAAAAAAGCCAAAATCAACATTTCAATTGATCTAACTTTACCTAAAAATTTCAGCTAAACACTGAAATTCTAAGCACCTTTAGTATACTATAGGAACAACCGATTACATAAATAGCTGTCATTATGTCATGATTGGTAGACCCAATGCTATCCCACATCATGCCCAGCTACTGAATACCTACTTAACCTTCATTTTGCCATAAATCATTTCTTAGAAGGGTCCATGCAATACAGTGAGAATAAACACCAGAAGCAAAAAGTCTTCTTACTCTCTCAATCACATACACACACACAAATTTTTTTCTTTTTTTTCAGTAGGTTTGACAAGTAAGCTAAACCAAGATTTGAGACACTCTTAGACTTCCACAAATGAAGGAAAATATAATGTCCTTTTTAGTCATACATGCCAAGGCTTTTTTCTAAAATTGTATGAGATAGTGAGCTACTAGCAGTTCTATGTTTTTTAAATAATAATATTACACTACATTTTAGTACATTTTTTCTGGATTATAAATACTTCCCATCATCCCCTGATTTTGTTTTATATTCTCAGAACAATCCTTTGAGTATGAGAAGAAAGTAGAGGAGTGAGATATTTAAAAAGTTTGTGTATTGAAAAAGATGAGAACTTTGTGCCATTTAATATAGCTTCCAGTCCAACATGACATAAATTTATACATTTGAATATTAAATACATAGAGAAATTTTCTTTCTTATGTTGCAGAACAAAATAATTGTAGACTCCTTCTCATTAAGACCTTTGGGGAAGACTTTTCTCCTACTTACCTCATATTCTACCCTAATTGGTTACTTTAAAGTAAAATAAAGTGCTACCAGAGAGAGGAATATACCATAAACTGATGACCAGTAATGTTATACAAGGTTGATAATGAGACTCAAACTTGAATGGGTGACAGCTCAAATAATGACCGAGAGGGCTGCAGAAGCCAAACTATGGTTAATTATGGTCTTCCCAAAGGCAAGACCTACTTTCATAGAGAAAAGATGCTAAAAAAATTCTCATTTTGTCATATGCTGTATATCATTAATTTTCTTTGATAGTGAGAAACTAGTTGGAGTTGGTTCTCAGGTGTGTGTGTGTATGTGTGTGTGTGTGTGTGTGTGTAGTGTGTGTGTGTATGTGTGTGTGCGTGTTGTCTGGGTAGGAAGAGACATAATAACTCCCTCCACCCTTTTTCTGCCATAATATCTGAAAATATGAATAGCCACCAGTGTCACTTTAGAAATCTCTGCCTTCTTTCACTGTGTTTTCTACATGAAAGGAATAGTGGAGTGATTTCTGAGTGACATGACAAGTATTTGAAATATACTCCACTATACTTCTCTATGGAAAGAATTTGAGCTCTGGCCTCTGAATTCTATAATAATGAAGAAGTTGATAATCATCTAAAGGGTAATTCTAATATTTCTCAATAGTTTAAATGCTCCAATTATTTTACAAATGCATTTTCTATCTTATGCTGTGGAATTCTTTGTAGTTTCATTTATGAGACCACAAATCTAGATGGAATATCTAATTGGTTGTCAATATTTAACTTCATCTAGGTAAAAAAACCTCCAAGCGTCCATCTTTTCTTTATTTCTTTTTCTCCCATACATTATCCTAACCATCTGCAGATCATAACTTCAACATAGACTCACAGACCAATCTCTTTCTTTACTTTTTGCATTAACTCAAACATCCCTGATGCAAGCAGACATCCTCATATAACACAGTGACTCACACATTGCACTCTATTGTCATTAAAGCAGCCAATGCCTCCTCAAGTACATGTCATGTCATAGTATTCTTTGGCCCCAGATTCTGACATAATTTCCCAAATAAAGTTAGAAGCCATCTTTACACATGTGTCCAGGGCACTTGAACTATACTGTCCAAACTCATAGACACTAGCCATGAAGTGTGCACATTCAGAACTAAGAAGTGTGATTTAATGTACACACTTACTTTCAAAGACTTAGAATAAAAAAGAAAGGAAAATATTCCATTGACAAATTTTATATTGATTACTATCAAAAAGAGTATTGTGTGTGTGTGTGTGTGTGTGTGTGTGTGTGTGTGTCTGTGTGTGTGTGTGTATATATATATAATCTTCAAAATTTAATAAAAGCTTACAAAATTTAATTTTAAACTTCTTTGGTTTTTCATTGTGTCTACTAAAAACTTAAAACTAACATATGTGGCTTACTTTATTTTTTCTTTGAAAGTACAATATTAAACCTTCTGGGACCCCTGCAAATCTATATTCTACCACCAATCCATCTCTCACTGAGTGATAGCCATGCAGACTTCCTTGATCATCCTTTACTCAATATGCCAAGCATATAAGGGTCTCTATCACTCTAAGAAGAATATCATATTCTATAGCCCTTAAGCAACAGTGTCTTACATTTTTTTCACCACTGGAATTATAATGTTTAGCACAATAAGGAGTCTCTAATGATCATTCCTTTTATTTAAAACCTTTTGCAATGCTTGTGAAAGAAAATTTTCAAAAAATCCCCAGGCTTTTGCCCTTTCTATGGAGTATATCTTACAACAGAACTATAAAACAAGAACTTGGTTGGGCGTGGTGGTGCAAGCTTATAACCCCCCCACCCCTCTTGGGAGGCGGAGACAGGAGGATCGCGCAGGTTCGAAGCCAGCTGCGCTAGCTTAAGAGACCCTGTTTCCAAATAAAAATATAAAATAGGTCTGGGAGTGTAGCCCCGAGGTAGAAGGGTTTCCAGGAACCCTAGTACCACTAAAAAAAAAAAAAAAAAAAAAACCAAGAAATTGAAGAGGATACAAAAAAGAAGAAAGGCATCCTCTGCTCATGGATTAGGAGAATGAATCAACATTGTTAAAATATCCATATTACTCAAAGCAATCTACAGCACGGTAGCATATTCCTGTAGTACCAGTATTTGAGAGGCTTAGAAAAGAGGATCAGAGGTTTGAGATCAGCTTCAGCAACTTAATAAGATCCTCAGCAACCTAACATGAGCTTGTTTCAAAATTTAAAAGAATAAACAAGTAAAAAGTGTTGGGACAGTAGTTTAGAGGTAGAATGTCCCTGGGTTTAATCTCCAGTGTCAAACATAACCCCCCAAAAGAAAGAAAAACAAAATCAATGGCATTTTTCACAGAGCTAAAATATCCTAAAACTTACACGAAACAAAAAAATCATGAGTAGCCAAACCTAGTTTGAACATAAAGAACAAAGCAGGATGAAATATACTACCTGACTTCAAAATGAACTCCAGATCTATAATAAAGTAGCACAGTATTGACATAAAAGCAATCAGACATATGGGTCAACAAAGTAGAATAGAAATGCTAGAAGTAAACCCATACATCTATAACCAATTGATTTTTTTTTTACGGAGATGCTAAAAATATGAAATGGAGACAGTATTTTCAATAAAATGGTCCTAGGAAAATTGCATATATAAAAATATAAAAATGAAACTAGACCTGTATCTCAACAGTTTAAAAAAAATCAACTCAAAATGGAATAAAGACTTGTATATAAGAACCGAAACTATAAAACGACTAGAAAAAAACCTCAGAACACTGAATTGGGAAATTCTTTTTTTGGACAAGATCTCCAAACCACAGGAGAGAAATTAAAAAAAAATAGAAAAATCAAATTACATAAAACTAGCCAGGCATCGTTGCACACACTTGTAATCCCAGCATTTGGGTGGCTGAGATAGGAGGATCTGGGTTCGCAGCCAGCCTCAGCTATTCAGCAAGGCCATCCGCAACTTAGTGAGACCCTGTTACAAAATAAAAGAATAAAAAAATAGGGCTGAGGGAGTATCTTGAAGATAGAATGCCCTCGTGTTCCATTCTCATATAAAGAATGAAATCCTGTCATTTGCTAGAACCTGGTTGGAACTTGAGATCAGTATGGTAAATTAATTAAGTCAGACACAGAGACAAATTCCAAATGATCTAACTCCTGGGTGAATTTTTTTTTCCAAGTTCTTACAGAAGCTAAGAGTAGAATGGTGGTTAGCAAAGAAGGAAGAAAATAGGAGTGTAAGATGGAGAAGGAAGGTGAGAATCTAGTCATCTGATATTGTTATAATCACATAGGAGTAAGACGTTCAATTTGCTTTGCACAGAAGGGCAAAAATAGATAACAATACTATATATTTCAGAAAGGCAGAAGGAAAGATTATGTTTTCACCATAAAGAAGTGATAAGGTTCTGAGGAGATAGTTTATCCTGATTTAAACATGATAATATTGTTTCAAACTATCATGTTGTATCCCATATGTATGTGTATTTTTTATTTTATATGCACATAAATAAATTTAAATTAATAGTTTAAATGAATTACTATAAAACTTTCTAAGCATTTAACACGATAATTTGTTAAATACAATTTTATGAGATAGAATATAGTCTTGTTGCTGATGTATAATGGACAATTAAGAGAGAATAATGAAATGTCAGTTTCTCTATCTCTACTATATCAAACATTACACAGGTTATGTTTTCTTTATATTATTTATCACACAATTTCCTACCTGACATAATTATTTGATACTATGAACTTTTAAACTTTCTTCTCCTCCTCCAAGTAGATGCAGTGTCTATTGTGGTTAGTCATGGCATATGATACATACTTCTTACAGATTTAGTAAATGAACACATTAATTTCTATATATTTCAGATATATTAGAAATGGTTGTTAATCTGTGTTCTTAAGCAAATTAACACTGTGATTGAGTGAAGAATTTAACTTTTTGAAAGAGTAAATGGATAATGTGAAATTTTTAAACTTGTATCTTTGCCTGCTTAATCTTTTATTCAGAACTTTAAGCAAAGAGTGTAATTTTAAAGTCTTATCTGCTACAGAAATACTTGATAAATTGAGAAAAGTGATATTTAAAGAACAATTAAATGTTAATATATTATAATTTAGTCACATACAAGTATTTATGTAACAGATTCTTAAATTTTAAATGAAATCTAATTACATTATGGATACATTATAATTTAAACATAATAAAGCTCATTATATTTTACAGGATGAAAGAAAAGTATAGAACCTTGAAAGAATTTTATTGTGAAATTACAGATATCATATCCACTATTTTAAAGCACTGTCATAATTTTAGTGCTATTTTCTCTTTGAGTTTGACAAACATTTAAATTTGATTTACTTTCGAAACTGATTACAATGCTCTGTAATTATCTTCCCTATCCCTTGCCTTTAACCTTGATTCATATACTTGTTGTTTCAGATATACTTTGTACTATATCTTAAAATGCTGTACTCACCCAGAAGATACCAATTTCTTTTTAAAAAAGAAATTGTCAGTTTGGTTATCTGAAGAGGTAGCAATTACTGGATAAAAGTTTGGGAAGTAAGTAAGGTTTCCTTTGGAGGCCAGGCTTCTTAGTTCATTCAAAAACATCTACTGGATATATACCAAAAAACATCTCTTGGATATAATACCACGTGCCAAGCATTGTTACACTCACTCTTTCTCCCCCAAGTATACAGTTGTGAACTAGTCAGTTAAGGCCTCAACCATTTCTTTAATTCTGTCCAGGTATTAGAAATTTAATTAAAACAGAAATACACACAAACACGTATTTAAAGGTAATAAAAATTTTTGTATGTGTGTAAAGTAATAATATTGAGATAAGATGAGACAACTAACCATGTGACAGAGGTTAAAAATATTTTACAGCATTGTAAACTCCACTTTACTGTTGATGTCAGGTAGCATAAAAAAGCCTTACTTTTTCACTTTTCTTGCTGGTAAAGGTATGTTTACTTAGACTATCCATATAAAGTAGTGTTACCATATCATTACTGTGAAAAACATTCCCTTACATACTCACAAGCAAATTAACGGTGCATTTAAAAATTATTGTCAATGTGTGATTTGTGTTTTTTTAATAGAATCATATAATGTGATATATCAATTTTTATAAGTAATATTTAGATAATTATAATAACTATATTTGACAACTATTAAAATGTTTTGCATTAGTAAAATAAGGATATCTTTTAGAGAAGTTTTAATACATAGTAGAAGAATTACCTGTTGATTATGCTTTTACCATTTTATAGAACAGATTATTTCAATCCTTTAAAAATCTTTTTAATATAATTATGCTAAAAATAACATCAACAAAAATAACAAAAACAAACTTGGAACGTATTTGAAGGATGCAGTAAAATGACACCAAACTCTTTCAATGCATTTGGGCTAGGTAAAATGTATTTATTCTACAATGATTTTGAGGCTTTTTTCCTTAAATACATAAGGACTTAGTGTCATTTAAAGATTCTTGGACACTTTCTGAAATTTATGAAATTTAAAATTGAACTAATATTATGCTCTGTCTTTTAGTAATTCAAATTGTTAGGTTTAATCAAATATGTTGAGCTTTTGCCTGTGATTTGCATTCTAAAAGAAAATTATGCATTTTCCTAAGAATGTTTCCAGACAACCAACAACATTTGTACGTGCTGCCTTGAGATTCTTAATAAATAGAGATGAGAAATAACAAATATCTAGGGATTAATTTGAAAGGTGGCTAATTGCAGACTCCTTAGATAATTTAATTTTTCACAAGGACACATGGGGAGGGATCTTGAATTTTGTTTTTTATCTAAGAAGAAACATGAATTCTTTTAAGGTATCTATAGTGAATATTACTTCCACATTTAGAGACATTAGCTCCAAACATAGCTTTTGACTTCAGGCTTATAGCATAAAACATGTTTTAAATACCTTAAATTCCTACTGACTAAAGAGTTTGTACTCTCAATGATGAAATTATTAAAAGTATAAACAAAAGTCTGTATCTTTTATTTTTTAAATTTTTTGTTGGTGCATTGTAGTCATAAATATTAATGGGGTACAAGGTGGAGACATACTTGCACACAAAGGTAAGTCTAAATCCACTTTCAAGAGAAGAACTGCTGTCACGTCTTATCTTGCTAGACTTTTTTAGCAAACACACACACACACACACACACACACACACACACACAGCATATATCTATGTTCTTTTTAAATAAGCACAAACAAGAACACTTATACATATTGTTATTTACAATGTTTTAAATTTTTATATTTTAGGGGGTTTTCTACATTGCTACACAGAAAATAGCTTCAATTGACTTTGAACATTTAATAATATTTTAAAATATATTTCCCTTGGCTGGGTGTGGTGGCGCAGGCTTGTAATCCCATGCTTGGGAGGCGGAGACAGGAGGATCGCGCAGGTTCAAACCAGCCTCGCTGACTTAAGAGAACCTGTTTCCAAATAAAATACAAAATAGGTCTGGGAGTGTAACCTGGAGGTAGAAAGGGTTCTATATCCCCAGTACCACCAAAAAAAAAACATATATATATATATATATATATATATATATATATATATATTATATATTATATATATTATATATATTATATATATTATATATATTATATATTATATATATTATATATTATTTATATAATATATATAATATATAATATATAATATATATAAATATATATATATTTGCCTTAAAATTCATTAAAACAGTATTCTCCAGAAAACACACCAGTCAGTCACTAAGCCAAGCATGAGAAGGAGGGAGGGAGGAAGGAATTGGGCAGAACTGGGTAAGGGCTAATTGGGTGATGTGTGCATGTATGTCTACATCATCTTATACTCTACTAAGATGTATGACTACAATGCACTAATAAAAAATTTTTAAAAAGTGATGCATGATCATAAAAGGAATGTTTAAATACATGTAAATGTAATCAATAAAAAAGTAAAAGATCAAACTACTCATATAGTTCCATCATCCAAAATCTACTCATTGTTAACATTCTAATACATAATCTTAAAATATTTTATAGTACAAGGATAATAAGTATAAAATGAGATTTTATTTAAACATTAAATCCAATTCATTTTTATTTACTTTGTTTTTCTAAATAAAATTATATTTATTTAAGATTATATATCCGGGGTTTACAAGCAATGTTCAAATAAGAATTTTGAAAAAGATTTCATTTAAATAACAATAGTTAATTTAATGGTATATTCATATTGTGTCTATTTTTCTAAGACACAAATAATAAACATCTTAAATATCTTTTAAATCAAATTTTCTAATTTTTTAGTATAGCATTATGATATTTTGCATATTTTATAAGGTGTTATTGTGTGCTCTTTTCTTAATGAATTCAGTTGTGTTGAAATTGCCTCCTTTATCGGATTGTAAATTTCAAAATAAAGATAATGTTTTACTAGTCTTTTCTCTTCCCCATATTGTTTGACACAGTGGGAAGAATGTGATTTAATGTAGACACATTAGGAGCTCAAAGTTTTATTGTTGGTATTGTATTGAAGCAAAAATAGACAAATAGGATTACTTCAAACTAAAAAACTTCTGCACAGCAAAGGAAACAATCCAGATTAGATAAGGAACATTATAGGGATAAAAAGCTTTAGCAAGAGCTCTATAGAAAAAAGCAATTTAGCTGGGTTTGGTGGCACAGGCTTGTAGTCCCAGCGCTTGGGAGGCAGAGACAGGAATATATGGAACACACACATATATATATATATATATTAGGCTTGGGAGTGTAGCCCGGAAAAGGGTTTCCAGGAACCCCAGTACCATAAAAAAAAGAAAATTGAAAAAAAAAATTTAAAAATGGGTCAGTAACCTACTTAGTCATTTCTTAGAAGAAGAAAAGGTATATTATAAACTGTTAAGCATCAGTGATATGCGAGTCAAAAGCACCACGAGATACCACCTCATTCAAATAAGAAAAGAATGGTTGTTATCAAGAAGACAGATGAAAATAAGTGCTGGCAAGGAAGTGGAGAAAAGGGAAGTCTTTAAAGTTAGATGGTAACATTAGATTTTTTAACTTTTCAGGACACATTTTGGAAATCAAGCATTGTCATATTTCAAGTTCTTAATATCGCTAACATGTTTTAGTTCTATGAATCTACAAACAGCCATACTTTCATATCTGCCAGCCAGAGGTGCCATTTATCAGGTGACTCACGCCATTAAGTAAAATAAATTTATATAATTTTTATTTTCTATTTAAGACTTTTTAAAAAGTAATATGACATGATCGAAATATTAAATAAATATTGACCACTTTGTAACTCTATTTTCTAATTTTTCTTAAAACTTTTCTTTGTGTGTGTTTATGTGGCACTGACAATAGAACCCAGGGGCCTTCTACCTCTGAGCTATACTTCCAGACCTGTTATATATATATATATTGGAAACGGTCTCACTAAGCTGCTGAGGCTGGCTTCGACCTTGAGATCCTCTTGTTTCAGCCTCCCAAGTACTGAGATTACAAGTGTGCACCACCACGGCTGCCAATATTTTTAAATTTTTAACAAAATAATGAGAAAAAGGCAGCAACACTAATGCAAGTCATGTTTTATCAATAAAAGACCACTCCAGCATATATTTTTAAATGTTTTATTAATTGTTATTTTATTTTAATCTTTATGAGCTGGAAAGGACTCACTATGTCTCCTTCCAGAGGTCTATGTTTTATTATTAAATCAATCACTATTCATTACTCTTTTCTATTCATTTAACATTTTGATTATTATATCATAAAATGTTATCAAGAATAGAAAAATACTTATTAATCCTAAAGAAATATCTTTAAGATATGTATAACAGAAAATGTTATGCATTTAGCAATTTCAGAACTGTAAACTAAGGGTGACATTTCCCACTGTCACCACCAAGAACCAAAAGATATACTGCTAATAACAAAAAAACCCTCTGAGATCATTAGTTGTGAGATTAATAAGATAAAATAAAAAATTAATTATAGAGGTAATGTTCTATAGAAAGTCAATTAGAAGCCAGGCGTGGCGGCACACTCTTATAATCCCAACATTTGGGAGGCTGAGACAGGAGGATTGCGGTTTGTGGACAGCCTCAGCTGTCCACCAGTGAGACCCTGCTTCAAAATAAACAATAAAAATATTAGGGCTGGGGGTGTAGCTTGGAGGTAGAGTACCCCTGGGTTCTATCTCCAGTACTGCAAAAAAGATAAAGAAAGTCAATTAGAATAGAGGTTATGTCATAAAGCATAGACATAAAAAGTCATAAAAAACATTAAAAAGTAAAAAAGAAGAAATCTAGATTTCAAATTGACATGGCCCACACTTAAGTGAACAATTGCTAAGCTTATATAGTGCCCCATAGTTTCTGCCCTTTTTCTTCCCTTTCCATCTCGGCTCTCTATTGGAGAGGAGCACGGCCAAGTTCCAATTCATCACTGCTACACACAGCTTCCCTGCAATGCTGCCACTGGCACCAGTTCCCTCCATCTGGCCTTAGTCTGAGCATGGTTTCCTCTACAACTGTTGCCAGTCTGTTGCCATAGCAGCAGCTAAGAGGGCCAGGACTGGGTGGGAAAAGAAGGAAAACATGCTCCATTTCCATATTACTTATTGAGACTTTGAAATGGTTTCAAAGTCCTACTGAAAACGTGATGGGGGGTAGGAGGCAAACAGCTCCACAAAAGATAGCACCATTAGAGAAACACCTTTTCTAATACACATGTATTAGAGAGAAACATGCAATCCTACAAATTGAGAAGCACGGAGTATCTTGTTGGAAGGTGACTCATGGGTTATATGATTAAAAAATGAAAGTTTAAAAAGGTAAGTTTTTATGCTTTTGTTCATAAAATAGTAGAAAGATATTAGGAAAAAGTATTAGATCAATATGTGGGAATTTCTCACTACTAAAATTGATGTACTAATTACTTTTTAGCTAGTTTGTTATAATCCCAAATTAAAATCATCACTACCATTATGTAATTTCAGATTTTAAGAGTATATATAGTATAAATTCATGCACTTGCAAATATATATGCATATTAGAATTTCACTAAAAATATTTAAATCTGTATATTCTGAAGATTATCTGAAATAAACACCATGTGTGCAGAAAGGCAATTTATCGTGAACCAAAACACCAAAAACTAAAAGAACAATAGAAATCAGAGAATTTTAATTTTAGCTCAGAGAGCCTACTGTGAAGCTTTAGCAAGTAGTAGTTCTGTGTGATGATTACTGAGCTGAAAATGTGTCTTAAAGGTCATCTTGCCTTTCTTCACCCTCCAAGTATAACCACAGAATAATCCCAGAAAAAGGCTGCTGTGTTCCACTTCTGAAAGCCATAGGAAGTCAGATCATGCCACCTGTCCTACCGTCCAGACTATTCTTTGTGTTCACAATTTTTACTATTTTGTAAGTTAAATGATAGAAAATAGTTCAACCATTTTCCTTAAGTATTCAGCATTACCTCTGTTTTCATAATCAAATGTTATCCATTGTCTTTCCTGGGAAAAACTAGAAAGAGAAAAATGATAGGGGTATAGTCTCTTAAAAATCATATCATTGGAAAGCTTCAAAGCACAGGACCACCTCAATGCAAAGATGAACATTTTCAAGTATTCGCATTCACCATTAGCCATTCCAGTCTAGAATAAGTGTGACTTAATATCAGCCAACCATATAAAGCTTGTTAATAAAAAATTGTTTTATTGTATGATGGATAAATTTAAGACATTCTGAAAATGTGAGTAGGTTGTATTCAACTTGAGAAAGAAAGATAAAACCACAATACCTGTGCACAAGGCCAAGGAATTGGCTTTCAGATTGAGGGCATTTAAAAGCAAATTAGCTAAGGCTGGTGAACAAATTGTTCCTATCATCATTCTCATTGGCCACATTGTTTTTTAATCCTAGTATCCAGCCTGCAGTGAAAAATATATTACTATTGTGTTGTGTTAATTTTGCAAATATGTGATAACTCATACCCTGGCTAAGACACATAGGTAAAAATATTTTTTCTTATTTTCAAGATATTTAATCATTTAAAAAATAGTAAGCTTTTGAGCCTTGGATATTATTGTCATTGCTAGTTTGTGTGTGTGTGTGTGTGTGTGTGTGTGTGTGTGTGTGTGTGTTTATCTTGTTTATTTTTGTAATGCAGGGATCCAACCCAGCACCTTTTTTTTGAATGGTAGGCAAGCACCCTGCCTTTGAGCTATACCCCAGTTCCTAAATGTAATATGTAACATGTCAGCATTGTACCAATTTTGGCCAAATTTATCTTATTAATTTGTAGGTATGAAGGCACCTCCACCTGAACAAGAACAGTGAGATTTCACACAATAAATGTGGTGAACTTAAAACAAGAGATTTGGTTTTTCTGAGGAATAAAACACATGTAGGCTATTTGGGTTAAATAATCGTGTGTGATTAAGTGTATCATATGTATTAAACCTACAAATACAGCTATACCTGCTCATAGGCTGCAGAAGGGAGAAAAAGAAAAAAAATAGGGAAGAACAGCAACTGTACCACTCAAAAGAGTCTAGTAAGCACCACATTCTAAGCCTGTGTGCTTCAGGTTGGGCATGAACTGCTCACAGAAGCTCAGGGTCTTTCTTTTCTGTTTCAATGTGTTTCTCATGGTAGAAATACATTGGTAGGCCACAGGATTTAAAGATAGGACTTCATCTAAAGTGGTCTCAAAATTAGCCAAGCACAGAAAGAGAAAGGACTTAAATTTTCTCTAATATGCCCAAGGAGGGAGCATTAGGAATACTAGAGGGACTAAAGATAACAGAGGGGAAACCTCAGCAAAGCCAGAAAGGAGGGTTAGAGGAGGAAGGCTGAGGTTAACTAATGGAAAAACTACATTGGGATAAGTATATACATGTGAATATAACATAGTTAACATTGACACTCAGTATTGGGAGGGAGGGAAAAGGGGAAGTGGGGTAGGGAGGAGGGCACCAAGTACTGTGTGAATATATGCCATTGTCAACATGATCCACATTATGATGTGAGGCTATAGTGCACCAATAAAATAAAAAAATAAAGTAAAATGGTCTCAAAATCCAAGCCAATTATTTCAACTCATGTCCAGCTAAGAGAAAGTAAAATATTCTAAGAGAAAAAGCTGAGAGTGCTGTTACTACGATGGTGATTTCCCAGGTGCTGCTATCCTGAGAATTTTACTTTTTCATTATCATGAAGTACACTTCAAAATCTCAAAAAGACAAATTTTGAAAGGAATTTTGTTGTGGAACACTTCTTTAAACCTCAACATGGCCTGGATCAAACACTCTCCAGGTTTATACATCAAAGCTGTATTTAGACTCTAGAATCATCATGCAAATTTCTGATTATTAATCCTGTTTCCCTGCCACCTTCATAAGTTGGAGGAATTCTCAGGATAGTAGTTAATAAAATTATATTCTCACAAGTGGAGTATCATTCATTGTTAATGTATAAAATCAAATTATACCAAAAACATTTTGCATCTGGCATCATATTGGTAGATGCAATAAAACTTGAATGAAAAGGAACAATCAGTCTTCAAGAGTTTGTGGTCTAATAGAAAGATAATATGACTTGATATTGGGATAGAAAGTTCAGATTAGCTGTTCAGGAGCAAAGATGAAGAAGAAATTGGAATTAATTGCACATGTAGGGGCAGATCTACCCAGAAAGGAATGCTTCATTTGAGCTTTCACAAACAACTAGGAAATCACTGAGCAAAAAATAAAAAGTAAAGACATCTCAATTAGAGGCACGTGTACAAACATGACATGGAAATTAAATTGAACGCAGGCGACATCTTATTATAGAGCTAGACTCTTTTATAGACTCAATAGGGCAAGTGCCTTTGTTAACTTGCTCATTTAACAATTTTCCCCAGGTCTGCTGACAGAGCCTGGTTCATAGGAGGTGCTTAACAAATCTTTATTTGATTAGATGTATTACGTGAAACACGTAATCATCTGAACTGTGCAAAACAAATACAGTTAGGATTAGGTTGGCTATGAAGGACAAAATAGAAGAAAGGTATACGAACAACACTTAAGGTCCAGAAGGTTACTTAAAGATAGATGTTTTATCCTACCTTCAATAATGACTGAAGGCCTCATCTAAGTGAAAAAGATCTTAGAAACATAAGATTTATTGTCAGTGTCTAATACTTAAGGTTTGCATGACAGTCCAAAACTCATGTTGAAACTGAATTTCCATTGTAACAGTGTTCAGTTAGGAGCTTTAAGAAAAAATTAGATTATGATGACTGCTCTTGTGAATGAACTCATGGCATCCCTACTTTTTATCTATTTCTCCTGTACAGGCTCCCTCACTGTGCATTGACTTATACAACTTTTAGACTCAACAAGAAAGAACTCACTAGATGTGCTCCTTAGTCTTGAACTTTTCAGCTGCTTGAACTATAACTATTCAGGCAGCTGGAAATTCTATTCTTCATAATTTACCCCAGCTATGGTATTCTGTTACAGCAATAGAAAATGGACTAAGACTGGGGTTCTACTAAAGGGAACAAAGTAGAGAATAAATATTGGGGAAAATTAGCAATCTCTGTTCTCCAGTTTAATGGGGCTTTCATTTTTATTATATTTATTATACAGGTACTATTCTTGAATTGTTACTTATGTTAATTAAATTTTATTAGTTTACTGAAGTTAATAGCACTTCCAGTAGCTACAGAAACACAATTGGTGCTTACATGTTGGTGTCCAATGCTATGCCATTCCCTCTGAACTACCAGTGGTCAAACAATAAAAGCAACAAAATAATGAAGTAGTAGGTGACATTTCAAGGAATGGATGAATATTTGTGAATATATAAAAGAGAAATAAATAAATAAGTCTGGATGGAGAAATCATATCTTGAGTGGAACTGGAAATAATTTCTGTCAATACACTGCCTTAAAGAGGATGGAGTGGGACTTCCTATCCCCCCCTTAAGCTTGGACTGCATGCTCATTCCCTACTTCCTCACTTTGTGACTTAGTTCCAAAGGTAGAGTGTGGTAAATGGGAATAATTGATCAGGCCTGGTGGCACACATCTGTAATCCCTGCACTTGGGAGTCTGAGATAGGAAGATCACAGGTTCAGGGACACTCTCAGCAATTTAGTGAGACTCTCAGAAACTCTGGGAGACACTGTTTAAAAACACAAAATAATAAAATAAAAAGGGGCTAGGTGTATCTCGGAGGAAGAATATCTCAGTGAATAACCCTGGAAAACAGTGCCTTAGTTCGGAGGCCAAGGTTAACATCATCATGATAAGTAATAAACATAGCATATTCCCTTGGCATAAATATCCCAGCAGAGGATGGTATACTTTCATTTATGTGATATTTCTCCCCAAAACATATAACTCCTGCCTAACAATGAGAAAGATACCAGATAAACCTTAACTTAAATCATACTGTTTTAAAACTGTCAAGGTCATGAAAAACAAGGAACATCTGAGAAAATATCTAAGAAGGCATCACGACTTGATGTAATGTGGTTTTTAGATGGGATCCTAGAACATAAGACACTAATTTTAAAATTAAGCAAATATGAATAAAAGTATTGATTTCAGCTGATAAGGTATCAGTACTGGTTCATCATTTTAACAAATATACTCTGTAAAATGTTAATAAATAGAAAAAAATGGGTGAATGATATATTGCAATATATTACCTTTTCACCCTTTCTGTAAGTTATTATAAAATTAAAAACTTACTTTAAAAGTTATAATGCTGAGTCTAATAAGTTCTTCAAAAATAAGTAGTATTTAATTCTATGTCAATAAAGTTAAAACTAAGATCTTCATTTTCATAAAAGGCTTTAACTAACATTTGACATGTTAGCAACTTAACTGGCTTCCCTAGTAAGCCTTCCTCTCTATTCACTCTCTATTTATAAATGTTTTTTTAATTATAACCTGAAAGTATATCAGCCATATTTTATTTATTTATTTATTTATTTATTTATTTATTTATTTATTTATTTTGGTGGTATTGGGGGTGGAACCCAGAGGCTTTCTACCTCCAGGCTATACTCCCAGACCTTTTTTATATTTTATTTGGAAACAGGGTCTCTCACTAAGTTGCTGAAAGTCTCACTAAGTAGCCGAGGCTGGCTTCAAACCTGTGCAATCCTCCTGTCTCAGCCTCCCAAGCGCAGGGATTACAAGCGTGCGCCACCACGCCCGGCTTCATTTTATACATCCCACTATCGAAGTCACTTTCCTTCTTTTCTTTTTTACAAAAGGCTTTTTCTTGGGAACACTTTAAATGTGTTCTGAAGACTTAAGGACCAGGTTTTTAGGACTGTTGTATGATTAATGTAGTTTAAAGTTCTAAAATATGTGGGTGGCACTTGTGCCAGATAGACTAAGAGCTAATGGATTTCTATCCATCTCCTATAATCCAACTAAAGAGGAGACATTTTTAATAAAATCTTGAACAAAGTATGCATTTGGTGAATGCTCATAAAATTGATTTAAAAATCTTTTACTCTATTAAATGTAAAAAACTTTAAAAAAGTCTATTTAAAAATAATTCACTGCTTCATGAAGTATTCATTTCATTTTGTTAAACTTGAAACCTTGTTTTTGGAAATAAATTACCATCCAGTCAACCTGAAAATTCTTTTTCTGTTGTTGTCAGAAAATTATTTTTGATTTTAATTTTTTATGTAGATCATATTGAAAATGGCATATATTCACACCTCTACTTCCCCTTTCCCTCCTCAGGACAATGATTGTCCTGGTTTTCCACACTTATACACATATTCAAATGTAGCTCCTCCATTAATCAACCTCAGACTTCTTCCTCTCCTACCTTTCCTTTCTAGCTTTGCTGAGGTTTCCCCTCCATTAAGTCCCTCTGGCATCCCTAATATTCCCTAGTTTGGGCATATTAGTGAAAACATATGCCCCTTCTTTTTCTGTGCTTGACAGATCTCACTTAACATAATGTTCTCCAGGTCTTTCCATCTTCTTGTGAATGACATGTTTTTGTTCTTCTTTAATGCTGAGTAGAATTCCATTGTATGTGGTAGAAGATCTTTACCAGCCATCACTCTGATAGCTAACATCCAGAATATACAAAGAGCTCGAAAGACTCTACACTAGCAAAACATATAACCCAATCAAGAAATGGGCAACTGAACTGAATAGATACTTGATAAAAGAAGAGATACAAATGGCCAATAGATACATGAAAACATGTTCAACATCATTAGCCATCAGGGAGATGCAAATAAAAACTATGTTGAGATGTCATCTAACCCCAATCAGAGAGGCAATCATAAAGAAATCAAATAACAATAAATGCTAGCGAGGATGTGGGTAAAAAGAAACTCTTTTAAACCATTGGGTGGGAGTGCAAACTCGTTCAGCCGCTATGGAGATCAGTGTGGAGATTCCTTAAAAAATGGGGAATGGATCCACCATATAATTGGGCTATACCACTCCTGGGTATCTTTCCAAAGGAGTTTAAATCAGAGAATTACAGTAACATATGCATACCCATGCTCAAAACAGCACAATTCATAATAGCCAAAATAAGGAACCAACCTTGGTCTCCATCAACAGATGAATGGATTGCAAAATTATGGAAAATAAACACAATGGAATTCTACTCAGCAACAAAAAAGAACATCCTGAAAATTCTTAAATTGGAGTGTTTTAAAATGTTCTTTGTATACAGAATTTATTGGTATAAATTTTTTGCTTAAAGTAATTAGTGAAACCACGGTTGAAGTTTCGGTAGTTATTCATTCAACAAATACTGTATATTTGTTAATGTCTTAGAGAAGTATGAATAAAGCCATGTACAAGTAATTCCATTCCTGAAAAAATCACTATTAACTACTTTCTTAATTGAAAAGATATCATTTGTGTCTTCATAGCTGCTTTCACATACAAAAAATACAAAATACATGCTATTATAACTAGAGCTGGCTAAAGTATAGATATATATAATGTCAATTCAATGACATCACAAAAAAGTAAAGCCACGGTTCCATTGACATCGCACGTGGAGTCCCTATAGAGAAAAAGTTTACCTACCCAGCCAGTTACTTCAAGCTCAATCTATAACCACCTTACGAAGTGCCACACCAGTTCAGGTTCTAAGCATACTGGCTGCTGGTTTCACATCAAATATATAAACTTAGAAAAGTAACTCAAAAAATTAATGTCAAAATTATCCCATAAAACAAAACAAAGTGAGAAAGCTATCAGATAGTTTATTAAATTTCCACCAAACACTGATATTTCTTTTTTTCTTTTTATGCTCTTATTCATGTATTATAGTCTCACATCATAATGTAGCTCATAACAGTGACATAGATGCACACAGCACAAAAACATCATTCATGAAGAAAGAAGTGATTATTAAACAAAAATGCATGTCAACTTTTAATTCAAGATTCTAAGTTGGAAAAACTCAAGCATATATTTTTAATACCCTCATCTCATTCGTGTGTGTGTGTGTGTGTGTGTGTGTGTGTGTGTTACTACTCTTTGAACCCAAGGACATTCTACTTATGAGATACATCCCTAGCCCTACTTTTAATGTTATTTTTGAAACAGGATCTTCTTGCTAAGTTACTATGCACTGGCCTCAAACCTGTAATCCCATTGTCTTAGCTTCACAAGTACTAGGACTACATGCCTGTGCCACCACACCTAGCTCCCACTTCATTTTATTTTTAACAACACAGATACCAGGCCTACCCTCTGTAAGGCATTCATCTTTGGAGTTGGTTTATCCTCTCAATCTGATCCTTCTTGGCCTTCTCTAACTTTCAGTAGGTACTGATCTTTAGTCCCTAAACTTCAGGAGTACTTGTATCCTAGATAAAGACATTTGTTATTTGGTATACCATATTCTTCAGAAGAATGAATTAATACAAAATAATATATATTATAAATTTTATTTATTTATTTTTATTTTTTATTTTTGGTGGTACTGGGGTTCCTGGAAGCCCTTCTACTTCCGGGCTACACTCCCAGACCTATTTTTATATTTTTATTTGGAAACAGGGTCTCCTAAGTCAGCGCGTGCGGCTGGCTTTGAACCTGAGCGATCCTCCTGTCTCTGCCTCCCAAGCGCGGGGATTACAAGCGTGCGCCACCATGCCCGGCTAAATTTTATTTTTAAAAAATGAAAATGATATTTTCTTCCATTGCTTCTCACTTTCTTTCTTTTTTTTTCAGTAGTTCCTGGGATGCAAAAAGTAGATAGATAAAATTTAAAGTAAAACCTAATCTAACTAAAATAAGTCATAGTTTGAATTTGGTATGTTTGTTTGCAGTATGAAGTAAGCTGTTTAATATATTTGAGCTAATAATATCTTTGGATAATGTATTTTGCCTTAAGAAATATTTAAGCCACTTTTATTTTTTTCATCTTATCAAATATTTGATGTGTTATTTGATATTTGATAGGATATAGTTTATCAAATAATATTAGTTCAGATTCTAACTTATTAAAAATAGTCAATTATATGTTAGATTATAATATATAGATGAATTAACTCAATAGTTATCATGTATATAAACACATTTATCTGATTAACTTTGTCAGGATAATATTCAGGAATCTAAGTGCACAGAATTTAGACACAACTTTCTCATTTATTTTTAAAGAGAAGTTTGTGAAAATTGTTAGAAAAAATGAAGACTGCTTTAGAGCTTTTATTGACATAATGTGATGCTTTTGATTTCAGGAACAAGAATAACCTATGACCATAAGTTGTGTGACTTCAATAGAGGTTCCTGCACCAAAATTGAACCCTGTTGATCATAATTAACAGAAATAACCTCTATTGATATAATTTCTGAAAAGATACAAATGGGGATATATTCTGATTACCTCTTTCTTTTTACTTCTCTACTGAAATATTGAAACTAATTTTAGATTTTTTCCATGTATTTCTTCTGACCCTGAACCTGACCCTAACACACACATGTATGCACACTTACACACACATTTGTACTCTCAAATATAAAGAGATATTTTAGCTACATACATATTATCATATAGTCACAAAGTTAACTGCTTTTCTATAGAAGAGACTACATTCTTAATAATTCTTCTCTTTAAAAACAAAACCATGATTTCATTTGGGTCTGTAAGTTGCCTAGGTAAATAACTATATCTAAATCCAACCTTATCATTATAAATGTCCATGTGATGTCATGAAAAATATTAGTAATGAGGTTCAAGGAGGCTGAATCAAGTGATATGTACCTGATGACCACTGGCTCTTCATCTTTTATTCTTTTTGAAAAAAGAGCATAATGGCTTAAGTTCTTATACATATTTTGTAAGTCTGAGAAAAAGGACCACAGGAAGTTAACAAGAGGTTAGAGACATCATCCCTTATGGGATCATGTTGTCACCAGATGAATAACTTGCCTCACCAGCTTTGCATTTTCTCTTTATGTAGACAAAAATTTAAAAATACCACCAAATTCAAAACAGTAGCTTTTTCGTGTAATTTAACATAATCCCTACTGAAATACCCTCCTGAGTATTGCCCAAAACAAAAAAGTTCATATTAATTTGTTTTAACCCCATGAAATGAGTTTTGATTGATGACTTTTAGCATTTAATTATCTCATACTCAAAGTTCTTTCATTCTGTTCCTCAGGGTGACAATCTGAAGAAAGTCTATAATGAAGATTTACCAGGTGTAGTTATTTCTTTAAATTATATACATTTGGGGCAAGTTATTAAAATTTTTGAATGATATTTAATTATTTATGTATTCAATAATGTCTTTCATTTCAATTGTCTGATATATAATTCTAATACCTCATTATTCAAAAACATGCGTGGAGTCAGGTGTGGTAGCACACACTTGTAATTTTAATATTTGGGAGGTTGAGACACTATGATTGCAGGTTTAAGACCAGCCTCTCAGCAACAAAAAAATACTCTCAGCAACCTAGTGAGACCTTTTGTTTTTTAACAAAAAATAAAAAGGGCTGGCGATATATCTCTGAGGTAGAAAGTCCCTGAGTTGAATTCAAGTACTATAAAAAAAAAAACTGTTTAGGAAATTCTAAGAGGTACTAAAAGTAAAATTATATTTTCTGGCCTTTACAGACTTGCTGTGTACATTCATTTTAAAATGTACTTCTATTTTCAACATTTTTCCATATTTTGTTGACCATGGAAAAAGAAGAGTTTACCTAATAAATAGCATGGGTTTCCATTAAAAAGCACAAGTTCACCTATAATAGTTAACAATGGTTATCTGCATTCTTAGTACTTGGAAAACAAATTTATTCATATAACATACCAATCAAAATCTTAGTGGGAAAAGTATTATATACACTTAATATTTATGATTTCAGAAATTATGGGCATAAATCAAAATAACATAAAAAATAGGCAGTTCCTATTATTCTAGGTCTTCTGAAGGCATGCTTGGAGAAGTTCATTCTGTCCAGCACCTGATCTACACTGCTCTGCTTAGCTTGCTCCCACTGGAATAGAGTTTACTGAACAGTACTTGGACATTAAAGCAATGGCTACATGAGAGTCTGGAACAAAAACATCATAATAAAACTATTTTTTATCTGTAGGAGAATATTGAAGACATTGTTCAGTAGATCACATGCTTGCCTCCTCAGGGAGATTTACTGGAGATTAATATTTATATCTGGTCTCAATATTTGAAATATGTTTGCATCACCTAGTAATTAGTTTGCATTTAATTTATGGACAGTGTGATTTATGTGACTGATTTTATTTTGCTTTTTCATATTTGTGAGAGAGCACAAAACAGTGTTTATTATTCACTTTGTGCAAGTATACAGCACATTATGAAATTCCATGCATTAACCTGACTACATTCATGATTTCTTTCCCTAACCTTATTATGTTTTGAATTCCTTCACCAATTAATTTTATTCTATGATGCCTAGTATAGTATACCCAAACTGTCTTTTTCCATGTGTAGAAGGCAGGTTACATAAAAATTTTAAAAATAAATACTCACCTATACATTCCTTTGATAACTATATATTGAGTAATTACTTTATGCCAGAACCTGCACAAAGTGCTAGTTTGACAATAACTACTAAGTTCCACTTCATGGAATTTCTATTATAAATTTAAAGGCTTACTGAAATAAATCATTACAATATACTGTTACCCATGCATAGCTATGTTTATAGCAGCACAATTCTTAATAGTCAAGTTATGGGACCAAACCTAGGTGTCTATCAACAGATGAATGGATAAAAGAAAATGTAGTATATACACACAATAAAGTATATAAGAACAACAAAATTATGTCATTTGCAGGAAAATAAATGAAACTAGAGAATATCATGCTAAGGGAAATTTAGCCAGACTCAGAAATAAAAGAATATATATATATATATATATATATATATATATATTAGAGAGAAAATATTACAGTAAGGGGACTTCATGATAATGAAGAGAGAGACCAGTTAGAGTAATTCAGGGACAGGGGGAGAGATAATGGGAGGGGGGAAATGGGGCTTGAGGAGGAAAACAGACCAAGTAATGTTATATTAGTATATGAATGCATCACTACCAATCACACTTGCATGTGAAAGGGAGGAGGAGAATGAGGTGTGGAGGGAAAGGCAGTTAGAATTGCCTAGAATATGTGGATGTATGACTTTGAATCTCACTACAAAGTAGAACTACAATGCACCACCAAGAAATTTAAAATAAAAAGAGGGTGATGGGTTCTCTTTAAGAGAAGAGAGGCTGTATCAACCAAGGTCCTGCCAAGGACATGTCATGTGCGAAATAAGATGCTTTCAAAAGGTTGAATAAAGGAATGATTTCCAAGGGTGTGGGAAAGAGTAAGCTCTGACAAAGGTCCCAGAGGCTGCAGCACCTGGGAGCCCTGGAATGCCAGTGTGTGAACAGAGGAGGAGGGAGACTGGCTTCAGGAATCCACAGAAGATAACTGCTGGGGCAGGGCACCATAATGGGAGTGAACCCATCCTCTCATGAGGATGAAATAATAAAACGCATGAATAATTTTACAGATTATTAAAGTATTTCATAGTTTTACTTACTTATTCTTAGTAAAGATACAGCCCACATTTTTATTAATCTTTAATCAACTTTAGTAAGGAAGAAAATAATCTTTGGAAGAATAATTTTACAAATTACTAAAGTAAAATCTTTTCAAACTAAAACTCAGATGATTTACAAAAATCTTCTATAACCTAACTATCAGGGTCTTTGCAAAGACAGAGCCAGGAAGGCAAATGCCCTGACCTCATGGGGTCCAGTCTCTCTTGTCATGTCTGGTGCCCACAGCTGGCTAAACTTAGCAGGAGGCCAAAGGGAAAGAGCATTTGGTTCCAAGAACTGCTATAAAAAGGGTGTGGTGGTGCACATTTGTAATCCCAGCGCTTGGGAGGCTGAGACAGGAGGATCACACAGGTTCGAAGCCAGCCTCAGCAACTTAGTAAGGCTCTCAGCAACTTAGTGAGACCCTGTTTCCAAATAAAGTATAAAATGAGTCTGGGAGTATAGCCTAGAGGTAGCAAAGCCCCTGGGTTCCACCCTCAGTACCACAAAAAAAAAAAAAAAAAAAAAAAAAAGTTGCCACAGATTGGGTAGGTCTCAATAATAGGAAGTTGTTTTCTTTTGGTCTGGAGACTAGAAGTCTAGATTCAGTGTGTCCGTGGGGCCAGTTCCTTCTGAGCACTGTGAGGAGAAGCTGATCTGTGCCTTTCTGCAGGATTCTGGCGCCCTGCCTCAGTCGCATATTGGTTTTCAGGTGAAAGTTTCTGTCTCTTCACATTTTCCCTGCATTTCTATACTAATCCTGTGTATTCGTTTTATAATGACAAGTCATATTGAATGGGATTCCTCTCCAATGATTCATTTTAATTTGATCATTTAATAATAACTTTCAGAATAATGTCACATTTTGAGAAACTCCGAGTTAAGACAGAAATTGTTTTGGGGAAGTGCATAGGATAGAGCCCAAATTTTCATTAATCTTTAAACAACTTTATTCATAAGAAAAGGAATTATTATATTTGACAGAATAATTTTATAGTATTAAAGTCAAGTCCTCTTTTTTTTTTTTTTTTTTTTTTTTGGTGGTACTGGTGTTGGAACCCAGAGGCTTTCTACCTCTGGGCTATACTCCCAGACCTTTTTTATATTTTATTTAGAAACAGGGTCTCACTAAGTTGCTGAAAGCCTCACTAAGTAGCTAAGGCTGGCTTCGAACCCATGCGATCCTCCTGTCTCAGCCTCCCAAGTGCAGAGATTACAAGCGTGCGCCACCACGCCCGACTCAGTCAAGTCCTTTTCAATTTAAAACTCTGATGATTTTTTTAAAAATCTCTTCTAGAACCTAACTAGTCATAAATGAGACTGATTTTATTCTTCTTAAATTGCCCTTAAAATTTAAAACACTCTAGATGAAGTGATTCAGAAGTTTCATTCAAGTACATGTTTCTGTGTCTTATCTAATAACCATGTAGCTAGAAATTGATTTTATTCCATTATTTTAAAATAGAGAAATTTACTTTTTTTTAACACTTTCTAATTTATCTAAATTATTATCAAAAAAAATCTATCCAGAATTAGTTTTGCTTTATTACATTCAGCTTCATTTTAGACTATTAGTTCATTAAGAATACTTTATAAATATGTGTCTGTTAGCCGGGCGTGGTGGCGCATGCTTGTAATTCCCACACTTGGGAGGCGGAGACAAGAGGATCTCTCAGGTTCGAAGCTGGCTTAAGAGACCCTGTTTCCAAATAAAAAAAGTATAAAATAGGTCTGGGAGTGTAGCCCGGAGGTAGAAGGGCTTCCAGGAACCCCAGTACCAAAATATATATATATATAGTCTGTTAAAATTCTAAAAAGTTAGAGAAATGATCATTAAGTCAAATTAATCAAAATAGCTACTGTTTTAAGAATTTGTGTCATATTTTTTCATTTGAATTAAATCATGCATCGATTTCCAGACCTATGCACAATGAAACTACATTGTGGCCCTTAGCAGCAATTGTGAAGAACAAACATTAATCAGCCTTCAACTACCACAACAATACCTTAAAAGAAAATTAATCTGAATTGAAAACTAATTTTGCTTAAATTACGAGCAGTTTTACCCAAGACATAATTTGACTTAGTAGAAATTCTTAAACCGTCTCTTTTCTTTATCAAACTGAAGAGAAAACTTAAAAGTATTAGCACTTGATCCAAGTAACATTTTCCTAAATTTAAAAGAAATTATATCAAGCATAACTGGGCTTTATATTGAATTGAGCCTCTAAAATAAAAATAGCCTTGTGGGCAAAGAAAAATTCAACATCCTCTGTTTTAACTTCTAAGTTAGAGATATTTTAACATCAACCTTAAATAATTATAATGATAAGATAATGATAAAGAAAAAGTATTATTTGATATGGTATCAATATACTAAGTATTATTTGATATAGTCATTATACTAAGTCTGATACAAACCTAACATTTTCAATAGTCAGGCTAAATAATAACAAGTGGATTAAAATATAAATTGAACACATTAAAGCCCCATAAGAAAATATCCCTAATTAATGTCAAGGCAAATATTATTGCTTCATTTTACAAAGGACAAATAGCAGAGTAAGAGAGAGTAACAGATTTGCCCAAAACAAACAGATTAGTCACATGCTAGTGACTAGTCCACTGCACTGATGCACTGCTCTGCCCAGATGTTCTCTATACTATTTAACATAGGTCTTCTTGTACCATATACTCTGCAAGTCTGTTTTTCCCCTGAAGTCATATGCAGCCCACTCCCCCATACACTGGCATTCGGTGGCCAAGGCAAAGCCTTTTAATGAGATCAGTGTTCTTTAAAAAGGAGAGAAAAAAAAAGAGAAAGAGGAAAGAGAGAGAGGGAGAAAGAAAGAGAAAAATCCCTTCTCTCTCTCTCTCTCTCTCTCTCTCTCTCTCTCTCTCTCTCTCTCTCTCTCTCCTCTCTCTCTCTCTCTCTCTCTCTCTCTCTCTCTCTCTCTCTCTCCCTCTCTCTCTCTCTCTCCGGAACCCAGCTTTGCTGGTTCCCTTATCCATGATCATCCAGAAGTATGAAAAATAAGTTTGGGCTGTCTGTAGCTACCCCCGTCTATAATAGTTTTCCATAGAAACCCACATTAACTAAGATTTGCAGGCTTTCAGGGAGCCAAAAAAATTACTATAAATTATCAGATTCTAATTCCTAGTTTTGCCAACCATTTTTCCCATTGTTGAGGTCAGTTGAGTTCTTCCTCCAAACCTGGTTCACCACTCTTTAGACCAGCCATAAACTTAAACAGGAAGGATACAAGAGATTGGGCTAAACTGTCAAGGATTTAGCAGGAAGTGGCCACTAACATGAGTCCTAGTTTCAGGAACTGGCTTCAATCTCTGTACACTGTCAGTCTTTTAATCTGTTTGGTACCTTCTATGTCCTTGACTCCACCTTGCCCTGTCTCAGTCCCATCATTTCCTCTATTGATTCCTGTTCCTTTTTCTGAGCCTGATAATTCAGCTCACTAGTTCTTCTGACCCCTCCGACTTGAAGAAATCATTCTTCCTAATGGTATCATTTATTTTTGTTCTTCTATTACCTCTATCTTTCAGATACATGATTCATCTGGAACTAGATTTCCTCTTTCCTGGGGACTAGAAATGGGGATTTGGGTTCAACATCTCCTGGACTGGCAATTCATACAAGCCTTCCCTCTCAGTTCTTTATCCTCTTATTGGAGATAGCCTATAGCAGGCCACACTGCCATGATCAGTCACAGAGGCTTCCAGTATATTAGCCTATTTAATCTCCTTTTCCTCCAGAAGTATGTTCCATGTTATTCTCTCCAATTTGCAGATAACAGAAGAAAAGTTATCTGAGTATCTAAGTTCTAGCCTTGGGTTCAGTGCTCTATCACCTGTTTCAGTCTGAATTCTTACTGTTGTAATCCTAAACACCTGACTACCACAATTTAGAGGAAGAATGGTGTGTGTGTGTGTGTGTGTGTGTGTGTGTGTGTGTGTGTGTTACTGGGAATTGAACCCAGGAGCATTCTACTCTTGGTAAGAGAAAGGAAAGAAAAATTTGTTTGCTCACATTTATAAAGATTTCAAGGATTCAGTCCATGTTAGGCCAGTTTGCATGGGTGGAGCTCAGAGCATGGTGGAGGGAGGCACAGAAAAGGAGAGAGCAAGTGTTCTATTCTTATCATAGAGGCCTGAAACAAAAGAGGAGGAGGACCATATGTAATCCCCAAGGCCATAACCCCAGGGACCCCTCCTAAGCAAACAAGCCCCACCTCCAACATGGTAGACTTGTCCTAATGAGGTCTAGAGAAACATTCTAAATAACCACCCATCACATGTGCACACACACACACACACACACACACACACACACACACATTTGAATGTGAGGTGACTGTGGGGAGATAGCACATAGTTTTTATGTATTTTTACTGCATGACTTATAATGCATATTCATTAAGTTTATAGTGGCAGTAATGATGGAGATGGTATCTCAATCAAACTACAAGTAATTTGAAAGTTAGGGCTGAGTTATTTTATTTTCCTATCCAATCATACTCTAGTCCTTAGAAAAGAATAAATTTTAAATTAAAAATTAAATAAGTAAGTTTGCTTTAGTTCCACTTATTTTTACCAAAATGTAGAGGAATTAGTTTAGGTGTTTTAATCCTATAAGTAAATTCAGCTTAAGCAATGAAAATCTTCACTACATGCCAGTGAATTTTCAAACATGGTAGAATATTAACTATGCAATCTGATATAATATATTCTAGAAGGACAATTTTTTCTCTAAAAGGCTATCTAATATATCTTCTCTAAATACCATTGCTAATTATTTGTACTTATAAATTTGGGTTCTCAGTTCTGATAGCCATCTATTAATATTCCCATGAACAATATGACTAATAGTGTAAGTATATATATATATATATATATATATATATATATATATTGCTGTAGGTTGATAGAAAGTTTTTATGCTAAGACTACAAGCCTGTATGTAGTACTACAAGTAATATATGTAGACCAGATGGCTTTCATTACTGAGTTTGACTGATGATTGATAAATATTTTGTTTACTACCATTTGTCATAGATTTTTTTCATTTTGAATTTTGTACTGGGGATTGAATTCATTGGCACTCTACCATAGATTACTTTGTTGCTTTTTTTTTTCTCTTTTTTAAAATAGGATCTTACTGACAAGCATGCAGTGGTTGCATACCTATAATTCTAGTACTTGGGAGGCTGCAACACGAGGATCATAGATTCACAGCCAGCTTCAACAACCTTGTGAGGCACTCTCCAACTCAGTGAGACTCTGTTTCAAAATAAATAAATAGAATTGGTAGTGTAGTTCAGAGGTAGAATGTCCTTGTGTCTTGGGGTTCAATCCCCAGTACTCACACATATGTATATAAATCTTACTAATCATACATATATGATTTTACTAAGTTGCCTAGGTTGACCTCAAGCTTGCAATCCTCTTGCCTCAGTCTTCTGAGTTGCTTTGATTACAGGCATGTGTCATGGTACCTAGCATAATTTTTTTTTTTTGTGTGTGTGTGTGTGTGTGTGTGTGTTTTGTTGGGAATTTAAGCCAGGGGTATTCTATCTCTGAGATACATCCATCTCTATTTTATTTTTATTTAATTTTGAAATAAGAGTCTTGCTAAGTTGCTGAAAATGGCCTAGACTCTGTGATCTCCTGACTCAGCCTCCCATGTACTGGGATTACGGGTGTGCATCATCAACCTGGCAGATTTTTGGTACTTGGAGCAAGTTTAAGAGGATAGGAAAATATACATCATTATAGCAATTTTATCTATATAAAATTCAAATCTGAGGGAAATGAAATAATCTTATAAAAGGACTTGTTGCCTAATAAATGTTACAAATATTTAAAAATAAGCAAATATCTCCAGCAAGACAATGTAGAAAAACACCAAGTAAAACATCGTTTCTTTCTAAATCTTGCCCTTGTGTTCACACTGTCTTTGAAATCTATGTACTATGACAAGATAATTCTTCCAAAATGTCTTTGCTTCTCATTTTGAGTCCCAATGATAAGAAAAGTATAGACCATGTCATTAAAATTGAAAGCATAAGTTCTGAAGGCAAATCTAATTGGCACGGTAATTAAAGATCACAGACATATTATAAAAGTAAGGACAAGTAAAACATAGTAAAGTTGCCACCAGCTTAATAAAATACAAAAGTGTAATAAAGACAAATACAGCTAGAAACTTCCTATTCTTAGAGTGTATTCAAAGACAGTAGAGACTGGAATATATGCTTAAGTTTTAAAATAAAAAGCAATACTCTCCTTCATCGTAGTTATACTAGGGATTTTTAAAATTACCAAGATTTTCTTTTTTTACTTGGCATAAAAAAGAAAATTAAGTGTAGCATTGTGCATTAACATGATATTTTGTGTGTGTGTTAAATAGATTTCAGAAACCCTTTTCCTAAACATTTCTTCTTTGATAATACACTGTCTGAAAGAAAGCAGCATATGATCTCTCAACCCAATAAAATATAAACATATTTTGCTCTTTCAATGTGTATGAGTTAATTAGTCCCTAGTTAAGTAGGTAATGAATCATGAGGACAAACCACAGCTCATATAAACCCGCTTTCCTTGGCTTCATTAAACATGGCGAGGTGGAGACTGGCATAAAGGCCTCTGCAGAGGTCTCTTCTAACAGTGACACTGTCTGATGTACTCTCTCTTCACCTAAAATGTGACAAAGTAATAAAAGAAATACTGTGTGGCTGTGAAGAAAAAAAGGATTTTTGTGTTAGTAATTAATGATAACTGTGGATAAATCCAGAAACGTGGAGTGTGTTGAAACAAAGTCATTTTGATCAGATCCAACTGGTGTCTCGGGCAGAACACCAAGTTAAAATAGGCCAAATCAAAAGCACCCACTTGAGTTTAAAAGCAAATGAAGATAAATGTTTTCTCATAAGGTAAGCCCTTAAGGAAATCTAGTATTTGTCACAGTGGCCAAATCACTTTTTCTGCTTCACTCTAAAGATTTAGCTCACAATGTTACATGTCATCGGTTGCAACTAACCAATTCTATATCATTCCATTTCTAAAAACTGGGTTTATCTAGAATATTCTCTATGAATTTGCTAAATCTTCCCAAATCAAGAAGACAAATCAGAGAAGTGACTATTTTTATAGTATTTTGTGGCTACTTGTCTCTTCAGGAAAATCCAGAAGACATAATCTCTGCTATGCCTATTATGTAAACAGACATAATAAAAGAGATGAATTAAGAGAAAGAGACTGCAAAGGAAGCAGCGCTGACCTAGAAGTCTAAGCGATTGGGTTGTGCTTTGACTCCAGTGTTTACTGGGTCTGTCACCTGAGGTACAGCTTCTGTTTCTCAGCTCCATATTCTAGGCAGCAAGGTAAATCAGGTCCCACTTCTATGTCACCGACTGAACTCATGTTTGAAAATATTTTGTAAATTATATAACACTAAATGTACTAAAAACATAAGCAGACCTGCTTCAAGTCACGCTATACTATAAAAACAATAAAATAAGTAAATAAATAAAGAACTCATATTCACTAAACATAAGGAAAGTGACATTTTAAAACATGTCACTTTGTAGCTTGGAGGGAATAATTGTGACATAGTGAACATACAATTTGCTTTGGAGCTTTTTGAGATAATTGGATAAAATACTTTCATATGTGTTTGAAAAAACAAGTCTATATTTTTATGTAAAAATACATGACTAAAGAGTTATTTAGAAAGTCATCTCTAAATTTGCCCTACTATCTCTGAATTAGTGGCAGGTTATTTGTTATTTAAAAGACAGCAAATGGTATTTTTCAGAGTACCAAAAACTACTTGCAAGCATACAATTGGTAAGGATCATACTTTGGACATTTCATAGGGCTTCCTAGTTGGAACATGGACTCTAGGAACAAATACATGTGTAGTAAATTTGAGCCAATGAAACTCGGCACTTCTATTTCGAGTTAACTATAATTCAAAGAATAATCTTTAAATTGCTTCCAAAGGGTCTATCACAAAATAACAAAGTTTAAGTGTGTGTGTGTGTGTGTGTGTGTGTGTGTGTGTGTGTATCTTGCTAGGGATTGAATCCAGAGGCATTCTACCTCTGAGCTACACCCTCAGCCCTGTTTTATTTTATTTTATTATTATTATTATTTTTTTTATTTTGGACCAGAGTCTCTCTATGTTGCTGGGAGCCTTGCTAAATTGCTGAGGTTAGCCTTGAACTTGCAATCCTGTCAGCCTCCCACATTCTGAGATTAGAGGCTTGTGCCACCAAGATCAGCTAACAAAAGTTATGTTCTCCCAAAAGATAAGTCAATTAAGCATTGTATGAGTATTAGCTAAAAAAATCTTGCATTGGCTGTTTTTAGTAGATTCTATTACTAACATCTCCCTCTTGCTCTGACAGGTAACATACCTGATGTCATGGAAAGGATTCCCTCTTTACCAAGGTCATCTGGCTGATAACAGGTCAAACACAGGAATTACGAATCAGCGCAGATACAAGAGGGGAAAAGAGCAAGTAAAGCCAAAACGGCTAGGGTGGTGGTGGTAGGACTCTACAGATCATTAATTTAGGATTTAAAAGCCAAGAAATCTAGGGTAGAGTTTACTGACATAAAAATAAAGAAGTAATCACATACATCTGCAGTACTTTTTTTAAAAAAGCGATAATCATCATTCCTAAAATTATATAATTGTTTCTGGCTCACAATTATTATTTTCTTTTTTGTCATATAAATGCACAGCACTGAAATGCTAACTGCTTTTTGTTTGAGCTTTTCCTATACATCCCCACTAAAATATTTCTCACCTCTCACTCTAGATCCCTCTGTTGTCATTACTGACTCTCCATCAGGCCTCCAAGATTATCCAGGTCTATAAATATGATCTTGACACTGCTGGCTCCATCTTTCTCAAAGACTATGCTCTGCTGCAGACACAATAAAACGCAACTGTCTTGGTGCAGCCAATAGATCCCTGTTTACCTGCCCCATCTAAATGTTCTCTACCCCACTATTTCCTCCTATGACACCTCTGCCAGCCACATTTGCCAGTGTTGAAAAAATGTATAATTCCATTTTGTTTCCTTTTGTTTTCTTCTGACTTTTTTTTTTTTTTTTTTTTTGGTGGTACTGGGGTTCCTGGAAGCCCTTCAACCTCTGGGCTACACTCTCAGACCTATTTTATATTTTTATTTGGGAACAGGGTCTCCTAAGCCAGCGCTAGCGGCTGGCTTCAAACTTGCGCGATCCTCCTTTCTCTGCCTCCCAAGCGCGGGGATTACAAGCGTGCGCCACCACGCCCGGCATTGACTTTTTTTTTTTTTTTTTGAGTGCTAGAATAGGTTGTCTCTTGTAGTTTACCTATCAGATTGCTATAGTTATTTCAAATTCTGTTCCAGTATGACCCTTCAGAAAGGATTTTACTAGTCACGGTCAATTCCTCCTTTCTCTGTTTCCATTCACCGAGTTCATATGATTTGTAGTCTCATCTCACCTTTATGATTAATACAGATTTTGTTTTGTTTTTCTCCTAGACTATAGGAACTTCAAAGTCAGGGATTATGCATGTTATTCATCTTAATGAACACTAGAGACAAAAATATTGGCAGTCATGATCCATAGTATAGAAAGTTGAAGCATCAATAGTTTATTTGCTTGTTAGAATCAACAGAAAAAGATATAATATAGATTTTTATAATTTTGCAGCCTTCTATATAAACAATTTCTTATTTCACTTTAAGAATATCACTTTCAATTTTAACATTTAGCTATTAAAACTGGGTACTTCAAGGTATAGCCAGTTAGTTTTAATGTGGAGTCATTTGCATTTAATTCTTTAAAAGACTAGATTGAGAGAAATTGTATTTATAGAGCATGGCTTTAAATATATATAATCTACCCATCATCTATTTTCAAAAGGAGACAAAAATCTACTCTTGAATTAAATGATCAGAGTGGTATATATGTTTTATTTTTATCGCAGCATATGGTCCTAAGACAGTTCTAAACTGAGTATTAAGAGATTATCCTGCAGAACATGTCTTTCAGCCAAGGCTGAAGTCAGAATCTCTACTATGTTCATTTGGGCCAATGTACAACACTCAGAATTGAGTTTTTTATGGAAAGGATATCTTTATTATGTGCCATTTAATTCATTTAGGCAGTGCTTTACCTGCACTTCTCCATGTAAATGGAGTGGTGTAAAGAAAAAACTTTGTCATTTCCTGAGATCCATGCCAAACCATAATTTTGCTTTTTTTTTTCCCCCTTGTAAACCAGCCGTATTAAAAGTGTCTGTGAGACAGAGCAGCCCCCATGAACTGGCACTGGAGAAGATGTCACTGACAAAGACAAATGAGTCTTAATGAGTTGAGAGGACGTTTGACAGCTAAGATTTGGGGCTCTAAGGAGAGGGCTACTGCACCAAAGGCACAGTTCTAAATGGTGGCAGGCTCCAAGTGAGCTTTGGAGAAATCAGTGCAATTGATGTGTGTTGTATGTTTGTGTTTTATGTAATGCCTTTTTCTTCTTAGCAAACACTACACATTTGTCAAATGAGAACTGACTTAAAAAATAAATATCCTCACTTGTTCACTATAACTCCAAATTAGAATCAGAACAAAGCCAGAAGTAGTAGCACATGCCTGCAGTCCCAGTACTTGGGAGGCTGAGGCAGAGAATGACAGGCTCAAAGCTAGCTTCAGCAATTTAGTAAGACCCTCAGAAACTCAGTGGGACCTTGTTTCAAAATAAAAAATAAAAAATAAAAAAACCCTGGGTGTGTAGCTCAGAGGCAGAATGCCCCTGGGTTTAATCCCTGGGTATAACTAACACACAGGTTACAATCAAAACAAGTAAAAAGCAAAAATCTCTTCAATAAATTCTGACACTATAAGTCTATTTCTTTCTACACTTTCAAAAATTTCAGCTTAGTCTAGGGAGCTCCCTAGAGGTGTTTTTTGTTTTGTTTTTCAGTACCGGGGATCGAACTCAAGGGCATTCTGCCTCCAAGCTACACCCTCAGCCCCCCCACTTTTTTTTATTATTCTTTATTTTGAAAAAGGATTTCACCAAGTTGCAGAGGGTATCACTAAGTAGATAAGGCTGGGCACAAACCCAGATCCTCCTGTCTCAGCCTCCCAAGTACTGAGATTATAAGTGTATGCCACTACGCCAGGTCAATATATCCTTACTATGTAGAATTATATGATAAAGCCCAGACCTTCTTTTTCTGCCATGCAGTTTGGACAAAGTCTTCTTTTTACTAACTTTCTTCTCCAAGGTGGGTGATGCACCAAAGTGAATATACTCATTAATCTACTCCAACACTTTTTAAGAAATAAGTATTTTCATTATACCAAAACTCCACCTGTATCCCTGATAGCCCCGATCACAGCTAAAAGCATAGAGGGTCAAGACAAGATCTAGAGAAAGGCTCTCCCTGGACCAATGTTTAATAAGAACAGCATTGCCTCTGGAGAATGAACCTGGGGAGAGGCGCCAGAGCTGGACTTCAGCCCTTTCTCACTGCTCAGGAAAGGGCCTTTGCTGAGCAAACTACTCAGTCCTTGAGGGTGGCCTTGTGCCCTGAAGATAAAGAGTGCTGACAATAAGGTCATTAGTGGAGTGCAGCCGGGCAGTTCTGTGGGCTGGATGCCATCTGCTAAGTGGCCAGTGGAGGGGAAAAGAGAGAACAAAGAGTGGCAGATACTGGCACCCCGCTTTAGGCTGCATTAGCTAAAAGTGTTTGCGATTTGTAAGAAAACCCTGTTCTACTAGGCGCAGATCTCTGCCCTGCGCCACCTACAGATACTGCTCAAAATCCACACTGCATACTCCAACATGTTGCTTTCTAGAGGGAAAGTACTAAATCACACATGGAGACTGGAGGGATATAAAGGGAGGTTACTGTAAGATCATTTCTGCCTGAAATTTTAGAACAAGCCTAAAGTATCTCTTAAAGGAAGAAGGATATACCTTAACTTGCACAATAGTCAGAGACTGGTTGTGAAGCAGTGGACAAAGGTTGTTTTGTTTTGTTTTTTAATGTGTAGATAAAGATGAGAAAGGTAGAGACAGCATAGCATAACAGAGTAATGTAATTCTGAAACAAATAAGAATCAGGCTCATCTTGCATCAACTGATTCAGAAAATAATTGCTTGGAAGGAATGATTTTAGGAATAAAAGAGCTAATCTGCTAACCTCATACTTCTAGTTCATCGACTAATAGGTCATTTTAATGGATCACAAGCATATGGTTTGTTTTCAAATCCAAGAAATGAAAAGGTATTGGTCCAAACAAAACATTTCTTACAAACTGTAAAGCTCAGAATGGAAAACTTTTAAAGCATAACAACATATTTTAACAGCCACATACATTAATTATATGCCTGACTTGATAGCCTATGAAACAATAAAACCTCGCAACTCCATCTTTCCAAGATAAAGTATCCGTATTTTCTCAGTACCAGTTGACATGCTGTGAAATTAATCTATGCACTATAAAACTGAAGTGAATAACTTTATGCCTTTATTTAAAAGACTGAAAGGCATACGACATTTTGAGTAAGGAAAATGATCTTTAAATAAAGTGAAGGGATGAATAACCTTTAGGATTTCTTACACTGTGTTATATAACTGGAGACTATTTTAACACAAACCGGAGACATGTGCTTGGTCCTAATACATACAATGACTAAAAACATCTCATTATATTCCTCATGGTAATCTTCCATATGAGAAATAAGATAGAGGAGCTATGTGTAATTCAATAAATCTGATTGTTTTTATCAATAATTATTTGTAATATCAAGTCTTTTTCCATCATTGTCCTTTCATGTTAAAGTTAAAAAATACAATTTGTAATATCAATACATACATACATATACATCGTATATTTTTTACTTTCCTGTAGAAGGATGCCTGATGACAAAACAGTGCAGATCAGGACCAGAATCACCCCAAATAATCATGTGACTATGGGACTGAGGTCATCTTTATATACCTCCTGCCCACACCTCACGAAATTCCCCTATAAAGGAAAAGTACTACCCTCCCAAAATGTCACTCTCTCCCTGAGATGGCCCACATTCTCCCTTGACTCTTATTTCCTACTTTCCTAACTTCTAAGTGTCTGAAAAATGAAAACTTTTGTATAGTCTTATTTTTCTTCTAGATCTGAGTCTCCATCTGGTGTCATTTCCTGTCCCATTTATAAACTTTCTTTACAATGGCTTGTAATACAGGTCCCCTAATGGTGAGATCTACCATTACTTGTGCATCTAAACATTTCTCATTCATATTCATTTTTTCAAATGGTAGTTTTGATGGATACGTAATTCTGACTGGCCGTGATGTGTGTTGTTTTTGAGTGACACCCCTCAACTTTAAATATTATTGCATTGTTTCTCATGAAAAGTCCACTGTCACTTGTATCATCTTCTCACTCCCCCAAGCTAATTTCAAGATTTTCTCCTCCATTTTAGATTTTGGTAATTTGAGTATCATGTACCAAGATGTAGTTTTCTTTGTGTTTCTCATTTGGGTGTTTACTGACCTTTTAGGATCCATATGTTGTTAACATCTTTTGGAAAGTTTTCAATCATTATTCTTCAAAACATTTTTTTTTCTGTCTGAATTCTTCTCTCATCTTATTCTGAAATTCTGATTGCTTTATGTTAGACTCTAGCATTATTTGTAAGGCTGTGTTCATTGTTCTTCAGATATTTTTTCTTCGGCCCTTCAGACTGGATGGTTTCTATCTTCAACTCAACTGACTGTCTTCTGTCACCTTAGATCTTTCCTCAACCTGACGCAGAGGTTTTCCCCTCTCATTTCAGTTGCTGCATTTTCAGCATCAGAATTTTCATTTCATTTTTTTAATAGTTTCTATTTCTCTTCTGAGATTCCATTCATTATATTCCTTGGAATTTTAAGAGCTGCTCGAACATTTCTGTCCACTAATAGAAACAATTTCGTCATACTATTATGACAATCATTCAATTGCTTATTCTTGAATGTAAGTCCCTTTTTTCCAGTTTATTCACATATCTACTGATTTTTAATTGGATAATGAAGGTTAGTAATAATAAAGAGAATCTGGATTTTGTTCTATTTCTCTGAAAATGTATTTTACTCTGAAGCAGTCACCTTAGCTGAACTTAAACTCCAAATGCATTAGAGTTGGCTGGCAGTAGGTAAAATCTCCAATCAGCTTGTTCTGCTGCTGGCTGATGGTTTTTTCTCTGGTCCCTCCAAGCTCATGCACAATTTCTCAAACAATATACATAATTTATATATCAGATAAAATTTTAGAAAGTTTTTATACTAATATGCTGTTGTTTCATTCTTTTTGGGCATTCCTCTCTTTCAAGAATTCCCCTGTAAATTTATAGCTGTTCTTTTAGTTTTAAACTCTGTGCTCTGACAGCCCATCCTAATAAAGTTGAACTTTGTGTTGAACCTCTCTGTTTTCTCAGAAAATACCCCAGTGCATAAAATCAACAAAACTTAAAAGTCTTATGTGACGAAGTTCTTATATCTTAATAGTAGTTTTGATCTCTGATTCTCTGTCAACTTCAATTTTTAAAAACTATCATGTGAAAAAAATAAAAAAATAAAAACTATCATGTGCCAGGCAATGTGCCAGGCATGGTGGTCCATGCCTATAATCACAATACTTTGGAGGCCGAAACAAGAGGATTGCAGGTTTACAGCCTGCTTCAGGAACTTACTGAGGCCCTTTGAAACTTAGTAAGAGCCTGTTTCAAAAATAAATAAATAAATACAGGGCTGGTGGTATAACTCAGAAGTAGAATGCCCCTGGGTTCAATCCCCAGTAACACACACACACACACACACACACACACACACACACACACACACAATCATATACTAAACCTTATAAAGTTTTGTCAAATGAGGAATAGTTCATAAGTGAACATTTTAAATTATTTAAATCACCAGGTGTAAAGTCTTGATTCAAAGCAGATTGTCTATGAGTTGTATGTATACTATACCTGTCTGAATATATTGCCAAATATGTTAGATCTTGACTATTTCATTGATGTCACTTAAGAAAGTCACCATTAGATCTTTTGTTCATCTTGTTATCTTCTCAGGTTACTTAAATGCTTGGGTTGGTCCTTCTGTTTCTTGCCTTTTCCTCTGTTGTTCTTTGTGCTATTGGCCATTTGACAAGAGTTATTTAAAGAATATGCCTAGAATCACCGAGGAAATCGGAAATGTTAACTCTAAAGGAAAGCACCAGCTTTTCAACAGACTTTAAGGTTGACAGGTCTTTGACTGAAAAGGTAAAAAGTCAAGGTCCACTGCTTTGGCTGTGCCATGAAAGGGAAAAAAATCACTACCATTGCAGTCAATGGCCCTGCCATAGCATATACTTTTCTTGAACTATGCAACTTTTAAATAGGCATAATTAATTATTATTAAGGAAGGGGTACAAAAAGACTGGAAGTGACTGTAGCTTTATCTGCAGTTTGCTAATTCTGAGTGGGTCTTCAAAATCCAAATGAACGAAGGAAGAGTAACCTCATTATTTTGTCTTATCACATAAACATTTAAAGATGTTGAATTTACACTTTTAGCACCAAAATAAGCAATGAGCCTTTTGATCTTGGAAACTAAAATCTATTAATTAATATGATACAAGGACTAGCCCTCCAATTATTATATATATAATAAAATTAAAATATCAACTTCATTTAAAAGGATAAGAAAACCATGTGATGAGTAATAGCTAAATAGAAAGTAATATCTAAGGAAGTTTAGTGGTTGTGGCACATGCCTATTATGACAGTTACTAGGAAGGCTTAGGCTAGACGATCACATGTACAAACATAAATACATATTTAGCATAATTTTAAACAAGCATATAATTTCTTCCCTTGCTTGAACAGTGTAAGACAGTTTAAATGGTGTGTGTATATATGTGTTTTCTCCTGGGGACTGGATTCAGGGTTTTAACTGCTCTTATTTCCAAAGATTTGCTAAAATAAATGAAAAATGCTCAATATTTTATTGAATTTTTATCATTACTGAGTTTTTATAATTGTTCTTGTTTTTATATATTTTACATATGCAAACTGCACATTTTTGTTATACTTGTATTGTTTATTTTTCTTCTTAAGCTGTCTAAATTTACATATTTTATTTTAATAATCTGATATGATACTCAATATGTTCTGCTTGATGAAAATATTTTACTGTGTATCTATGTTGTAGATTTAATAGGCATTTTTATCATGTGACATTAAATTTCAAAAAAGAGAAATACTGCATGCTTGTAATCCCAGCATTGGGAGGCTGAAACAGGAGAATAGAGGTCACAGACAGCCTCAGCTATTTAGGCCCTCCACAACTCAGTGAGACTCTGTTTCAAAATAAAGAATAAAAGAATACAGCTGGGGGTACAGCTTGAAAGTAGAATGTCTCTGGGTTCCGTCCCCAGTACCTCAAAACAAGATAAATCTATTTTTATAATATGAGGTAATAATGGATTCCAACTTTTTGCTTCTCTTCAGTGTAAGAGAAAAAAATTGAAACCCAAAGAGAGTAATATATATGATTGATTTGATTTGATAAAGCATACACATCTTTGTTAAATTATTCTATGTAGTGCTAAACTCAAACTTCATTACAGCCAGTTTAAAAAATAAGTTTATGTAAGACAAAAGGGCCTAAAATATTGCCTCATTCCAAATTTTAAAAAATATTTCTGTGGACTATGAGCCACATATAATGGTACAAAATGCCTTTGTAACATCTTGAGAAATCAATGTTGGTGATGTCACATTGTGTTGATAAATCTCCCTTAAATGCTATCTTAATTCTGTACAAAGGCAGCAAATTCTTGATTATAAAATCCTGTATGTATCAGTCCATCTCCAAAGCTATGACCTACTGGGCATTCTCTATTGCTCTGTTTTCCAGCTGTCCTGAATGTGACCCTACATGTGCTGACTAGTATCAGGCTGTCTCCTTGCATCCACCTAGAATGCTCAGCCCCAGCCCTATTTTAGCTTGCTATCTCCAAATCTGTTTAATTATCCTGTGTTTTCCTTGAACCTGTCAGACTTGGTTAAGTGAAGATGGTTAAGCTCCTTGATTGAATCTTGAATATCCAGCCACTGTACTACAGAGGTCTTTAACCATTTACTTTCTTTGTGTCATTCTCAGTAGGACGAGGATTCAGAAATGGCATACAAATCTTAGAACATTCAACAGAACTACAAAATGTAAACAATGACATAATGAGAATTTGATTTCATGATCTGCAAACATTTTCTTTCACAAAATTTACAAAAGAACATTTTGTTTTAATGTGTGTCTTGTCTTTTCTTTGGGGAGACTCGTTATCTGTGGTTAATGGTTAAAATATAAATTTAAATACAGAATGAAAGTATCTTGAACCTATTTCTTGCAGAGCTGTAAGTCTGAAACAAGAAAATGACTACTACTTTTGACACTAACAAACATATTTGTGAACAAAAAATATTTTTTAAATGAACACCATTCTTATAAGCCTTGATTAACCATACAAAGATGAATTAATTTGCATACTTTCTGTAGTTTAATTCAAGTGGAAATCAGATAAAGAGAAATAAAATACATATTTTATATAGTATGCGTTTAATAGAAAACATTAGAAATAGAATATCATTAAGTTCAGGTTTATTCAGGCAAAATTCTTTCTCTCTAACCATTCACATGAAGACTAAAAATACACACAGGCAATATCAAAATAAATAATTATATAGTAAAATACACATACCTTTGTTTTATAGTTTCCATAATACCTCAAACTCACTTGATAATTAATAACTCAGTAGATTGGTTAATACGTTTTCTTCACATTTTCGACTGGTAGAGCTATCTTATCACATTCTAGTATCTGACTTTGTAGTATGAAAGTTTTTTTCTAGTACATAACAATTTTTTGCTTCTTATAATATCTGCTAACATAATTTTAGTGCCATTTTTAGATAAGGAAAAGAGAATTTTTTAAAAGACTTTCAGATTAGCAGTTCTTTGGAGACACTGCTGCGGTTTCTTTCTGAGGTGTTATTTTGATGACCACTACAGTGGTGACAGAAAGGAGACAAGCAACAGATCTGCTGAAGAACTAAGTGCCCTCTAATGAACCTACCTAGGAACTATGACAGGCAACAGGCTGCAAAGTCACCCCAGAGGACTGGTTGTCCTATCGCATTATCCAGTGACAGGATTTTTGCAGTTTTTGTTGGTTTGTTGTTTCCAACAGAGCTTAGTTGAAATCAGATTTCCATGAAGTAGGAGAAGCTATTACATAGAGCTATTAAACCTCACTTAAGATGTTTCTAGCCATTTGAACTGCATAATATGCTCAAGAAATTGGAATATGTCTAATGGAAAGATATAACCATAGAACTCCTTCTATCTTCTAAGTATAATCCAATGCCCAATGACATTTCTTAACCAGAGCCAAATGTGATTACATTTTCAAAATACCTGGTCCTCAAAGTTGCTAACTGGTATCTTGCTTTCCCTCTTTGAAATGTAAGACCATACATTTAATTTCAGGTTCTTTCTATTCCAACAAATTATGGAGGGACATTGTGAGTTTAGATGTACATTCAGAATGATTGCCACTTCACTGAATTTGGTTAATTAAAAGATACCATTTTAAAATAAAACTTAAAATCAAAACTAATATATACAAAAACCAAATGATTTACTTATTATACATCCCATAACACCCCATAATATGAGTATTTTTTACAAATAAAGGCAATTCTCGGAGAAAATTTTGGGAGGAAAGCCAATGGAATTCTGTTATCTGTTTAACTGATGATACAGTAACCACTTGTATAAAATTTAATCTGCATAGTTGTATTCCAATTTCGCTACACATTTTTATCTGCTTAAAAGAGACTATACCCTTGGTTAGGCCGGTGCTGGGGCCAGCGAGGCCAGCACCGGAGCCTGCCATGAGGCAAGGCCGGTACTGGGGCCTCCGAGGCTGGGATTGGAGCCTGCCGAGGGGTGAAGCCGAAGCTGGGGCCAGTGAGGCTGGCATTAGAGCCTGCCGTGAGGCACGGCCAGTGCTGAGGCCTCCGAGGCTGGGATCGAAGCCTACCTTGAGGCAAGGCCGGTACTGGGGCCTCCGAGGCCAGGATAAGAGCCTGCAGAGGAGTTAGGCTGGTGCTGGGGCCAGCGAAGCCGGCATCGGAGCCTGCTGTGAGGCTAGGCCGGTACTGGGGCCTCCGAGGCCAGGATAACAACCTGCTGAAGGGTTAGACCGGTGCTGGGGCCAGCGAGGCTGGCATCGGAGCCTGCCGTGAGGCGAGGCCAGCATCGGAGCCTGCAGTGAGACATGGCCAGTGCTGGGGCCTCCTAGGCCGGGAACGGAACCTGCCGAGGGGTTAGGCCGGTGCTGGGGCCAACGAGGCCAGCATTGGAGCCTGCCATGAGGCTAGGCAAGTGCTGGGGCCTCCGAGGCCGGGATTGGAATCCTGCCAAGGGGTTAGGCCAGTGCAGGGGCCAATGGCCAGCATCGGAGCCTGGCGTGAGGCAAGTTCACTCCTGCAGCCTCCAAGGCCAGGACCAAAGCCAGCTTAGGGGTTAGACCGGTGCAGGGGCCGGTGAGACCAGAACTGGAGCCTCCCATGAGGCAAGGCCACTGCTTGAGCCAGCGAGGTCTGGATCAGTCCACTGAGTAGCCAGGCCACTACTGGGACCATCAAGAGTGGGATCAGTACTTGCAACGCAGCATGCACAGAGAAATATCGCAGAAAATATAAATCAGATGCTTCTCTTAATCAGCAATAACTAGGAGGAAAAGGGCAACAGGAAGAGGTTGAGCTATAGAAAGGGCCTATAGTGAAGCAACTAATGTGACCAATCAGAGGGTATGTAATACTGGAGGACGGAGCCTCTTTAAAACGCAGGAGGGGACTTCCAGGAAGATGGCGACCGAGAAAAGTGGGGCTTAAGAGTCCCGCTAACAACCAATCTCCATTACCACAAAAAGAGCACCTTTCATAGCCAGAAAACACCATCACCAGAAAAACAAAAAAACCACCAGGCTCCAGAGAGAAAGCGGACTGAGAACAGAGCTCAGGGCCACAGAAGAGACACACGCGCCCGAGGACGCGGCAGCAGCGCCATACTGCCGGCGGCAGAGGCGAACTCAGAGGACTGCTACAGCAAGCCGAGGTGAGCCGATGCGGAACAGCCAGGCGGGATCTTTCGGCGCAGGCAGCATTTAAAGCTCCCAGTGGCTGAGCTCAGAACACGCTGCAGGGATTCAGAGTGGAAATCAAAACCAGAGAAGAAAAAATACGCCAGCCTCATGGCCAAGGGCGTGGCAGAGGCGCCATATTGCCACCGGCGGCGGCAGCAGCAGTGAATTCACCGAGTCCAGTACAGCTACATCTACGTACTCAAGAACAGTGAGTCAAATTGCGGGCCACAGAGGAGAAATCCCAGTATTGTGCCTCCTGAGACTTGACCCAGTGAGGGAGTGGTGGTGGCAGAGATATCACACCATAGGAGAGCGTGCAACCTGGCACCCCCCATAGTTTAAAGCAGCCTCTATCGACTCCCTGGGTCGGAGACTCTGTGATACAACCCAGTACAGGAGTAGTAGGGTCTGAGATAATACAGACTCGAGATCCAGAGCACCTTAAGTGAAGCCATAGTGACCCAAGGGAAGAACCCAGAGAAGGCACAAACCTCCGAAATCATGGAAAAGAGGAATAACACTGAAGTAATGAATGTGCACAACCCCACAACATCAGAACCTGATAAAACAGAAAATCAGAGATTTCTAGAAGATCAAATCAGGAAAATAACTGTAGAAATAATAGAGGTGCTTCGAAAAGAACTCAGAGAGAGCCAAAAAGAGATAAAGGATGCAATTAATGAAGTAAAGGCCTCAATTCAAAGCACAAACAACCGATTAGACCACATAGAGAACAGAATCTCGCTCTTAGAAGATGAGCAATCCAAAAATGAATGCATAGTTTCTAATCTAGAAAAAGATATCCAACAGCAGGAATCTGACATTGAAGAAATATGGGCCCATCTTAAGAGAGCTAACCTAAGAATAATTGGAATAGAGGAGGGAAAAGAAAGTGAAACCAAAGGGATCAACAATCTCTTCAAGGAAGTAATAGCAGAAAATTTTCCAAATATAGAGCAAGAGGTTGATACACAGATCCAGGAAACTTATAGAACTCCCTTTAGACAGGATCCGAGAAGAGGATCCCCACGCCATATAATTGTCAAAATGACCAATGTGGAAGCCAAGCAGAGAATCTTAAAGGCAACAAAAACAAAGGGCCAAGTGACATTCAGAGGCAAACCAATTAGAATCACTCCAGACTTCCCAAACCAAGTCATGAGAGCCAGAAGGGCTTGGAGTAACATATTCCAAACTCTGAAAGAAAACAACTTCCAGCCAAAAATTTCCTACCCAGCAAAACTTTCTATCAAATTAGATGGAGAAATAAGAAGCTTCCATGACAAACAGAAACTGAAGGAATTTATGTCTTCAAAACCAGCTCTAGAGAAAATACTCAAAGAGATTAACTACAAAGAAGAAATAGGTAACACACACCAGAACCAGAGAAACAAGAGTTTCCATCCAACAGACAACTAAGATTGGTTATCTGTGGAGATTCATTATTTATGTTAGTCTTTTACCTATCTCTAAATTGTATTGTTTGCCTTTATTGTTGTTAATTTTTAGGATTTCTAGTTGGAATATTAATATACCTTCACATATAGCATTTGGAAATATTTTATCCAATTCTATTAGTAACTTTTAACTCTGTTTACATTGTCTTTGGATATACAATATTTTCTTTTATTTTTTAGGGAGTTTGTATATTCTTCTGTTGCCTGTGCCATTGAAATCATATCCAAGAAATCACTGCCAATTTCAATGTTGTGAGGTTTTATGACCCAGATTTTCTCCTAAAAGTTTATAGTCTTAAGATTTATATTTAGGTCTTTTATCTAGTTTGAGTTAATACTTGTATGTGGGATTAGGTAAGGGTCCAATTCTATTCTTTTCCATGTAATTATTATTTTTCAACAATATTTAGTTAAAAGATTATTATTTCCACCACCAAATCTTTGTGGAAACCTTGTCAAAAATAACTTGACAATATAGGGAAGAAGTTAGCTCTAGGCTTGTATTTAACTCCAATGGCCTATATATCTGCCTTTAGAACAGTACTACACTGTTTCAACTATTGTAGCTTTATATGGTTTGAAATCAGAAAATATACATCTTCTAGCTTTGTTTTTGCTTCGAGATTGTTTTGGGTATCTAGAGTCCATATTCCATATCAGGATAGATTTTTTTCTGAAAAATAAATATATGATAGTTTCACCTAAAAAAAAGAAAAAAATATTCTCTGGTAAGAAAGAAAGCAAAAAGAAATATTGAAATGTTATCTTTAAGTCATCAAAAGCTTGGTATCAGACAAATGAAACTGTTATGTGAGATTATCATTTTTAATTTTGGATAAATTGCTATAATACTAGATGTCAACCACTAAGCCAAGCATGGGAGGGAGGGATGGGGAGAGAATGGGGTGGGGATCGGGTGGGGGCTGACTGGGCGATGTGTGCATGTATGTCTACAAAAGTTTGTATCCCACTATGATGTATGAATACAGTGCACCAATAAAATAAAATTAAAAAAAAAAACGCAGGAGGTACATAAACAAATGTATCAAAGTAAATCACCAAAGAAGTGTGGGATGGAGGGAGGGGGAGGGAATGGGATGGGGGCTGGAGGAGGGCTAATTGGATGATGTGTGCTTGTATATCCTCTCAAGTCTTGTACTCCAATGTGATTGATATATGACTACAATGCACCAATTTAAAAAATAAATTAATAAAAAAATGGAATAATACAGTTGATAAAGATAAAAAAAGAGACAATACCCTTGAAAATACAAGCTATGGAATATACCCTTGAATACAAGCTATTCCATAGATTTTATTCCATAAACATTTTTAAATTATTATATAGATAAATTAATGAGTAAAAATGAATTAATGTTTTTATTTTTGCCCATTTCCAATCCAGTTATAAATAATTTTTTAGATGGATGACAACCAATTAAAAATAGTCCAGTTAAAATAAACTTCAAGGTGGTGAACTTGGATACAAATACGCACTTGGTCACTAAGGTAGTAAAAATATTGTTATTTGGGAAAGTTCACCTAAAAAAACTAAACAAAATTACAATAAAAATATGTCTATGCTCATACTATTTGTTTTCTTATGATAAATGTGTGTGTGTGTGTGTGTGTGTGTGTGTGTGTGTGTGTTTGTGTGTGTGTGTGTAGCTGTGTTGCTGGAGAGTTAACCCAGGGCATTCTATACCTGATCTATACTTCTAGCCCAATTAATTAATTAATTAATTAATTTATAAGAACTAAAAAGGGCTGGGGGTATAGCTTAGAGTTGTAGAATGCCCTTGGGTTTTATCCCCAATACCAAGAGATGAGTAAATAAATAGCACTGGTGGTTTAAATTTCGGCATTCCCTCTCCCGTGGCTGAGACCTTTATCATTCCAGGGCTTTCCTGTGCCTATCCTCTTCCCTTGCCCTCAGCAGCCCACTCCCAGGAAGACAGCATTGCTGGGGGTGAGGCCTCTGGAGGCGCAGGGCCCACATACAAACCTGGCTGCCAGTCGCCTGGTCTGGGTGACCTTGGCGAGGGCTCCAGGACTCTCCAGTTTCAGGCACCCTAGTATGACATGAGGCTGTGACAGCACACAGTTCACTGACCCCATAGGTGGTTAATAATTGTAAGGTGTTGATTCACGGAGAGTGCTTAAACTACGCTCAACATAAAATTAACCTTACCTCATCACCATTTTCACTTTTTTTCTGTTCAGAAACCTCATATAGCTACAGAAAGGAAACCAGTGTTTGGCCTAACATAGGACATTTTTTTGACCTACATTTTTTTCTGGGGGGGAGTACTGGGACTTGGACCAAAGGACATGCTACCTCTGCGCTATACCTCAGCCTTTTAAATTTATTTTTAATTTTTTAATTTTTAATTTTTTATGTGGATCGTATTAAAATGGCATACATTCAGACAGTTCTTGGTGCCTCCCTGCCCCTAAATAATTCATAAGCACTTTTATATAATCAACATATAAAAGGGGCTACATTTCCTGACTATATTTCAACTTTTGTTATTTCATGATTTAGAAATGGTTTAGTAAAAGGGCATCAAATACTTATCTTCTTCCCATCTAAAAGAACTCTGCTCTTTGAGAAATAGTGTGTTGCATCTTAACTAACATACCATCAAAAGACACAATGCCTGTTTAGAATACACTTCTAACACTAAATAGAAAATAATGTAATCATATATTATAAACTAGATAATGGTACAATATTCAGAGACCATTAACTCCCATTATTCTTAAAAAGTGACTTAGAATATCAAAATAAAATTTATAACCTTGTTAAATCAATAAATTTTATTTGTTGTAAAGATTAATCTCTAGAGTTTTAGGTTTACTGTCTTTTTCTAATTTAGAAAATTACTCCTACTTGACAAGGAAAATGGCATCTTCTGAAGTCTTAACTCTAAAATATGTGGCATTAATGATCACATCCTCCATGGTTTACTCTTCCCTCCCTTTTCACTTCTATAATAAGATGTTATTTGACCTCCTGCTCTCATACTCTAACTTGGACCATAGGTTCACTGATACTTCTGAAATATTTTAGTCAGTCTCTCTCTCTCTCTCTCTCTCTCTCTCTCTCTCTCTATCTATCTATCTTTCTCTCTCTATCTTTCTCTCTCTCCCTATTATATTATATATAATCATATTATACTATATATATAAAATTTTAACATATATGCACATTAAAATGATATGTGCATAACCTCTTCAAAGACTAAATTCAAAGTTTATTGAATTTTTTATTCATATAACTTGAGACTACTATATCATCTTTTAATTCAGATGATCATAATAACATTTGTTTTCTTAAATCGATAATTATTATAATTTAATTCCTATAAAAGTAGAACTTACATTAATCAAAAATCTCCCATAGATTTTCCTATGTACATGTCTTTAGTTCATTCCTTACATTTCATCTCTCCTACTTCTCTTAGCTTTCACCTCATGCCTATACTATTTCATTAACCTTTGAATTTTTCTCTTTGCCTGCATTCTCTACATCAGCACAACCATAAGAATGCACCTTAGTCATTTAAGACATAATAAAATATTTGTAAGACTATGCATTGTTTACTGAAAATATCTGAAATTATTAATATTTTTCAAAAAGTTCTTTGTAACATATCTCCATCCATTTTGCAGAATACACAAGACATTGATTACACAAAAGAAATGAGGAAGCTGGGACTGACAAGGTTTTAGGTGAAGCAATCAAGGAACAGGAGCTGCTGTACCAGTAAAAAGTAGGAGAAGGGACAATTTGAAGGTGAATTTCTATTTTTTCTAAGCTGAGTAAAGGTAGAAAAAACAAGCTACTGCTGGACAGAATAACTTAGCAAGAGAGAGTATGCATTTGTGAAGAAACTTTGTGGGATAAAATTACCAGTCTACCTATTCCTATCAGGCTGGAACTTCGAGGAGAATTTTCTGCATGGTAATCTTTTTCAGAGCTGTAGTTTACCTGTATTATATGTCTTGAGCACAAGTGTAGAACATATCTTAATATTTATTAAATTGTATCTCATTTGATTGAATGCTTCATTCTTTAGTACTGTAATTTTTTAGGTCCTGATTTTGTGTCAGGTTTCATCTACAAGTTTTATAAACAATGTTTTAATTTAAGAAATATATAAAATGGGGTGGTCAAAGGACAATCCATAAGAACTGTCTTTTAGGCTAATATTAATCCTTTTAAGAATTTATTGATATGGTAATCCAATATTTACCACTAGATATATTCCTACTCATTGCATATCTCACTATCTTGCCACAAGATTTATAAAATACCTATTTGTTTTTCATTTTGTCAAAAAGGTCTATTTAAATATGATATGCCCAACTAGTAAAACATCATATGCATTTATTCTCATATCTTTTGGGGGCATTAAAATTATATGTTAAAAAATTATACTTAGCTGAGCTGAAAAAAACTATGTGTTTAATGATTAGTTTTAGAATTGTCTAGGTCCTATCATTAATCTATTGATAAATATTTCTTGTCTCTCCAATGAATTTATAAACTTTAAAAAAAGACGTTTCCTGAATTATTGTAATATTTTCACCAAAACTACTAACAATGCTCTGTATGTAGTAAGAATATACTATGTATACTTTATATAAATATATTGTATAATCCTAGATTTAACAAAAATAGAATATGATCATCTGGATTAGAAGATGATATGGGAGTTCCAAGTCCGTACGAACAAATAAGAAATTCAATGATTTTTATTTAGTTTTTAAAGAGATGTTAATTATAATAAATCAGTTTCTAGTTTTAATAGATGATTGCTAAATGATCTATTACTAACACATGCATATTTACCCATTTTATAAAGATGGTATTTATTTAATGTTACCATAAACTAAAAAAAATGTGGCAATACCTTCAAAAAACGTATTTAATGCATTTTGATAGCTACAATGAAATTTTGCAAATCTCCCATCTGTACTTGCTTAACAGAGCAGTATAAAACACATTTGTGGACTGAAGTTTCCTTCAATCTAGTTTCTAGGAAACCATTCATAAAATCACAGCTGCAACTAATTTCCATTTCTATGGATTCTGCATTTGTTAAAAGTAGAAAAAGGGCTCATATTATTTTTGAAAGCCGTGCAGAGAAAACTAAATTACATCACTTTAAGCATACAGATCTTAATAATTCTCAGAATGATAACTCATTATCCCCATTCTTAAGTATAACTCTGACGCATACTACCATTCTATAATAGTCCACTATATCTATCTACTTCACTAACCTAAATTTTAAAACATCACTTTATATTTTATGATATGCATTCTGTCAAATTTCTGCCCAATTTCCTGATTGACTCTTACAAAAAATGATACAATAAGCAATAAAAGACAACTAGCTAATGACCAAAGAGTGAAGAAATATCATACCCTTATGACTTACATATCTAATTTTCTAAAAAGTTTAGAACATGAACAAGAAAATTTTAATAAATAAATTTTAATAAAATATTCCATAATTATGTTTGGTTCATTAAGAAACATATCCAAGATTTCAAGTCACTAAATAAGAATGAATGATATCACAGGACACTAGTAGAACTCTCAATGTCACTATAAAAATGATATCTCTGTGAGCAATCATGAAGAATTACAAAATGGTAGAAGATTGAAGAGCTATCTTCATTTTCCATAAAGAAGGTAAAACAGCACCTTACATAGGGCATTTTAATTCAGATTACAGTCAATGTCATAATATACAATTGCATTGCTAAAGAATATTCAGTTTCATATTATATTGTTCTCCACAGTAATATACCTATTTCCACCAATTATTTTCTTTAACCTGTACAATTTATAAACTAAGGAGAATGACTCTGAGTGACTTTATAAAGGACTTATAATAATAAATAATTTTGAATTGTGTAGAAAAATTTTAATTACTGCCGAATTTTAATTGCTTATAAGGTATAAAAACTTGCTATTTTAAGGAAGTGATTTTATGTATTACTTGTAAGTAGTCAAAAGGTAATAGTTTAAGATGTTTAAAGTGCTTACTTTCATAACATAATAGATTCAAATCCTAAAATTAATTTAAAATACATGCCTAGTGACCACTCATTTGCCCACTCAGTCTTTTTTTTTTTTGTTTTTTTGACAGAATTTTATTTCTGACTCAAGATTATCCCATATTCTTTGAAGGAAATCCATGAACTAGGTAGGACCTAACAAAAGCATATTTATCCTCAGATTTTGCATCTGAGCTTCAACTAAAAGAAAGGCAGCTCTATAAATAACATCCTTTGTGCAATCTATCACATTTCTTCGAAGAACTGCAAAGGCTTCATTAAATCTGACTTCTCCATTAACTTTAGCAGCATTATATTTTTCCTCTTTAATGTTTGAGTAGTACTCCCCATCTCTCAAACTGTGAATTTATAATGCACCTTTTGTTGACACTGAACAGCTAAAGAAAGGCAAAAAATGGGCAGCACTGAACTCAAATAATACAGTAGTCAACAAGGTTAACAGCATTTTCTTTCAAACAGCAATCAGTATCCCTTTGCAACGGAGTAACATCTCATAACTGTTGGACTCAAAACTTAATATTCTGCATAACATGACTTTATATTACTTATTTAGTACCATCATCTATAAGTATAATCAAGTAAAACCCTTGAAATCTTCTGGAATAAAGAGAACAGATTTCTATGACAAAAATATCATCATTGCATTTAATTTTGTTTTGGAAATGTCACATCTGAAACAGTTTTTATCAGCTGTTTGCTCTAAAGGGGGAATCTGAAGAGTTTACGAAGACAGTTAAGAGGGACTTGAAAAGCCTAGAAATATGTTGCATTTTCTTAATCCACTCTAAAATAGCATTTATCAAATAGAAAAAAAATCTCAGGAGGATCATCGTGACTAATTACAGAGTTATGTAACTTTATCATCAGGATTCGTACCTAAAAGTACTGTTAAAGAGGTGAATTTTAGATCAAAACAAGTATACTTGTATTCTACATGACATGATGTATGTGAAAAATAAGAGACACTAAATATATAGAGCCTCTCAATACATGGAGGGACACAGATGAGGATATGGTCTTAGAAGAAGCGCGTGTGAAATGAAAACGGTCAGGGAGGGCATGGTGGTGCACACCTGTACTGCCTCTACTTGGAAGGATGAAAAGATTCCAAGTCCAAGGTCAACCTCAACATTTAGCAAAACCCTTGGGAATTTAGGTAGATTCTTTCAAAATTAAAAAGTAGTAAAGGCGAAGGGTATAAAAAGCTCAGAGTTAGAATAGCCCTGGGTTCAATTCCAAAGACAAAAAAAAAAAAAAGAAAGAAAAAGAAAATGATCAAATTAACCACAAAGTGAAAAAGTTCAGGAAAAGTCACACCAAAATATGCCACTTAGGTGGGCCACTTGCCTCAAACTGAGGGAGCATGGAGACCAGAAAATGCTGGGAAACACTTATCTTACTAAACACAGATCCTTCAAAAGGAACACAATTGTCACGAGTTCTCACAAGAGTGGGGCCTCAGGTTGACAACACGTGAAAACACTCTTTTATTCTTCTGAGAGCCCATTCATCTTTCCTCCAAAATCACTTACTTCCCCCATATTACTGACATCCTTCCCTCCCTTCTTTCCTATAGAGAAGATATATCAGCTTCTAGATCTCACTGGGTTGCTGAGACTTTTCCTTCCTGTGATGCACTCATGAAAATAATATATTCATAGGCCTGTTCTCCTTTCATTTGCATACTATCAGTTTATTTCATGGACTCAATGTGGAACCTTCAGAGGGTAGAGGAAACATGTTTCCTTTATAAAATAACATGCCTGGAAGTACACCACAAGCTCCCTAACTGTAAGAATGGAATGAGTAAAATACTTTGACTCGTTTTCATGCACTGTCTTTGATGTCTGCATTTTCCCCACCTATATCAAATTTTCACTGAAGTCCAGCATTTATATTAGCTATGGGATGTCTAGCCTTGCTTCACCATCAGCCTATCACTAGTACTCCTTCCTGATTTTGCCTTTTTCTCTCTCACTGACAACTCATCGCATATGGGTACAAGGGAGTTCAGGCAAGACAAAAGAAGTACTAAATTTTGACGGATGCAACAGGCAGTTTGTTATCATTTACAAAAAGGCCCGTTAAAATAGAAAAGCTTGTGAAATTGTAATTCTCAGGCACATGATGAGCGATTAGAGGTTAGAAATGCTATAAAGGAGGTTCCCAAGTAAGAAGACCTGTTGAACTGGAAGACCACTAAATTTCCTCCTAAATCTAATATTCTGTTTCTTGTGAGTCCAATGAAATGTAACAGATCAGGCACAAATGTATTAGTCTTTCTCAGTCTTTGAATTTAATGAAAGGATGAATGAAATTCCTCTTGCAAACCCATTTGGATGGCTTGTGTTGAGAGAAAAGACCTGAGTCCAGGATGATCACTGCTCTCTTCCCTGCAGAGAATCTACAAGATCATTTTTTATTCTTTTATCAGTGGATTGCAGTTATTCATCATACTGATGGATAGAGTGCTAGGAATATACATGTACATAATACTTGGCGCATTTCTCTCCAGATCCTACCCCACCCTCTCCCCTTCCCCTTAGATGTCATTGCAATTTTATATATGTACACAGTGTTATTTAAACTATTACTTTTAATGTTTCTATCCCTCCTCTTCGATTCCCTGCATTCCCACCATCACTCCATTGGAGTCTCTGAACCTCTACCTGTTATTTCTTTTGTTTCCCATTTCTATATCACTTCCACATATGAGAAAAAACATCCAATTACTTGTTTTCTGAGATTGTCTAATCTCTATTAGCGTAATATTCTCAAGTTCCACCCATTTTTCTGCAAATGACATAATTTTATTCTTGTTTATGGTTGGGTAAAAGTCCATGTGAACATATACCACAGTTCTGTGATATATTTATTTCTTAATGGGCACTTAGGCTATGGATATGCATGTATTACTGTAATATGCTGAACTGAATTCCTTTGTAAAGATGTCCAGGAGTGCTATGGCTAGGTCATATGATGGATCCATTTCCAATCTTCTCAGAAACCTCCACAGTGATCTCCAGAACAGCTGTATTAGTTTGTAGTCCCACCAACAACATATGAAACTTCCTATCCAACCACATCCTTACCGGTGTTCTTCATGGTTTGTGTTCTTGGTGACTGTCATTTTAACTTGAATTAAATGGAATCTCAGTGGTTTTGATTTGCATCTCCCTGATTGCTAATGATCTGAACATTTTTTCATATATCTATTGGCTGTTTGTATTTCTTGTTTTTAGAAGTATCTATTTCAATTGCTCTCTTTTGATTGAGTTATTGTTGCTTTTAGTGTTAAGTTTTTTAAGCTCCTTGTATCTATATATTAGTACATCTGAAAACCAGGTCAATACAATAAACAAAAGCTATTTCACAAGATCTAGACGGACACCACAGTCCAATACTCCCTGTGGGGATTCAGAAGAATCTTTAAGGCAACCAGCAGGAAATAAAAAAGACCAATAATAATGGTTAAGGAGCTATTTAAGCATTCATGAGCAATCAGTGTATGTGGTAGTTTGCTGAAGCCAACATGACCTTAAAATGTAGTCCTCTGCTCAAACGGATTAAATTTATTCTGTATGATTGTTTAACTCAGTATTTTACCCTGCTTTCCTCTGAGTTTCATGGAGGATCAGGGATGAGGGTATTATTCAGTCATGAACTATAAATAAGAGTGTCTTTTTAATAAAAAAAAGTGTTTACATTTTCATAGCTGTTTTGATGAGACTGCTTCAAAATGCTCCTAAGGCAAAACACCCACATCAAAACACTTGTCTTTGGAATAAACATGTTCACAGTCACTTTCCTTTAAAATCTGGTACAATGTTAACCTAATTCATTTAAGCAACTCATTTTTTTTCATAAACAAAGGATGGAAAATTCCAGAATCATTAATTTAACTATGTAACTAATATTTACTTACTCAATTCAGCTGTTTAAGTTATTCTTCACCTACATCAGGCAGTTCAATATTACAGGCAGTATTATCTTTAATTACTAATAAACTGACTTCTACGATAAAGCCAAGCTATCATTCCCTTGAGCTTCTGCTGAAACCTTCACTCAGACCTGTACCTCACCTCTTTATTTAAACATTTCCAAGAAATTCTGGATATCGGATTAGAAGCCAGAACCTCTGATAATGTTCTATCTTTACTCTCAGTAAAATGAGTTTCACAAGTTCCATTTTTCTCTTTCTACAGCTGTGTCATTTTGTAACTGTTCATTATTTTAGTCATATCTCACCATGACTACCTGTAAACTTTGTTATGAATTTTACCTTTTCTAGCCCCAAATCTCTTGGGTAATATCATACTACTATAACATTCATTTCTTAATTTCCTAGTTTTTAAATTTTTTTCTAAAACTATTTAATATTGTGAAAAGCACTAAACGTACAAAGAAGGCGGCCTTGGTCTCTACCCCAAGCAGTAAATTTACTGTAATTCTCTTAATGGCTTCAAAATTTCATCCTCAAATATTCTGATGTAGACTCTTCTCAAACTCATTCTTTCATTGTTTTCTTTCCCTCTGAACTCTTCTTACTGTTTATTTCTACTATTTATATGTAAAATTCTATAAACACAAAATGTATGTATCCCCAACTGCGATCTCTTCCCTGTATTAAAAATGAAAAGATGGAATTCATCTTTTAGAGGTCCTATCTATACCACAAATACCCCGTCTATAGCGATCGTCCTCTCAAAAGCCTTCTTTCTACCTATTCCTGACTCAGGGATTGCTTAAAACTTCCTTTTTCATCCCCGTCCCATCGCTGTCAACTCAAGCTCCTCTGCCACTGCTTTGTCACTACTCTTTCCCAAGACTCACCACAGAAATTCATAGAAAATGCAGAGCCTTTTCTGTTTTAAACACAATTAAAGCAGAAATATCAGATTTCTTCATTTCCCCCAAAGTTCTCTGCTGTCTCCTCCAGGGGCTGGTAAGTTTTTTTGTTATGTTTGTTCCCATTTTGCCTTTTGCTTTCACTCTGTTTCTTTTAGTACAAGACGCATTGATCAGAAAACCCCGGATCCCCCCAGGTTCTCATCATTAAACCACTTGAGTTTTCTGTGGGGAATAATTGCTGCTTTTGTATCTTTAACTGTCAACTGCTCTTTCTGTGCTACCGAGTTTCTTTTCTTGTTCTACATTAGTAAGCAGACGATACAGAATAAAGGGGTTTTAGCTTATTATGTATTTCTTTTAAGTTGTTTGAAAGCCTTATCATTGCTACTAAGTACGGAAGATGGAATTTTGCGTGTATACTTCTTAAATGTTAACATGTAGATTCCTTAGCAGCATACCGAAATTTGTCTAGGTCTGTTATTTTATTCATGTCTTTATAGTATTTAGTGTAAGTAATGAAGCAGAAAGTTAACTTCCACGTTCATATCTGCTATGATATGAAGGTGTCCCCATAAATGTATATGTTGAAACATAATAGCCAGTGTAATAGGATAAGTAAGTGATTAGGCCATGAAAGCTCTGCCCTCAGGAGGGATTTAATTCCCTTATAAAAAGGCCTCAGAGAAGGGCTTGACCTTGTAGTCCTTCACCCCCTTTGACCACATGTTTAGAACACAGGATGAGTCTTCATGAGATAACAAATATGCCATACCTTGATCTTGAATCTTGGCCTCTAGAACTGTTAAGAAACAAACTTCTGTTCTGTACCAATTACTTTCTGTCAGGTATGTTGTCATAATATAACAAATATACTAAGAAAATATTTTTAGAAATTATCACATACAATGGAAGGAACTAGAGAACATTATGTTAAGTGAGATTAGTCAAGCACAGAAAGAGAAGGGACATATGTTTTCTCTAATATGTCCAAGCTAGGGAGTAGTGGTAATACCAGAGGGACTCCAGATGATAGAAGGGAAATCTCAGCAAAGCTTGAATGGAAGGATAGGAGAGGAAGAAAGCTGAGATTGTTCAATGGAGGAGCTACATACGAATATGTGTAATAGCATAAATACAACATAATTAACCCGGACACTCTGTATTGGGGGGGAAGGGAGGGGGAAGGGCATGAAGCACAATGTAAATGTATACCACTCTCAGTATGTTCCACTTATAAAAAAAAAAAATTAAATTAAAAAAGAAATTATCACATACAAAATTATCAGATAGCTAGGCATCGTAGTGCATGCCTATAATCCCAGTATTTGAGAAGCTGAGACAGGAGAATCCATACCAGCCTCAGTAACCTAGTGAGACTCTTGGAAATCTAGTGAGACCTGATCCAAAAGAAGAAAATAAAAATATAAAGGGCTAGTGGTATAGCTCAGAAGTAGAATGTCCTGGGTTCAATCCGCAGTACCACAGAAACAAATTATTGAACAAAATAAATAACATTCATTATAATTTTAATTACATTATTTTGTTTCATAATTGAATTACTGTATAATATTTGAATTCACCACAGTTAATTTTTTGCAATATTGTGTAGTCATCAAGATCACAGACTCTGATATCAGACTGCCTAGAGTTCAAATCCCAGGTCTATCAAGTATTAGCTAAATACCTTGAACAAGTTACTTAAGCATCCTGTACCCTGGGTTCTGCCTAAGGAAAATGCTTATAGTAACAATGCCCATTTTATACAGTTCTTACGAGGCTAAATTTAGTTCAAATATGTTATGGCCTCAATTGTGTCTCAAACAAATTTAGATGCTGAAGTGAAGTAGTACTTCATAATTTGACTATATTTAAAGATAAGGTTTTTAAAGAGGTAATAAAATTAAAATGGGGCTAATAGAGTGTGAAATGATCCAATATGACTGGCTCCTTATGAGAAAAGAAGATTAGAATACAGACAGAGGGAAAACTGTGTGAAGACATAAGGAGAAGACAGCCGTTTACAATTCAGGGAGAGAAAAAACTCACAAGAAAGTGGGCCCGCAGACACCAGGTCCTGGTATATTCTTCTGACCTTAAATTTAGTTAAATGTTACACACAGAAATATCTGCATGGATCCCAACATAAGGCTCCGAGTGAATATCTGGGTAAAAATAGTATCCACAAAGGTAATTTCTTGAGATGAATCTTGTGATTTAGAATACTAAGAAAGTGAAAAAGAAGTGAATGTTTTAAGGAGAATGAGAGAGAGAGAGAGAGAGAGAGAGAGAGAGAGAGAGAGAGAGAAGGTTAGAGGAGAGACAGATAATAGATGATAGATAGATAGATAGATACTAAAATAAGAATTGCCATATTTCCTTTCCACAGGTCAACTCAGAATAAAAATATCTGATACATATGATAAAAAACATTCTTGTATAGATCACACTTAATATAAATATAATGAATTCCTATTATCAGAGCTGACACTATTTCCTGGACAAATAATATAAAGTAACATTAATTTAAATTAAACAAAATATATATGGTATGTGATAGACTACATAAAATTAGAATTTGAAGAAACAAAGAGATATTTAGCATAAATCTTAATATACCACTGTACTATGGCACAGTTTTGCTCATAGATATAAAATTTGTGAATAAATTTAAATATGTTAATAGTTATCTCTTACTCCTTTAATCAACCAAGAGGAAGAAACTTAATATTTATCATACCTCTTTTATTATTCTTTTTATAGTGTGGATTTATAAAGTGAACTTATAAAATAAATAATCACTGTTTCATTTCACTTATAAAGTAAATAACATATTGAAAGTAATTTAAGATTTATAAATATAACATTTACCAGAGAGGCCCTACATTGAGAGAAACCAGTCTTCATCACTGTCAAATGAGAAAATTAAAAAATATAAATCTAGCTGATAAATTCTAATAGCTTACATTAATACATAACAATGTTGAAATCTTAAATTTATTCAACCACATTTTAGTAAATGTAACTATTTAATGAACAATTGTAATATATACATATCAGATACTTTTTATAAAATATTTTTCAAACATCTCTAATCCTTCCTCACATTAGATCTCTATTCACAGGTGAAAAACTGAGTGCCAAAAGCAAGGACACCAAAACAGAGAAGGTAGACTTCTGGACTAGCAAGAGTGGGATTTGAACCTAGGTACCTCTACCTTTAAAGCACAAGTCCTTTAAAATATTAAGTTCTCCTATTTTCTATGAATTATTTTAAATTTCTATCTATGTCACTTTAATTTTTCTTTGATCCTAAGAGTTCTTTCAAGTACACTGATGAGCTAGAGAAACCTTTTAATTATGATCTTATAAGGCCATCTGGCAGGAGCAAAACTATTGTGCTCACCACTGACCACCAGTATCCTTAGACCAAATCATATATGTAGGAAGTTATTCTTACCCAACAAAAGGTAACTTGTTGGTTATTCAGAACTTATAAATGAATGAACTTAATTTAATTTCATTCTACTCCACAAAGACGAGGTAAATTACTAATTCCATTTGGTACCTCACAAACTAATTTCCCACCTGGTATAAGTCATTTGAGCAAAGAAACTAATGTGGATGTAGTAGTAAGAGTCTCTTATCCCCATCTCCAAATCTCCAAATGCTTGCCCACCACACTTGTCAGTTCACACAGAAGAGTCAATGTTCTTTTTCTTCACTATTTTAAAGGGTTCACTCTTAAAATGATAATTGATTTTGCTCTGATTATGCATTCCTTTATGTCAGCCCCACTTTATGTGAAAAATATTGAGCTTATTCTTTATAAAGTATCCTATTTCACAGACAATCTGATATTAAAATAAGCTTTCCATAATTGTCAGTAGTAAGGAACATGAGATGATAAAAAGGAATATCTCAAATAAACAAGGCACAGGTGGCTGCCTGCATTACATCTGTTGTTAAACTGTATCAGAGGGGAAGGAAAGAGAAGACAGAAGGAGAAAAACATAAAGAGATTTACAAGCACTCTGGAGCTACACATTTGTATTTTTAAGAGCTTTCTTTCTCTGCCATGTAAACTAAAAATACTTATATAAATAGCCCAGAGTAATTATCTTGTCAGAAAAATCTTCTATGTATTATAGTCAAATTAAATTGGACTGAAATCCATCGTGGGAAGAAGATAGCAGAGAAAAGGCAATGAGAAAGTAAACTAAAATGAAACTGTCAGATTTAAGGTCCTGTCCAATGATACTGACCATAAAACTCATGTGTTATGATACACACTATAGCTATTTTGTCTTTTGATTTCTCTAAGTATCTGCTGTGTTCTATCAGGGGAAGGATGTCAAATTCATTATAACTTTTTTGTTGTTGCTGTTCATCTGCAGACACCAATGGGGACAATGAAGGAAGTGTCATTATTAAGTTGACAGCATCTTTCCCAGTGCAGAACAGGCTCCTCTCCCCACTCTGTGATTTTTGGTGGCTTAAAAAGACTTTAACACACAAATGCCTTTCTCTATAGAATATATTTGCATGTATAATGATGCCTGTTCTACTATCACGACACCATGTTTAATGAGGAAGACTTCTTGAGTAGAGACATCATGCTTGCATGCCAAGGAATCTACTTATTGTGGTATTGTTGAGGGATGGTAAAAATTAACATATTCTATTTACCAAGATCACTCTTTTGGTTTAGGGATTAACTTAATTGGACATGAGTGAAAGCCTTGAGAGAAAATTACTTTGAAGGATATCCTCATTTTGATAACAAAAAAATTAAATGTATCCTCAGTGTAATAATTTGGTGGTAGAATTAGTTGCGTATAAGCAGCAAAAAATATGGATGCTGCTATTTGAATGTGGTTCTCACACACTGAATCTCTCTATTACAACAGAGGACAGTATTTATTGTATAATACCGAGAATAGAATCGTGAAGTTTTCCTTGTCTCTCTTTCAGATTCTATTAACCAGTAAAAATCTATCTTAATTACAAAATTAATTTTCACTGGTGAATTGTAATTTAAATGATAGAGATTTATAGTGATACTTTCATATAGACACATGACATTATTTGCTCTGTTTCCTTCCACAAGCATCATTTCTCTCTCCTTCCACTACTCTACTGCTCTCCTCATTTCCATGAGATCTTTTATTTTCTTCTCTCTGGCTTCCACATATTAGATAAAACATGTGGTCCTCTAGTGAATACAGATCTCCAAATCTGAGAGAAATTGCCCCATTCTAATCGTGTTCTTCAAGGTTCAATCTCTGCACTCTGGGATGAGTTCCTCCATATGATGGAAAACGGCCAGGAAAGTCTCAGTTACTTTCATGTAATTTTTTTAATCCAAATAATAGGAGATTTACAAAAGTAGAATTATTTTTTAACTAAAATGAGTCAATACTGGAGTGAGCCATATACGTATAGCAAAATTCTCAGTATCTTCTCTCCTTAATTTCTTTCTGATCCAGGCCAAAACCCACAAACAACTTAGGCCTCCCTTCATAAAAATCGATTCCTGCCAATTTTTCCACTAGAAGCTTGTGAATGTTTCATAATTTAATATTTTTGTGGTACTGTGGGTGGAACCCAGCGGCTTTTATACCTCCAAGCTATACTCCCAGACTTATTTTACATTTTTATTTGGAAACAGGGTCTCACTAAGTTGCTGAGAGCCTCACCAAGCAGCTGAGCCTGGCTGTGAACCTGTAGGATCCTCCTGTCTCACCCTCCCAAGCGCGGGGATTACAAGCATGCACTACCATGCTCAGCTTCATAATTTAATATTTTTGCTAATACAAATAGAAAATTTACTTAGCTGCTTCTGGAACTATGTACAGTGTGCAAAGGAATTAATGAAATTAAAATGAGCTTAATTGAGTGAGAATGGAATTAAGATATATCAGTTTGATAGAAATCTGCTTATCTTCCTGCCTTTTTTGTCTTACCACTTTCTAACTTCCTTCCTTATAAAAATTATTCAACACCTTTATGCACCAAAAATACTTTTTGGCTCAGCTAATATAAAATCAAATGGTAATATTTCTTTCTCATATAAAGGAATAGAGAAGAACAGACAATTGTCTTTCAGGGTGAAAGTGCTATTAATAAGGAAGGAAAAATAGATGTGAGTGGAGAACTGGTGCCTATCGTTAACTGAGAATATAGGTAACCCTGAACTACCTTCAGAGCTAACTACTGACACTTAGCAGAGCTAAGTATTGAGGACTAACTCAGGTGTTCTAGATGTTAATAAGGAAAAGAAAGATTTAGGGAAGGGTAAAAAAAAAAAAGTACAAAAAACATGTGTTTGCATCAAAGACTAAAACTTCCATATTGAATTAGAAAAAGTACCCTATGAGAAATATTGATCAAACAAAAATCCTCATCTAGTATAGTGCATACCAACTGAAAGAACCTAAAACTAAATTCTAGATTTATACTGTACTGTTATGGCCACTTCTATTGTCCTTGGAATGTTTCTTTTTTTTAACAAATTTTTTATTGAACATAAATGGTATACATTTAAACTATATTTGGTGCCCTCTCCCCCAGAATGTTTCTAAAACAAATCTGAGTTCTAAATTTGGCCTTCTTAGAATTATTCTTAAAGATCCATCCCATTTTCTTTACTCCATTATGACTATGTGTTTAAACATATACCTAACCAAGGTACTGTATTTTACTTTATATGTAAGTTATAAACATAAGTATAGTAACTATGCTACTCAAGAGTTTCACTAAGAACTTGCTTGAAGTTATATTCTCACTGAAGACAAGAACCCAGTATAACTCCATTTATAATAGGTAACTGGGTATTTCAGGCAGCATTCTCACTGATGTGATCCAAAACATCTGACCACTGCAACTTAGAGAAAGACAGATTTATCTGCTCACAGTTATGGAGATTTCAGGGTTTCAGTCCATGTTAGGCTGAATGAAGTCTGCAGAGATTATGGCAGGGCATAGGGAGCAGAAAGAAAAAGAACTTCAAGAAATTTGTCGTCACATCATGAAGGCCAGAAGCAGAAAGAAGAGGGAAGAAGCCTATGTAATCCTCAAGACCACACCTACATCCTCAGAAATCAAGCTCCACCTTCAAATGGTTTACTTGTCTCACTGATGTCTAAAGGCGTATTCTAAATCCAAACCATAATACCATAGTTTTTGTGTTGTTTTTGTATTTTCTATTTCACTATTTTAGCTGTGATTATCATTTTTAGTTATACATTTTACAAAATATTTAGAGGCCTTTCTTATTTTTGAGCTACTTTAATGACCCACAAATTAAAAAGAAGACATAAGCTAAATTTTGAGCAAAGCTTTCTTAAAAACATTGAGTAAATCATTTACTCTAATAATGAAAATAATTGTATCAATGAAATTTAAAAATCTTTGTATGAGTTAGGAAACTTACAGGGCTTTGGGTTGTATTATCTGATTTCATTTTTTAAGGAATACAAATAAGAAATGTTGGAATATGTAATGCAAAAAAGCCTCAATATTTTCATCATTTAATTGGTACAATAATAGTGCCTAAATATTAAATTACGTAATATGTATAGAGTGCTAGAGTGCCTTAGAAGATTTTTTGTAGCAAATAAGCATTTACTAAATGTCAATAACTATTGTTATTACCTCTAGTTTTTAAAATTAATCATATTTAGTATTCTACAATACATTAAATTCTACCGCAAAAGGTTTTAGAATGCTTATTGTATTTTAAAATAAATTATGTGCAGTTTATAATAAATTCTTTATGTTTTTTTTTTGTGGTACTGGGGTTCCTGGAAACCCTCCTACCTCCAGGCTACACTCCCAGACCCATTTTATAGTTTTTTATTTGGAAACAGGGTCTCTTAGGACAGCGATGCTGGCTTGGAACCTACGCAATCCTCCTGCCCCCCCCCCCCCAGTGTGGGGATTACAAGTATGCGCCACCACGCCCGGCTTCTCTATGTATTTTTAAATGCCCATTGTGCTTTAAAATCTTAAAAGGATTATGTCAACAAAGTAATATTTATTCAAAACATTAGCTTTATTTTTATGTATAGTTTAAAATCTTAAAAGCATTATGAAAACTAAATGGTTATTTCAAAATATAATTTTAAAGTAGTTTTATTTTTAAATTAATTATACTAATATTCAAAATATCTTCAAGTATGTCATCTAGGCATAATGAGTATTTTAAACTAAAGGTAATTGAGAAAACCACAAAAACAGGACTGTGTGTACCTGACCTTGTCCTGGCCCCTCTCTCCTGAATTCCTCTCCCTCCTCTTCTGAGAAGGTCCTAAATGCTAGAAAGTTCAGTCCATAACCTTCTCCCTCTCTCTACTTTAAGACCTTGGGAGATAGGTCTTTTGCCCTAGGCCCAAGGCAAGACTGTCTCACTGAGACACAGGAAAGAATCTGAACAGGCCTTGCTGAATCCCCTCTCCTGGTTGATTCCATTAGAACAGACACCTTTGTTCTGTAATCATAACTTCTATATGACAGAACAAAAAATACACGGCCCCATCCTGCATTGTGGGACTTCACTTTTAGGATCTTTAGTGTCATATGCAACTTAAATAAAATAAATTTTTATGCTTTCATTTTTTTATCAGACTTTCATTATAAGGAGTCAGCTATGAACTTTATGGTGGATGAGGAAAAGACATTACTTTTTTCTTTCTTAGATGTAATATTAGATACGGGAAGAAAGATTTGTGTTTGGAAGTTCAAAAATTGTTACATATGGCTGAAAATCTGTTTGACTTAGGAACTCTCAAGACTTTCATGAATGATCTCTTTCTAAACTTGGGGATAATATTTCACCTCGTATAACACTATATTTAGCTATTTGATTAAATCCCATATTTCTTGATGGTAATATTTGACTACAAAAATAAAAATGACTCTTTATAAAATTATTCAGTACCATAAGATTTATCTGATATTTACAGTTGTTTATATTAGTTTTTCAATTACTAGCATAACTCTTTGCTTTAGAGACAAGAATATAGCATATCTTCTAGCATAGTTTAAAATAACTGATTTAAGTAAATTATTTTAAAAAACTATAAGCAATTAATCTTTTGAGAAATTTAATTCAGACGCAGCCCACTAACTGAAATTGTAAATCTTCAGGTACTTGCAAAATGACTTATCTAAAATTGTTCCATAAGATATTTGTGCACAATGAAAAAGTCCTATCACTATTTTTAACTATCAAAATGATATTTTATTTTTAATTAGTGGCTATAAATATCTCTTTTAATCAAGTATATTTGCATTTAGTAAACCCTCCTTTCTCTTTTTCTTCCTCTCTCTTCTTCTTTTACAATCTCTCAATATCTTTCTCTCTACATGTACTACATCCATCCCCAGAGAATTTTTACTGTATCTTTAAAGCCAGCATGATTCTTCTGGGGACTCTGCTAGCATTCCATTCATTGCACATTTTCCTAGATTCCATATCATCTAGAGCATAGAATCGCTGACATATTCATTTTTCATCTTATCATCTCCATGTTTAGCAGGAGGCTCATCAATCATTAAAAGCCTTTCAGCAATCGTCTTTCTACCACTGTACAGCATGCAAGTTGGGAAAGGACCTTTACGTGAAGTAGAAGTAATAATTAAAAGAGAAGGCCAGCTATTTTGCTGTTTTATGGTATACACAGAGAACACTGAAACCCTCAGGCCAAATACTCTTATTGTTTAAATTTTTTAACTAACTTTTATTCTTTTCACCATAAGTTTTTAACTAGAAGTTTGAACTGGTCAATCTATGAACAAAATAACATAAAAATGAACCTGCCATTTTTTTAATTTTTAAAAAGTAAAACTTTCATTAATAAATATTTACCTTATTATAATTATTTGACTTTTCTAGAAAAAATTTACAAAAGATTTTTATATGTAAAAATCTCTTAGGAAATTTGAATGCAGTGGTGCATGATTTATAACCCCAATATTTGAAAAACTAAGAAAGAAAAACCACAGGTTCAAAGCCAGTCTCAGAAACTTAGGCAAGTTCTTAGCAATGTAGACCCAGTTTTCTGGCATGCACCTGGATTTGATACCCAGCATATAAACAAACAAAAAATAACAACTACAACTACTGCGACTATGAGAACTTCAAGTTCTTTCATGACCATTTTATAGTATCTCTCTTTTTTATATCATGATACTCACCTACTCACCACTGAGGGTTATATGCAAACTTCCTTATTTTGTAATTTTATATATATCATTATATTATCAAACAAAGTGCTACAGAGGACTGCTAGCATTATTTCACAGTTTTTACTCCTTCCATAACTACATTGATATAGTAGTCCCAGTTTCAAAGCTTCTTTTTGTTCCCAAAGCAGGAAAAATTGGCTGTCTAATCACAGCCACTTACTGTTTCCTTCCTAGTGGCTGGCTTTGTTAGTTGGTAGAGCAGTTCCCATTTGATTCATGTAAATTTAGACCAGGGCACAATCCTGGTCATCCCAATACCTTTGACAGTACTGGTGTAAATCTGAGCATGTGGGGGAAGATTGATGGTTGCTTCCTGGAAATATTTCTTGACTCCTATACAGAAAGCCAGAGAGGAAGCTGATTTTCTTTTTTTCTTCTTGGCATCATATTATCCAGACTTCTTTTCAAGAGTTCCTGGAGCAAGCTAGACTGGAGATCACGGCAGATACATTAGGGATGGCGGGGGCTAAAATGATATAATAAACCTGGATGCTTCATGAGATTTTATGAGTTACCAAATTAATCAACTTCTTCTCTACCTCAGGATACTTATTATAAATTAGAAGTGATATGTTGAATTTAAAATTAACATGAGTTATGACCATTTGCATTTTATTAATGCATTTGACCGTGTGCAGTGTCCTTCCTCTTTAGGAAGCATGGTGTTTGATCTAATCAGAAAGAAGCCTTTTGGTTTCAAAACAGTACTTATCTTCTACAGTCCTCTCTGTTATTTTTTTTTTATTGATGATGGAGATTGAACCCAGGCCCTTATGTATATTATGCAACTGCTCTACCACTAAGTTATATGTCTTAGATATGATATATCTATTGCCTTCTATTTAATCAGTCCTCACCAGAGAAACTGCTTTGATATTGTTTTGTATGTGTTGTATTTGCCTGTGTGCAACTGGGGATTGAACCCAGGGGTATTCTATCTCTGATGCATACCCCAACCCATTTTATTTTTTTGTTTTTGGAACAAGGTTTCCCTAGGCTACCAAAAGTCTCACTATGTTGCTGAGGCTGGCCTAGAACCTACCATGCTTTTGTCTCAACCTCCCAAGTACTGGAATTACAGGCACTTGCCACCACACCTGGCCTTGCTTTGATATTAATTAATACCAAAGGGCAAGTAACAATGCTTGCCCTTCAAGAGGCACTTTCATGCTAATAAGGAATTTTAAATCAAATCTCAACCAAAACAAATGGAATATCTAGGGGAAAAAAACTATAGGTATAGAGGAAGATCTGTGGGAAAGGTGTCTCAATCAATGGTCAGGAGATGACATCTCCACACTTAGTCTATTCCTTAACTGTAAAACTTTATATTTTGTCTTGAAGTATAAGAATACTTAAAATACTTTATTTTTATTTTTTTATTTTTTTTGCGGGTTTGGGGGTGGAACCCAGGGACATTTGACCTCCGAGCTACACCCCCTGCCCTATTTTTTTTATTCTTTATTTTGAAACCGGGTCTCACTGAGTTGCAGAGGGCCTCACTAAGCAGCTAAGGCTGTCCGCGAACCGCGATCCTCCAGGTCTCAGTGTCCCAAATACTGGGATTACAAGTGTGCGCCACCACGCCTGGCAAAATACTTTAAAGAGAATAAACAGGGATATGCTGCAGTCCACTCAGGGTTGACAACATTAAGAATCCATTCATTTCGAAAATATCTGTTGATGAGATAAAGTATGGCTGAGTCATTTTTGTACAAACCAATGTGCACCTTATCTTTTAGCCTGGTGTATAGCTAAGGTTGAGGGCAATATAATCTTACTACTCTTCTTTTTCCAGTATGAAGAAATGTTTATTCTTTTTTATAGTGAAATATAATTCATCATACATAAAAAATTATTATTATAAAATTTCAAGACCTAATACTGTGCCATTACTCATTAATTTATTCAACAGAATTGTGAGCACTGTTATGTGTCTGGCACACATTCGGGTGTTAAGAGTATAGCAATGAACTCAAGCATTTGCTCTCATGGAAAGACTTTATAGTTACCAGATGGAAAAGAAGAAATAAAAATTAAATAGAAAAAAGTAGAAGGGAGAATGTAGCGATACAGAGAAAGACTTGATTTTTTTAAAAGGTGGTCAGAAAAAAACCTTTTTTAAATGTATCATATGAGCAAATATCTCCATTAGCATTTCTGTGCTATGTTGTTCACAGTATTTTGGGTTGGGTTGTATATATAAAAATTGATACTTGGGAGGCTGATGATAGAAACTTACTAGTTTTAAGTATGTATGTATGGCTACATATATGTACATAATAAGGCAGTCTATATACATATAATAAAGGTCTCTAACCTTCCCAAAGAACTTCAACTTTAAAACCATTTAAAATTAAACTCATCATTTTTATTTTTAAAATCCATTATTGTCTCTCCTTCCCTTCCAACTAGCAGGGAGCTCAACCATCCACTCATTTTCAGTGAGTGATACTAAACCTGAGCAATTCAGAAATCTGGGCAACATTAAGAAAGCCTTTGAAGCCGGGCATGGTGGCGCACACTTGTAACCCCCATGCCAGGGAGGCAGAGACAAGAGGATCCTGCAGGTTCGAAGCCAGCCGCTCTGGCTTAAGGGACCCTGTTTCAAAAATATAAAATAGGTCTGGGAGTGTAGCCCGGAGGTAGAAGGGCTTCCAGGAACCCCAGTATCACACAAAAAAATTATATTTAGATTATATCTTCATGATATAATACTTTTCTGGGATTACTTAAATTTAAGATAAGTAGGAGCCCAATAGTACACATACATTGAAAGTGGCTAACGGCCGGGCGTGGTGGTTCATGCTTTTAATCCCAGCATTTGGGAGCCTAAGACAGGAGGATCGATCATGGTTCGAGGACAGCCTCAGCTACTACTTAGTGAGGCCCTTTGCAACTCAGTGAGACCCTGTTTCAAATTAAGAATAAAAAAATAGGGTCAGTAGTGTCACTTAGAGATAGAATGCCTCTGGGTTGAATCCCCAGTACTGAAAAAAACAGTGGTTAACTATCGATTATTCAATGTATTATAAGTGCCATAGAACAATAAAAATTGTATATTTATAATTCCTTAGATTAAGGGAATTAGATATTACATTTTGGAAAAATTTGCATAAATTCCTTCCAATTCTCCTATTAGTCCACCTTCCCAATTATTGAATCATTGTGAAATTAACCCTTCAATCTGCCATATTCAAGAAAGTATTATGAGGCGTTTACTCTTCTATTTAAGTTATTCATAATTTTACAGATCATGTTTTTACATGTTTTTGTACTAAATGAGTAACTGACATTCACCTCCACTAGAATATTTCTCCATAAATCTATAACTTTACTTTAGCAAGGATGGTGTGTCAACAAGTTGTTACTCTCACCACAAAGTCACTTAGTAAAAACAACAAAATTATTAACCTTCTAGTACAATGTTGTAGAAATAGATAAAATGAATAAAGTTATTTTCCTTTTAAGGTTATACAATATAATAAATAGAAAAACACGCATGCAAATAATAGCATCATGAATGGTATGCGTAAATTGCTTGAGGTCAGAGGAAATTAAAATTCTCCTGCCTAAGATGATCCAGAAAATTCAATAGAGCAGGTGACATCAGAGCTGGTACCTGGGTGGCAAGGTATAATTTTTGTGTGTGTGTGTGGGTCTGGAAATGGAACCAGAGACATCTGACTTCCAAGCTACAACCCTGCCCAATTTTTTATTCTTTACTTTGAAACAGGGTCTCACTGAGCTGCGGAGGGCCTAAGTAGTAGCTGAGGCTGACCGCGAACTGCAATCCTCCAGTCTCAGCCTCACAAATGCTGGGATTACAAGCATGTGCCACGATGCCCGGCAAGGTGTAATTTTAATATGTCAAGATGGAGAATTGGCTGTGAAGTATCATACTGCATTTGGTAAGAAATACATAAAATTAGCTTCCCAAATTTATCATATAAATTTTCAAAGTACCTTATAATTAATAATGTAAGAAATACAAAATTATTTTACTAGCATAGATTTCTTATGGTAATTACTTACATAATATATAATTCTTAGTCTTATAAAGATGTTATCTTTTTTATTAAAGTGAAAATATTTTCAGAGGGGAATCATTTAAAACTAATTAAGCCAAGCATAGTGGCGCACACCCTTAAGTATTTGCCTGGGAGGCTAAGACAGGAGGATCACAGGTTTGAGAACAGCCTCAGCAAGTTGTGACTCTCATCAACCTAGAAAGACCAAGAAACAATTCAAAATAAAAAAAAAACTTTGGGATGGGATGTAGCTCAGAGGTAGAATTCCCCTGGAATTCTATACCCAGTACCAAAATAAACAAATAACTGCAATTAATATAACTTCTTAGTAATGTTAATATCCACATTAACAGCTCCATATAAATTATAAAATGAACCTGTTATTACAAAACATATCCCCCATAAAGTAATTTTTTATGCCCAAGATTTACTTTTCTTAAATGTCTTTAGGAAAATGAAGCAATGAATCTATCCTCTGAACTGCTTTGAAAGAAAAAAAAACCTAAAAATTAAGAAAATAATATTGTTGCCCAGGTTAATATCAAATATTAAGAATATTTCCCTGTGTCTCCTTTCCGATGACCAATCATTATGTCTCAGGAAGCCAAAATGGAATAAACATGGCTTAGTGGGAGCCCAGGTTGTTGAGGCTGAGGCACATTCCAGGTTAGGGAGGTCACCATGAGGCTGGGGAGGGAGGGCATTCCCGGCAGTCAGCGTGTAGCCTCTTCTCAGCAGTGAATATAAATTGAGTTTAGATTCAAACTTGACAGCAAAATATCTGAAGCCTTTTGACCCAACATCCAGAACAGATTGTTTCTTTCTTGTAGCTACAGAGAGGATAAAAATGCACCTAGAGATCTCCTCTCCAGTGCCTTCACAAATGTATTCTGATGTTTCCAGAAAGCATTTGATAAGAGTGGGAGGTGGTGAGGCAAACATCCTACAGTGTCACCCTGTCTCTCAGCCACTTTTGAAGCCTGTCTGACTCCTGAATCACAGGAGCTCATCAGCACTGAGCATTTCCTTTTCTAGGAAGTATTCTAAGAGTTTTACATAGACTTCATACCCAATTAATTATCAGAATACTCTGTAAGGTGGATACTATTGAGTATCCCAATTTTCAAGACAAAAAATAAAGGAGAAAAGGGAAACACAGAGACAGTAACACTCCTGGCAAAGTCGCACAGCTCATCAAACAGCTCATTAGAGGCCTGAGTTTAAATCAAACAGTTTGCCCAAGAAAACAAAGTGGGATGTTTTCATTTTTCTGAGATAAGTGAAAAATATACAAAATAAAAATGATATAAAAAACTTCAGAGCAACACTTGGGTTACATATCTACTGTACTCTACTGGTTTTCACCCACTTGGACAGGACAAATCAGTCTGTGTAAATATATATATATATATATATACACATATATATATAGTTATAGTTATATAGTTATATATTCTGTTTCATTCATCTCACTCTTCTTTTTAGGTGCCTACACTGTCTTTATCACTATAACACAGTAAGTTTTGAAGTCATGTAGGGTCAGTCTATCAAACGAATGTTTTTTAAATATTTAAAATCCTAATGCGCTTAGTTTTATAATTAAAGTAACCTACGATTAAAAGAATCTTAGTTTTAAATGTAACCGGACAACAATATTTGGCTAATGAGATGGAACATGAATCACCAATGGGATCATTGTTTGGCTAACTTCTGCCATTAACATAATCTTTTGTTTTGCAGGAACCATAAATATATTAGAGGAAGATAATAAATGATAGAGAATACTAATTAGATATTGGCATTCATTTAAAATATGTATTGTGATATTTATACATTTCATTGCTCTTGAATACATTTTATTTTATTACATAATACATTCTAACTTAAAGATATTAGATTTGCTTAGAATCTGTTTTCCTGGAGTGGTCTTGTTTCCTGGATTCTTTAAGTTTCTTTAACTGCACTCAATATATTTGAAGTTGTTTAAAGAAAATGGGTGAAAATGTTTTCATAATGAATATGATAATCAGGCATGGTGGTGCATGCTTGTAATCCCAGCATCTGGGAGGCTGAGACAGGAGGATCGCAGTTCGCAGATCACCTCAGTTACTTAATGAGGCCCTCTGCAACTCAGTGAGACCTTGTTTCAAAATAAAGAATAAAAAGTAGGGCTGGGGGGAGGTAGCTCAGAGGTAGAATGCCCCTGGGTTCCACCCCCAGTACCGCAAAAAAAAAAAAAAAAAAAAAAAAAACCGCATATAATTTTAAACAAGTAATTATATGGATAATTAACAGGGACTTGTGTTTAGAGTAAGGGCTTAGGTAATAATAATAGGTAATCTCGGTGGGCATGGTGGCACACACTTGTAATCCCCATGCTTGGGAGGACGAGACAGGAGGATGGAGCTGGTTCTAAGCCAGCCGCACTGGCTTAAGAGACCCTGTTTCCAAATAAAAATATAAAATAGGTCTGGGAGTGTAGCCCCCAAAGTAGAAGGGCTTCCAGGAACCTCAGTACCACCAAAAAAAAAAAAAAGGTAATCTCCATTTCAATGTAAATGAAAGAAATCACTGAAGAATTAGAATCAGGGGTAAGCAAACTTTTTGTTTGCCTAGATGACCTTTCTTAAGGAAAGGTTGAAAAATTCTGATTACTACTTTTGAATATATATCTTGAAACAAGCTACTTCCATTTTGGAAATTTTATGAACATATCATAGTCCATTCATGTACCCTAATGAATAGTAAATGTAAAAATATTAATGCAGAGGGAGAGATATCTATAGAATAGTTGAAGGGGATTGAGGAGAGAGGAAGGGGAAGAGAGCTGACTGAGGAAGAAAAAATTCAAATAATACTGTGGTTATATATGAAAGTATTACTACAGATCTCACTAACTCCTTGGGGAGGGAGGAGAATGTAGTGGGAGAAGATATGGAGGAAAATATACCAACAACTGTGTGCAGGTCTGGATGTAACACATTGAAGTTTGCTATGATGTATAATTGCAATGCACTGACAAAATAACGTACAAAATAAAACATTACTTAATGAAAGCATTATATGTTTAATTTCCAGTAATGATAACTAATGAGGAAGTAGTCAATCCTTATCCCAAATCACTTAGATCACCACCTAGAAATGTTTTTCATATAGCATTCATATAAAACTTTTCTTATTTTTAGAGTAATAATTTTTTTAATCCTTATACACACATACCCCACACCCCCCCTATGCACACACACAAACTCATACTGGCAGAGAGAGCCACACAGACAAAGATAGAGACACACTCATAAATGCATGCACACACACACCCACATGCACATAACATAGGACATAGTGTTCCTCATTGATATTAGGAAGCCACACGTTCATTTTCTCATGGCAGCTTCCCTTATCCCTGATGGTGAGCCATATTTAGCAAGACAGTAAAGCTGGTAAATCTCCATAACACCTGGGCAGAATTCCAATGGGAATACCCACATGTTCAACGGACAGACAAGGAACCTCATTTAACCTTGCTACTACCAACACAAGGATGCAGGGGAGCAAAGAAAAGTGCTCTGGGCTTCTAAATGGCTACAACATGGCAGCTATTTCCGTGATTATTCCTACTTTTTCCTAAATTCGGAGTGCTGCTCTTCTTCCCTGGGTCTAAGCCAGACACTTTGGGAGGTACATTAACACTTTCAGACCTCTTGAGGGACCTTAAGAGCACTACAGTGGCAATTTACTAAATGGTTTCCTATAGTGGGATGAAAGTGTTATCATGCTGCCCCAAGTACTTCAGAGTCCTAGGGCTCAGAGGAAAAAAGGTTTTCTTTCTATAGTTTGATGAAGATAACACCTTTATCCTTCTTTGCTTTTCGGTGGCCAATATTGCATCAAGGTATCATGATATCATGACTCTGCTGTTTTAATTTTTAAAAAATAGTACTGTCTTTTACATCATTTTCTTCAGATGGAAAATGAATCTGTTTTGCTGAATCAATCACTAATAACTGAAATACCAATGAAACCAACAACCAACACCCTCCTGATTCATCAGCTGAATGCAAGGTGCCCTGGAATGTGGTCCTTCTACTCAAAATGTCAAATGGATACCTCTAAATTTTTAAATCTCATCTTCATCAATGACAAAAGAGAATTTTCAAGATTCTTATAAACAGATCACAAGTAGACACACATGGAGTTTCTGTTTCAACAACTCCAATACAACATAAAGATCTTCATCCTAAGTGGGTATTAGAAATGTAACCTAAAGTATCCCAGATCTGATTTTTACCAAACTTATCATCTTTCTCCCACTCCCAAATACAATCCTACCATGACCTTCGCTTATTTGGATTATGATGAGTGGACAGAAGTTTCATCAATATGGGTTTAAAGGATTCAGTTAATTGGCAGCAAGAAAGAAAATTACCCAGGAATCCTGGCCTGTAGAATGTCTTAGTTAAAACATTTGAGTATCTGAAAATGAAGCTCAGAACAGGGAAGGGGGTAAAATATATGTAGGTATCTGGGTTATTAGATGTTGTGGATATGGGATAAAATATAAATACAGGTAAAGGTAAAACTGGTAATAGAGAAAAATGCAGGATTTTTTTTCCAAATAATGAAGACCAACAGACATTGAAAGACAAACACATATAAAATAAACTTCTAGACACTAAAAGCCTGAAGCCTTCTAACATCCAAGTTGTCAAGATCAGTCATGCACAAGAAGAAATTCAACCCTCAGGACTGCATTTCCAAGCCTGGTTACTTCACTCTGATTCCAGCCAAGTTGGTAGCTCTGAGCATAATCAAAGTGATATGTAGGTTAAGAATTAAATATCCTATCAACTTCAATTGCTGTGTCTAATAGTTTTACCCTTGGTTATTACATACTGAAATTTCTAGCATTTCTTTTTTTGTGTGTGTGGTACTGGGAATGGAATCTAGAGGCATTCTTCCTCCCAGCTACATCCCTCCAGCCCTACTTTTTATTCTTTATTTTGAAACAGGGTCTCACTGAGTTTCAAGGGCCTCACTAAGTAGCTGAGGCTGTCTGCGAACCACAATCCTCCTGTCTCAGGCTCCCAAATGCTGGGATTACAAGCATGCACCACCACGCCCAGCGTGAAATTTCTATCATTTCTAATTCTCATAATATATTTAAGGTCTAACTTAGTAACATGAGCATGACTTTGAAATCTGTCGGTCCTGCATTCTATTCTGATTATATTTCTTAAGAAGGTATATGACTTTACAAATTTTATTTGACTTCACGTGAAACAAAATATAAACAACCAAGCCGAGCATGGTAGCGCACACTTGTAATCCCGGCGCCTGGGAGGTGGAGACAGTAGGATCGCGCAGGTTCGAAACTAGTCTCGCTGGCTTAAGAGACCTTGTTTCCCAATAAAAAATTATAAAATAGGTCTGGGAGTGTAGTCCGAAGGTAGAAGGGTTCCATCTCCAGTACCACCAAAAAAAAAAAAATATATATATATATATATATATATATATATATATATGCAACCAAAAAACTTTCTGGGTTCAGCATCTTATGAATAATAATGGATAATAATGGTGTTTGCCTCACTACAGTTTAAGCTAAAGTGACACATGAGCAGTGCTTTCCACATAGCAGGTGATCAAAACTATTAATTATCCTAAATGTCCCTATCATAGTAATTATATATAACCAAAATGCCTTGAACAAAGCTTGAAGTTTATATAATTGATTTAATCCAGCTTATCATTCAAGAGAAATTCAGCCGACTGAATGGAAGGACAGAGCTTTAAATAGTTTATGTACATAATCATGCAGGGATCAAGAGTATGCCTGCAGAGAAGAGAAAAATCTATAAGTGGACAATATCAAAGCCACACATGCTGCCGCCTTTTCACAAGGGAAGTAGAACATGGACTTGCTGAGTGAAATTGCCTGTCAAATTGCCATTTAGTGACAGTTTTGAAATGCCTGCCTCCATTTTGGTGGAATTGAGTTTGCCCATGAATTTTATGAAACCATATGAAAAGTTCTATGTAGTCTGTGCACATTTTTTTCCATGAAACAAAGCCCATAATTTACATCAGATTTAATAAGTACAGCAAAAGTTACTGACTGGATAAACTGAATTAGAATAGATACAGATCTTCTGCATCATCCAAAACAAAATTAGAAGAATATTTCAAGCGAGACAAGAACGAGAAAGAAGTCAAACACTTAACATTTCCTTCAAAGCGAAATTTTTAAAAAGTAATACTTTTATTTGCTTGATTGATTGATAGATTTTTTTGTTCATCTTAAAAGAGAAAGTTACTTTTTCCAAATGTATTGGCACACACCCATAATTCCAGGACTTGTGGGGATGAAACAGAGGAATCACAGGTTCTGAAGCCAGAATGTTAATTAAGCAAGACCCTGTTTCAACATAAAAAGGGCTGCCATATAGATAAGTGGTAAAATACTCCTAGGCTTACTCCTTAGTATTCCCACACACACACACACACACACACACACACACACACACACACACACACACACACAGGAGAGAGAGAAAATTTTAGTTTTTAGGAGGAATAAAATCTCCTGAGGCTCTCATTAGAAACAGGAAGAAGAAAATCACATATGTTTGGGTTTTAGAGCAATTCAAAGTTCCTGTACTATCTGCTAACTCTTAGTCACAAAAGTATGGTCAGTAAGTTGTTTCTTATTACTTGGGGAAGTGTTGTGATGTTCTGGACTGATACTGGTTATCACGGGAAATGTGGCTGTGTCATCAGTAAGCAGTCCCTACAGGCACATCACAAAGTATTCTTTTATATTTTTTTCCACCTTTTAAAAAAGTATTTTTTCAATATTACTTTACTGAAACAAATGTGAGACTGAATTCAGTGCAGATGTTCACACAGAAGCTTCTTTTCTTCCTCACCAAGGGCACACAGAAAAATGTGCTCATAAGAAATGACAATTAGGACAATACGATTTGTCCAGGCCTGTTCACAACTCAACACTCAGTGGCTAAAGGAGGCTAGAGATAAGAAGCATTCACCAACTAGCAAGGTAATCACTGTAATACGTTTAAATGAGTGGCCATGCCATTTTATCTCAACTTACTCCATAAAAAGAGTTGTAGTTTTAGGCACCGTTTTACAATGTTCATGTTCTCGTGTTCTCTCTCTCTCTCTCTCTCTCTCTCTCTCTCTCTCTCTCTCTCTCTCTCTCCCTCTCCCTCTCCCTCTCCCTCTCCCTCTCCCTCTCTCTCTTTCCCAATAATGTCATCCAAAACAGCAATAAGAGACTAGTAAGTTCTTAATAAGAACTTAACTGTGCTGGAAATATTTTCTCTTCTCTTTTCCCTCTTTTGTTCCAGAGATATCTTTGTTTTTTTTCCCAAAATGCCTGACACAATATTAGTATTTATAACTACTATAGAGTCACTGAAATTCTCATTTGTGGTAAAATTTTAGTTGTCACAAGAACTTCAGAGTCTGAGAAAATGTTCTTTTCCATGCAGAATTGTACTGAGCAAGATACTAGTCATTAGGAAGTCTACAGGCCAGCTCACCTGGAAGGAACAGTCTTAAGAGCACCTTGCTTTGAAGCCATCAGACTGGAAACAGTTGAATGAGACAGAAATGCACTTCGTTGGCAGTTCCTGACCTGAGAACCCACAAATATATTGAACAAACCCTTGATGTCAAGAGGTTTGCAATTAAAGTAAGTGAGAGGGAGTACACCACACAAGATGAATGTCAAGTGAGCATTCCTGCCAGTGAGGTTATTGGGAACACCAGAAAAGAGTAAGATCTATAGGTTAAAAAAGCAGGATACACTTCCAGGAAACATAGTAATTAAACTTGGCCTTGAAGAAAGGCTAAATTCCATTAGCCAAAATTATTGTCTGTGCAGAAAAACAGTGGGAAACTGGCTAGAAAGACTTACAAAAGTATTTTACTTCTCTCCTATTGTTAGGTAAATAAATAACAGTGAAATAATAAGGGATATAGAAATTGGATCCAAGGTTGGAAAGAATATTTTTCTTTATCCTATTTATGTTGTATTAGTCTTTATTCAAATATCAGAGTAAAAGCTAAAAATGGAAAATTTGTTTTCAACTTAGAAGTTAGGGGAAGATTCACATTGCTCAGTGAAGATTCACCTTGGTGGGTGAATGGGCATATGTAGACTTTGTTGTGTATCTCTGTGTCCCGGGATTTGTCTTGATGAGTAGGCATTTCTTCTATGCTTTAAAACAAGAAGAGTCTAATGATTTTTCTTTTTCTTTTTCTTTTTCTTTCTTTTCTTTTTTTTTTTATCTCCCTGTAGACACGTTTTTCCAATAGGGAGCAGTTTCTATGGAGACTCAGATGCTAGAATCCAATCCCAAATCAACAAACAGTCTATCGAAAAGCTCTAGATATACTGCCAAGAGCAGAGGCTTTACAGCAGATTCACCACTGACCTTGAGAGCCTATATTTCTCACCTGTTAAATAATGAGCTGGAGGATAATAGCTAAAATCAATTCCTTTTTAATCCTAATCCCTTTCTAATGCTGCAATACCAGGAAATTAAATCATTTCTGTTACAAGCATGCATGCATACATCTAAAATAAATCAAATCTAAGTGAATAAAGCACATTGCACAGACGTTGGGGTATTTATCTTGACTGTTCTGAATCCTTTCAGTAGTATTGGTTAAGCGCTGATTATTTATTATTAACTATACTGTTTTTTTTGTGTGTGTGTGGTACTGGGGTTCCTGGAAGTCCTTCTACCTCTGGGCTACACTCCCAGATCTAATTTTTTATTTTTATTTGGAAACAGGGTCTTTTAAGCCAGCAAGGCTGGCTTCGAACCTGCGCGATCCTCCTGTCTCGCCTCCCAAGTGCGGGGATTACAAGTGTGCGCCACCATGCGCAGCTTAAACTATAATATTAAGGGTTACATTTTCCAAATATTAAGTGAGAAATAATGGAAGGTGCTCTGTGATGGGCAGAGATGTGTTTTCCCAAACTCACATGCTGAAGTCCTAACTTTCAGTACCTTAGAAAGCTTCCATATTTGGAGATAAGGACTTTGAAAAAGTTGCCAGGTTCCATTGAAACCATTAGGATAGGCTTTAGTCCAATATTACTGATGTCCTTATAAAAGGAAATTAGGTACAGAAGGAGACACAATGGATGCCTATGCACAGAGAAAAAAACTGTAATGACATAAAAAGGACATCTATAAGCCAAAGAGAAGACTCAAAGCAAATCTGCCAACCCACTACCTTCATTTTAGACTTTCAGCCTCTAGAAAATTGTGACTTTATCTTTTTGTTATTTAGGGCACCTAGTCTCTGATATTTTGTTATGGCAGTTCTAGTAAATTAATAAAGTGCCTTTCTCATTTTCCATTTACCTAAAGTAATTGAGAATTTGCCATTTTCCTTTTGAATAATTTTATGATTGCCAACTGGGAAAAAGTGCTGCTTTCTTTTTATCCTGTGATTAAGATAAAATTTTGTCTATAACTTGGAAATTCTCTTTTCAGACTAGAGTGCCTAAGGGGCACTTTTGCTGAGCATCTTTAAATCACTAGCAAACACATATGTACACAGCTTTGAAACAGTGGCACAAAAAATTTGAGTACCCATGATCAGTTTTAATTTATGTTCTTACTAACAATCAGTGAACTAGATGTGTGTTTAGGCTCTTTATTTCTAAAGTTCAAATACAATTTGTGGCACCTAATACACAACAAAAACTGGTTAATCCTATCAAACATCTATCCAATTCAATAGAGAAAAATAGCCAACGTAGATATATACAGTACCTAGCAAAAATTTTTTAACATGATTGGATCTCTTTCAACTGATTCTTTTTTATAAATCAGATTGTCATAATGTTCCTAATCCCTTTTCCTTTTTGAAATTTTCAGATGGCAGGGTAACATGTCCTATAATATTATGTGATACATTGCTATGATATTTTATATATTCTAAATTCATTTACTGTTTTAGTACTGCCAAAGATAATTTCCAACCAATTATCTTTCATCTTTCTAAATATAAGCTTTAAAATACATATAAATATCAAATATATCAATGGCTAGAACAATTGCCAATAGGTTTCCAGAACTTTTCTGAATAAACTATGTTTAAATAAAAGCCCTAAGATGCTACCCAGTGATAAACAGGATCAAGAGAAAAGGCTGTTAAAAGATGATGTAATTCGGTTCCTAATTTTTACAGATGAATATTGGATGAAAGTGGGTGATGGCATATCTTCCACAGAGACTTTTTTAATTTAATATTTATTTCATGTTCTCTCTACAGAATGTTTAAAATGGACTCTAAAGAGCATTAAATGATTGAACTTGTTGTAAGGAAAAATCAGATATATGACTTCCTGTGTACAATTTATAACAGAAAGGCTTGCCACAAAATTTGTACTGCCAGAAAGACCATTAAATCGGTAATCAATTGTGGAGTGTCATGCCCAAAGGAATAGCAAGGAGCAAAATGAAACCTTGCCAAGCAGTAAAAACACTGCTCACTATGGATTTTAAGATATGACTAGTTGTTTGACAAGCTTTCCATATTAGTTATTGCTTGAAGCTACAAAGCTAGGCATTTTTAAATGAAATAAATGGCTTCTGGTTTACTTTGTGATCCCTGTAAAACAGATTTTGTTGAATAGTTTTTTCTAATGTTTCAAAATCACATTTGTATCATTTTTCCTTGTTTAAAGAAAAGTTGATCATCAGTTACTTGCAGTCAACCATTACCCATGGTCAGTTATGGTTTAAAATACTAAATGGAAATTTCCAGAAATAAATAATGTATGTTTTAAATTGCGTATTGCTTAGTATAATGCAATTTCACACTGTCCTAATCCCTCCATCCTGGAACATAAATCAGTCCCCTTCAGAATATCCACACTGTCCACACTGCCTGCTCATTAGTCACTCAGTAGTCCTCTCAGTTATCAGATGGACTGTGGTGGTATCACAGAGCCTGTGCTCAGTAACACTTCTTCACTTAAGAATGGGCCCAGTACACAAGAGTGCATGTTGGCACAAAGTGATGTTGACATTTTCATAACATACTCTTTAATTGTTGTATTTTATTATTAGTCATCAGTGTTAATCTCGTACTATACCTTACTTGATCATATGTATATATGTATAGAAGAAAACATAGTATAGAGAGAGATTGTTACTATCCAGTTTCAGGAATCCACTGGTAGGGGATAGTTTGAATAGATGGGATAACTAATATAATAAAAATGAAACATCTACCACAGTTTAAAGGATAAAGGATTTTCAAGTACAATATTAAAAGTCTGGTTCGAGTAATTTTTTTTTAAAGAAAGAAGGCTGTCTTAAAGCACAGGCAGGCTTTTTATATATACTTATAATTATTATGTATGTGTTTTTTATTTCAGTTCTTTTTTAATATTTGATAATATTTGAGGGGCTGAAGGCATTTGTAGTAATACAATACATGGTATGTGTGAACAGTTAGTAACAATATGATCAAGAAGACAATCCCATCCCCCACACTGAACATGCCCTGTGATTATCTCTCCTGTGTTCTTCATTTTCATTATAAGCCTGTTATGTTCCAAGTGTGTGTCAATGCTATACACTGAAGATATAAAAATAGGCTCTGCCCACTCAGAGTTTTATGTACTGTGCGTTCTTTGTTCCCTAATTTTTGTAAAAGGTTTACTTTATAGACATTCGAAGAAAATATGTTGAAGTCATTTCTATTCTCTTTTTTATTTTTCTCATAGTAATTTTTCTATTATGGCTATTTCAAAAACAGACAGGAAAACAAGAAATACCTGTTCCAGTAATCTGAAAACAATATTTTCTCGGAGGAAGCTTTAAATTTCACACATTTGGAGATAAAAGTTGGCCTTTATACAAAGAGAGTAACAGAATGCCAGGTATTTCTTTACAGCGTCTCACTTTACTTCATGACATAAATATAATATTTTGAAATTCAAATATTTTAGAATTTTATTCTTGTATTTTATGGGCACAGACAATTTATAATATGGTTAGTTATTCACTTCAATTTTCTGTTTCAGAATATGCATGCATTTAACTACTTTTGCATTGAAAAATCAAAATAAACATGTTAGCAATTATGGCCTTTTTGCTTTTTCAAATTGATTTAACTTATCAATAGTTGTCAGTTACTCATAAGCAAATAATATAAGGGAAAAAAAGTTTAATTTTGCATAAGAGCCACTTAGGCAGTACAAAATATTACAATGTATTATGCCCCAAAATAACGTTTCACAAAAATATTTGAAACAAATTCAAAACTAAAAGTAATTTTTTTTTTTTTTTTGCAGTACTGGGGATGGAACCCAGGAACATTCTAACTCCAAACTATACCCCCAGCCCTTTTTTTTATTCTTTATTTATGAAACAGGATCTCACTGAGTTGTGAAGGGCCTCACTGAGTTATAAGAAGCTGAGGTTATCCTCAAACCGTGATCCTCCTGTCTCTGCCTCCCAAATGCTGAGATTACAAGCATGCGCCACCATGCCCAGCTAAAAAGTTTTAAGATATAATTTTAAACATAACAAAGGAAGTGACAAGAAGAACTTTCCAAATAACCTAGCTGCCAATGCTAAGTGGTTAGAACAAATTTGATTACTTCCTAGCAATGCTCTGAGGAATAAACGACTTCACCTGTTCCCACACTGTAGATGTGGACACTCAGAGCAAATGACCGAGTTACCAGTGCCATAAGTGGTACAGCTGTCCAGTGCCAGAGCCAAAGTTTCAGGACAGGCAATGTGGATGGTGATTATACACTGTTATTCTCCTAGTAATGGGGTAGAAATTGGGTGAAGGTTAAATGAGTGAGTGATGTGTGCATGTATGCTTCCACCATCTTGTATTCCCTTGAGATGTATAACTACAAATCTCCAATAAAAAAAGAACATTAAAAAAGTCCATACTTTTGACATAATGAAAAGGTCTTATTAATAAATAGTGGTATTGTAAGAAATTAAGGAGCCAGCCACATAGGTGACACTGCATCTGTTAACTACTTTTCTGTGGTCTGCTGATAAATGGTTCTTCAAAGATGTATGAATAATAGAGGGAGAGAAATTATATGTCATATGTCTGAAGCTAAATATATCACTGCCTTTTAAAAAAATGATGCACTTGAGCTAGTGGGTGCTTTAGTGCTAAGAAATTTAAATTGACATATTTCTCAAATAGTTATTTAAACAATAATTGAAAGAACAATAAGATCAAAACTAAAATCACAGGTTCCAAATATTAAATAATGACCATTAGACCTAATTCAAAATATAGGCACAAACAAACATGGCTTTATGGTTAGCAAATTATCCAAAATCTGTATCAAGAAGGTACACTGCTTTTAGTAATTTATAGTTTTTCAAATAATACTATTTTAATTCCAAGGCATAGGTAAAAATACAAGACATTATCTATAACTAAGCAAATATACGAATCTTGAATTTTGTTTTTTTATTATTTTCAAAGAGATAAGAAGTGAAAATTCACTGTAAATTTTTCTACTTAAGACTTTCTGGAAGCCATAAAAGAGCAAAATATTTTACTGTGTAAGCATATAATCTAAGTCAAACAGTCAATATAAGAAAGGCAAACATTAGCCTAAGCATTGGCATATATTTAAGAAAGGTGTTTGAGGTGTGTAGATCTTTGAAATTAAATGAGCACGTCTCTATCCATAACTATAACTAAACATTTAATAAACATATGATATTTTAATCACTTCTCTTCAAAACTAAAAAAAAAATGTCTTTCACTCTATAATTTACAAAAGTAAATGAGGCAGGATGAAATGAAACAGCTCTAGAGAAGTAGAAGTTTTACCTTATTTCTTTAAAAAAGAAATAGAACTCAATCTCAATAGGCAACAAACTAAACAAAATAATGCCAAATACAACTGTACTCATTCCTGTTTGGTAAGCTAAGAAGAGAAGATCACAGGTCCACGGCTAGCATGTAATAACTCAGTAAGAAACTGTTTCAAAAGAAAAAAAGACCAGGAATATAACTAAGAGGCAGAACTGCCGGGCTAACTATCCAGTATCATATGCACACACACACACACAAATAGAAAATAATAATAAAGATAGAATAAAAGGCTGTGCATATAGTTCAGTGGTAGGACAATACTGGGTTCAATTCCCAGTACCATAAAAATAGATAAATAAATACATAAATAAATAAATAAATAAATGAATATGTTAAAATAGAAACAATGATGTAAAATAGTGGGAATTAATCAAAATATGCAGGAAAGCAAAGTAAATAAGATAATCTAAATCTTCATATAATTTAAAACAGAATGATAATGAAAATTTTATATATAAATCTTGTAGAATGTAGTAAAATTGTATGTAAAGGCATATGTATGGACTTTGATGATAACATTAGAGAAAATGAAGGGAAATTAATAAACTCAGCATCTGACTTATGATGTTAGAAGAACAGAAGAGTAAGTACTAAATCCAAAACATTAAAAATAATATTAGTAGTAAATATGATCTTCAGTAAATGAGATAGTGGTATTAACACACTTATAGATGAACAGATGAATGGGAGAAAATAGAAACTCATAAAACTGAAGTATAAATTTAAGAAATGGTAACATGAAAAATAATCTTACCTGGAAAATGGCATAATGCAACAAGAAAATTATAATTAAAATTAAAATAAATAAATAAATTGGAATATGAAAAATTGTTCATGATGTAGAGTAGGAAGAAAATACAAAAATACCACAAAATCATAATGAAAAATAATATATTTTATTCTATCAAAACTATGAAAATCTATATATCAAAAGCAAAATAAAAGAGCACAAAGGAAAAAAGTATAAAGGCAATCTATAAGCTAGGCAAAAATTTTGCTTAGTGTATAATTATATCTTATATGTAACTCATAAATCAATAAGAGAAAAAATTAGCAAATGGTATTCAAGACATTTGAATGACCCACAAACTGAAAATATGCTTAACCTTCTTTGTAATCAGAAAAATGCAAATTCAAACCAACTGAGAGAGCAAGTTAAAGAATGATAAATTAAGGCTGTGATTTAGCTCAGTGGTAAAGTGCTTGTCTTGCATATGGAACACCCTGTATTCAATCCCAGTACCAAAACATACCCCCCCAAAAAAAAAGAAAGAAAGAAAAGAGATATCAAAAAAGAGAAATAAATAACAATGCACCAATAAAAGTGTTAGCAAATTAAAAAGTAATACCATTTAAGAGGATATGAAACAGTAACTTTCTCATCTGCTGATGGATAAAGGATGTATCAATTTCTAGAAAAACTATTTAGATCTTTTTGTATGTGTGTGGTACTTGAAGGTGGAACCCGGGGGGTTTTTACCTCTAGGCTACACCCCCAGTCCTATTTTTTAAATAATTTATTTAGAAACAGGGTCTCACTAAGTTGCTGAGAACATCTCTAAGTAGCTGAGGCTGGCTTAGAACCTGTGTGATCCTCCTGTCTCTGCCTCCCAAGTGCTGGGATTACAAGGGTACGCCACCATATTCTGCTTTATTTGGATAATTTTTTAAAGCAAAAGACACCTATTTCCCCTCTTGCAATTGGTATACTCCTTGGAGGAAATCTTAGTAATGTATGCATAAAAATATGTAAAATAATGCTTATAATAACAACAAAACTTGAAGTAATTCAAATGACCATCAATGGTAGGATAGATAATAACAGTTATAACTCTTCTGTAGTGAAACTGAATAGCAATTCTTTTAAACTTATTTTTCTTTCTACTTGGGTTATGGGAGCATTAATGCTCTGAATACCTTCAGAATGGTGGGTGTTTCACATGGTAAGATAAAGTGAACACTATATAAGTCAATGGGTGTATCTTAATATTGTCTTTTAGTTTCTACAGTGATTTTGACTATTAAAAATTTAAAAGACCCTAGCTATAGTGGTTATAGTATTATCAGTCTAGTGTGAATGTATTTCGCAAGCCATGGTAGAGTCTTTGTGTACACTACAGACTAGTTCCAGGGGATGTAGAAAAGAGGGAGGCAAAGCTTCCTCCCATGATCCTTCAGTGTAATGAGGGAGACAGACTTGCCAACAAAATTTAAGTAAACTATCATGAAAAAGTATAGAGGAGGCAGAGAGGACATGGTTCCCTTGGGGAATGGAGAGTAACTATGTGAACCTGGTGTAAAAACACCTGGGCATAAGAAGTCAGCAAAAGTTGATGTCCAGGTAACTTGAGGTCAGATGAGATAAAGAAGTTTGGAAAATGACACAGATAAGTCAGAATTGCATCCTAGGGAAGATGTAAGGTCACAAAGGGAGATTCAGGAAATGAATGGAAATGGTTTGTGTTTTAGAAGGGCTTAGCAATAGTATAGTCAGAGTTCTTTTTAGAGCTGTGACGCTCATACTTCTATTTAGAACTGTGACTCTCATATATAAATTACCTCTCCAGCATTAGTTCCTCCTTAACTTGAACTCTTTTTCTCATGTATTATGCATTCTGGCAGCAGAGAGCTATGAGAATATAGAAAACATAAAGTAACTAGGCATCAAAGTAACTACTTTCTCCCAAAACTATCTGGAAAATGATAAAGTCATGCATCTGCTTAACAAAAATATAACTGGGTACAAAAGGATTAGAGTCCAAAGTCTACAAATAAACATCTATTGGGATATATGTTGATTTTTTCTGAAATAGACTGAAAGTTCATCTCAATTTTATCTGAATCTATTTCAAAACGAAACATCAGTACATCTAGCATTTTATAAATATTTATGTTCATTTATTTATATATTTCTAATACAGTACAAAAATATATTATAAATGTACTTAGGATATATAAATCACATGTATAATTATATACATAATGGCTAATACATGTTCAAACTTTATAATTAAACACTTTTCTTAAGGCTTCATGTTACTAGATATAATAATTTCTGTCAATTAAGTTATTTACTTGAATTTTATATCTCATAATTAGCTTAATAACTTAGTATAAAGTGAAAAGAATACTAGATAGAGAACAATACATTCTTAAAATTGCTCATCTGCTTTGTTTTATCATAAGCAAATTACTTCTGCACATATAAAAGGTATGTGCATAAAAGAAGTACTATAAAATTTAAAATAATTGGAATGTTCTTTAAGACTAATTTAATCTAAAACAAATCAAATGAGAACTATGTCTGCTAAAAATAAAACCTAGTTCAGTTTGGGGTTTATGTAGTATTAACAAAATATAACTCATAAAAATGATTAATAAATCCAGAGTGTTTTGAAAAGTTATCTATATTTTTTCACTAAAATTTGTCCTACCAAAGTGAGATTAGTCAGTCACATAAGTAAGGTATAGGATGCTCTTCCTAATATGTGTAAGCTAAGGAGAAAATGGGTCAAAGGAGGAACTCTAGACAAAGAAGAAATCTTAGTTAAGCAAATAAAGAGATGTAATTGAGGAGGATGGAAGGGGGGGAGGAAAATTCCCTAATGTGAAGAATATACATTAATAAGCATCTCAAAGTCAATCACTAAACCAAACACAAGAAGGAAGAAGCTGGGAGGGAGTGGGGTGAGAATTGGGTAAGGGATTAATTGGGTGATCTGTGCATGTATGCCTCTACCATCCTGTACTCCATTAAGATGTAAAACTACAATGCATCAATAAAAAATGAAAAAAATTTAAGTACTACCATTAAGTTCTTAATTAAATGAGTATTGATTAGTTTCATTTGTTTCCATTTGCCATTTTTAATAAAAGGAACCATGTAATCTTACAATGTATGTAGCAAATTATTTCTGGTGCATGTTATTGAAGAGATATTCAAACATGGTTCGTTCCTTTTACATGATGTACATTCACAAACATATGAAAGCCAATCACTAAGCCAAACATGAGAAGGAGGGAGGAGAATGGAATGGGGTGGAAACTGGGGAAGGGCTAAATGAGTGATGTGTGCATGTATGCCTCTACCATCTTATACTCCATTAAGATGTTTGATAGTAATCACCAATAAAAAATAAAATATAAAAAAGATTCAACTAACTAGCACAAACATCTTTGCCAAAACACTGCTATTTCAGCATAAAATATGCAATAACTTGGACAGTCAACTTTAAGCAAGTGAACTATCATGAGAAATTAGTTTTCTGGGCAACATATTATAATATAGATCAAATACAGATCAGAGGTTTTTCAACTTTTGGAGAGAGTTAGACCTCTCTTTGGGAAGCTGAAAAAAAATCATAGACTTGAAAAACTTCCTATAAATGTTTGATCGTATGCACATGGGTTTGACAATAACTATTTCAGACTTGAAACAGAGTAGCAACCTCCATCACATTCACAAGAATAGTCATTAATTCTCCAATAGTTAAATATCACTATATTATTTCTGAAATTTTAACTTTCTCAGATTCCTCCTTTTACCTGAAAGGTGTTTTCATTTTCATGTACTACAAGTTCTCCAGTAAATCATGTGTTACTGTCCCTGTCCTTCATTACCTAAATGGCAACTGTTATTTTAACCCTAATTTTCTAACTCAATGGGCATTAAGATCCTTGAGGACAAGGTGTTTGTATTAAAATAGTGTGCTTTTCTAGTGCTTAGCAAAAAGGATAGCACATTGATAATAGAGAATAACCATTTATTTATTAATATTTAATCATGTTGATTTCATTTTGAAAAGCAACTACATTTATTTATATAATCCTGAGCATGATAAAATAATTCCATTTAGTACTTGATTTCTGAGATTTTGCTATGTATAATTTGCATTCTATTAATGTGTATCATGTCATGTTATTTGTATGTTCTTATACATCTTCTGGTGTACATTTGTTCAACCTTACAGCTACACTGATGAGCCCTGGGAGAAAAGAATTCACGTTTCAAAGCCAATGGACATGAGTTAATGCCACTGACTAATCTAAGAGTCATGTCGCTTGATTTTATCTCCCTACCCATTCTATTTTTAAAAAGATTAATGAAAATGACCTTGTGAAACAGGCACCTACCTTTATGAATTGTGTGTGTTATAGAGAAACAAAAAAAATAGAGATGTACATTTTTATTTTAGGTTCTCATCAACTGATATTTGTTCACAAAGATATGTTGTCAGAAGTAGAAAAGCACCATTTAATTCAATTTATTTTAAACTTAAAATTCTTCAATAAAATTTTAAAAAGACTTTGCTCTATCAATAGTAAACTTCAAAATAGTATGCTTTGCACTCTGTGGTACAAATGTTCTGGTCCACAGTATTTACAGCCACATTTATAGCCTAATGAGTACTCCAAATTCAAGTGTAGGGAAAAAATGGTTACTGTGATAAGTTCAGTAATGCATTTTTAAAATGTACCTGTATAGCCTCAGGTTTCTTCTTGTTATATACAGCAAATCGGGAAGAATGATGTATTAGTGTCATCCCAGATCCTGTTTCAAACATGTTACTAAAGAGTGCCTCTCAGGTGCTGAGAAAGCATTTGTAGCTTATACAATAACAGAATGGGCCAAAAGTTTAGTGTTGTGATTTGTTTTGAAAATAAAGTATCTTGAAATAAAATAATAAGAGGCATCTGTTGTTCATGTGATTTTCATTACTTATAGTCAGGATAATTCTAGTAGCCCAAACTTCCATTTTCCAAATGTCTCTTCCTCAATAATTCATCTTGCAAATAAAAAGAAAGTTTATATTTCTGTTCCTTTTCTAGAAGATGATAAATTCAGCCTATTTATTTATTCATGAAATACATAACCATCTATTCATCCATCTTTTAGTTTATTAGGGAAATCTACATTCATCATTTTAATTTAATCAGTGGCAAACTTTTCTGAAGAAATAAAGATATATTTATGTAGATTTTAATACAAACTAAAATCCTTCAATATCTAAAGCTGGTGCTTGTTCTGATATCTATTCTTAAAAGCTGCCAAAAAGGATACAAAAGAAAAAGAGGAAACTTGAAACAGATCACTTCTTCCCATTGACAATAGTCTGAGGTTTAAGGTTACCCAAGGCTTTCTTGGTATTGATAAACTTTTCAGATCTAGTCATCTCTCAATTATTTAGGACCTGATTATCTAATAAGTGAACCATCCCATTGATGTCTCTTCTTTCTCCTCTGATTTTTCTTCTTTGGTGTTTTTTTTAAACACAGGTCCTTTTAATACTAAATACATTTAATGAAAAAAGAAAAGAAGCCAAAGTAGTGAAATTTGGTACATATAAGAAGTGGCACATAAAAACTTTAGTTGTGCTCCTGTGTTTTCTGATTTTCAATTTTTTATGCTTTTGCATTTTCATATTATACATTCCAAATTCCTTACCCCACCTCTCTCAAAAATGATTTTCACATAGAATCTATAAGTCCTCATTTATATCAATGTATTTACTTATCTTCTTTCACTTCTTTTATTCATAGTATCTTACTCAGAAAATATCCATCGTTTTTGTTGGCAGCAGCAATTACCAATTCCATTCTAAAATAGAATCAACATTATCTATTAAAATGCAGGTTGACTTTTTATGTGCAAAAGATCCCTAAGCTAGAACCAGATAGGATATGTAGAACCTGGATATCAAGTGTAAGCAAACACAAACTTTATTGAAAAAAAATATGTAACTGTAACATTTGAGAATGTTCATACACTCTTCATGCAATTATCTCTTCTCGACCCTCATAAAAATCTTTTTGTTTTGTTTTGTTTTGTTGTTTATTGTACTACTGGGAATTGAACCCAGGGACATTCTACCTCCAAGCTACACCACCTACCCTTTTTATTTTTACTTTGAAAGAGGGTCTGGCTAGGTTGCTGAGAGTCTCACTAAGTTGTTGAGGCTGGTCTTGAGCCTGTGATCCTCTTGACCTCCCAAGTAGTGGAATTAAAAGCATGAGACACCACACCCAGATCTCATGAAAATCTTATTATAGATAAGGGAAGTGTGATTGGGAGATTTTATATCAATTCTATAATTTTATATACCCAGCAGTTATCAGAGTCCAGCCTCACCTCCAGGTCTTCTCACTTAACATATCTGCAGATAGTTAACAGTATAGAACAGAAGAGCTGATGACATATACAAACCGGGGAAGAGGCAAGATAATGTAGTTTAGTAAATATGCTCTTCTATTCTCCATATCTTTTATTTTCTATCCCCCCTGACCCAAATGTGTCAGTGGAATTCCCTCCTTGATGTGTCCACAGTCGTTTGGCAGAAGAAATATTAAACTCCCTGTGCTCTGAATGATGTATATGAAATTCTGTACATACAGTTTATCAAATAAATTTTAGTAAATGTTTGTATCATTTTAGTGTCATCATATTCATTGTCACTTAAGTGAAGCTCTGCTGAATATTGTTGGAACCTAAATGCCATGTCCAACAATATTTCCATGAGAAATTTGCATTTGTTCTTAGTAACCAATCCAAATTTGGACATTGACTCACTGGATCATTTGGTTAGAAATTATATATTTACAGGTAAATAGTGGAATTTGTTTTAGACCCATAAAGGGGAAAAAAAACAGTCACCTTTGTTAAGTTGACTTTATTTTTCCAAAGCTAGAAAATTTTCTCCTACCTCAATTAACTTAATCTTCAAAAGCTAGGAAATTTCCCTATATTTCATCTGAGTTTCTCATCTAGAAGTTATCACTTCCTATAAACAGATTTTGAATATATTATCCTAAGCAAAACAATATAAATAGTAATTAGTAGAAAAGTATCCATGTACTTAAAATAATCACATTTGCATTATTTGTTTAACAAACTCTTTGCAATGTAAGCACTCTGAAAGCCTTACTGATAACTCTGGGAATATTAATATACTAAATTATTAATTAGCTTTGGGGTGGGAGAAAAAAGATGCAACTGCATAAAAGTGAAATTTTAAACATTTTTAATGTATATGGTCATGTCTTATTCTGGATATTTGATATTTGCTTTCAAATACAAACCAAGAAACAATATTGTGATATGTTTTATACCTTAAAGAACCTGATTCCAAATATACTGCAGCTTCGTAGACTTGACAAGGTAGGTACAGAATGCAGCATTTAATTGTGAAACTTTAGAATAGATTTGATTGGAAACATTCAGTTAGACAGTTCAGCTTCTTACAAATTTCCTGTCAAAGCCCTTTGATATAATGTGTTTAATGTACAACATAATATATTATGTATTTAAAGAATAGAGATGCATTAATAATCATAGAAATAAATCTAGTAAGAACAATAAATCTGTTTCTCAAAATGATCGAACTCAGTTAAAAAGCCAAATACAAAAGTGTTGGTATCAATTGCTCTCCTCCGTTATCTGTGTCATGCCTCTCCTCCTATCGCATGAAGGATGACAGAAGGTGATGAGGCGCTGACCTCATTCCTTTTCTCAAAATTCTGATGATAAATTATTCCCCTATGGTGATGACTTGCAAAATTGTAAAATGGCCTAAAACATAATAGTTACTATATTCAAATTGCTCAAGTTATTTTTCCAAAGTTATTTGGAAAAACATACAAACTAAAATAAAGAAAATCTTTAAGAATTGTGTGTGTGTGCATGTGCGTGTGTGTGTGTCTATGTCTGTGTGTGTGTGTGTCTATGTCTGTGTGTTTGTGTGCGTTACTGGGTATTGAATCCAGGGCCATTAACCCTCCAAGCTACATGCTCAGCCATTTTTTACATTTGGTTTTGAAATAAGGGTCTCATTAGGTTGCTGAAAGTCTACCTACATTATTGAGGTTGTCATAGAGCCTGCCATTCTCCTATCTCCGCTCTACTAAGTACTGGAATTATAGGCATGTACTACCATGCCCAGCCCTTTAAAGCTTTTAAAAAGCATTACTTTAAGTAATAGAAACCAGGTCAGTGGCTAATATGAGAGCTTGAGAACAGTTCATACTTTTCTGAGTGCTAAGACTATGCCTAAATGAGTAAACAATCAAATCAATAGTCACAATTATAATAAACATAACATGATTTATCACTTTGGTTCCCATGTTCTATAAGAACCAGTTTGGGGCTGTTGGCCCCTATTTCACAGCAATAAGTGACATGAAGAATCTAATGGGCTCTACTGACCACTATGTTAGTGTTAGGGCAATGCTAGCCATTTAAGTAACTAAACCCTAATATCTCAGGTTTTCAACAAAGCAAGCATATCCACTTAATGTCCAAAGAGTACTCTTCATAGACATGTGTCTCTGCTCCAGGTAGAAATCTTGGACCCAGGCTCCCTTTACATTGTGGTCTCACTATCTTCCATGGAGAAAAGAAAGGATAATGGAAAAGAACAAGTGGCCAGGGTTATAAACCAGGCATAGTAATAAAACTCATTGGCAAGAACTCAGTCTTTTCACTTCCATTCTCATTTATAGGTACAGTTGGCAAAATGGTATTATGAGCCCTTGATAAACTTCTGCTACAGCCTTAATTTACTTAATTAAAAATTAGGAAGAAGCCGGGTATTGTGGCCGACACTTATAATCCCATCATTCGGGAAGCAGAGACCAGAGGATCTCGGTTCACGGATAGCCTCGGCTACTTAGCAAGGCCCTTCACAACTCACTGAGATCATGTTTCAAAAAATAAAAAGACTAAAAAATAGGGCTGAGGGTGTAGCTCAGAGGTAGAATGCCCCTGGGTTTCATCTCCGTTACTGCAAAAAAAAATTGGAAGTAAATCCACTCACTTTTTTGTGTTCTTCCTTTTTTTATGGTGAAAGTTAATTCAGAAAAAAAAAATGTAACAAATTTAGGGAATATTTCCAAATTGTAAAGGCACCAAAGAATTTCCGATAACAGTTGTTGTACTTGTCACCATCATCTTAGCAGTAAGTATAGCTGACTTCTAGGAACAGATATCACTATTTTCAAAATAGGCCTTCTGAGAAGATTATGTTGCCCTCTCCCATGCTAGCCGGTTCCAGACTCATCTACCCAACATAGAATACCATGCAGACTTGCTACTCAGTACAAGTGGCTCATTAGTAAGTAAGGATACAACAAAGAAGAAGGTCTGGTGTGCTGTCTCAGCAGCTCAATACACCAGAAAAAGCAGAACACAGAAAATTAGGAACCAATAATTTTAGGAAGTTGAAAAATAAAGAACTGATAATGTTATGGTATGTCATAAACAATCAGTAATAAAAATAAAATAAAATAAATGAAAGCAGTGGCATAAATACAGGTAGCCATGGTTGCACATCAAATCTCCTACTGGATAAAATGAGAGAATGAATCCTAGGAAAAGGTGTGTGTGTGTGTGTGTGTGTGTGTGTGTGTGTGTGTGTGTGTTATGGTGAGGAGTGAGGATAGTACTGAAGAAAAGTACAGGGAAGCATATGTGGTCCACAAGCTATCAGTAGGTGCAGAACATGAAGGTGGAGAATAATTTGCATGATATTTAAATAAGATTTATTTCTGCAAATAAATGACAGGAAAGTCATTTAAGAAGATGAAAGCATAGAAGCTGCAGGGAAAGATTTTTGTTTGATCAGTGAGAAGGATGGACTTGGAAAAAAATAAATAAATATGTACATTAATAAATGGTTAATATAGACTGAGACCAGTTTGGGAACAGATAGAATTCATCCAGTGTAAGGCCATAAAGTTCTGAGCTAAAATAAGATTAGAAGGGAAGAAAGAAATGCAGATTACATTTTGAGAGTAAAATCAGCAGGGCATAGTAATTAATTGGAAAGGTGATCTGATAGAGACTAACTTAAACGCCTAGATAGATGATGTTGCTGTTGAGGGAGATAAAAAGGGAGAGGGTTGTGAAGAGTTTAAGTTTGAAACATGACAAACTTACATGTAGAAATACTCAGCAGGGCTTGGACATGGAAGTCTGAAACATAAACGTAATCTTTGGTAGAATTATTATTTGAGAGTCATTTGATTTGGGTAGTAGTAAAATTTTAATACTTGCCCCTATTTGTTTTAAAAAGTGACTTTAACATTTACTTGGTAGAAAAATGGTGTGATAAATGTAGGGAATATATAACTAGTCATTTCAAAGTCTTCAAATAGCATAAATTAGGAGAAGGAGTAGAAACCAAGACTCTTTAAGAAATATTTTATACATTACCACCAACCTGGATTAAAACTGTTCCAATGTCTGTCCGCTGAAAGGACACAGAATCAGTGATGCCCAGGCATCCCCAGCAGCAATGAGCATATCTGATACCTGGATTTAATTTATAAATACCATCGTCCAATAAAAACAGTGGAGAAACTGAAAATTCAAGAACTGAGGAAGGGAAAATTAAGACTACACTGGAGTATCATGCAATGTCAAGACATAAAGAAATACTGAAAAAAAGGAACATGTGTAAAGGATACAGGAGCTAACCTAAAAGAGTTGGCTAATGCTGGACTAATCAGAGTAGCAAAATAAGTGACAACATTATTGAATTAAACCCTAATAAGTGATCCACAGTCCATAATGATGTAAACAAATCAATGAAGAAATGAATGAATCAATGGATGAATGAAAAGGTACAAATTTTCATTACATAAGAATTTCAAATAATAAATGTGGGAAAAATGAGGGGAACAGAAAAATTACCACTAGAAAATGACAGTAATATTAAGATAGCTAAGCTCCCACGAGGAATGTTAAAGTAAGTGGACCAAACTCTAAATATCAACTATATCAAATACTTGTTAGAGTGGTGATTTTCATTTTTGTTCACCAATTCTTTGAAGCTCCTCTCTATAGGTGGTAGGCATTCATTTCTCTTTTCTAGAATATGGGCTGAACTTAGCAACTTGCTTCTAATGACTAGATAATTGAAAAAGGAAGAATAGTTATTTTACCTCAAAGAAATATCACAGACACTCTCTTAATCATAAGTTTAATATCACCACTAATAAGTCATGCTGATGCCAATGGGAAGAGTACTTCCCCTTAGTGTCCTTTTTCCTTTAAAAAAAATCATTAACTCAAGTCTAATCACGAGAAAACATCAGAGAAAAGCAAATTCTACAAAATATCTGAGGCATGGTATTCACTGTCAAGGTATCATACACACTCATTTTTTAAAAAAAAAGAAGGCTAAGGAATATCATCTGTCCCTAAAATGTTTGATGACTAACAGGAGAGGGACATTAGTAAAAAAATTTTAATAGCAGTTAATAACATCATACCAATGGACTATACTGCCAAAAATAATTTCTTGGTTTTAATAACTATACCATGTTTATGTAAGATGATAACACTGGAGAAGCTATATGAAAATCACATAAACACTTGATATGCTCTTATAAAATTCTCTGTGAATCTAAAATTGTTTTAAAATAAACTGTTTTTTTTAATTATTCTCCTGCTGGTATCAGAAGATAAATATAGACAATGTTAAGGAACTAAGCTATAAGAGGAAAGTTATATATACTGGTTATTATATCAAGCCCAGTTCTCTGTTATGTAAATTAGTTTGACAACCAAAGAGGAGAAAGGATCAGAAACACAAAAACCACTGAGAAAATTTCATTGAAATTCTAATATCCCACCCCTCATGTTTGAGCAGAGTGAGACAAAATCATTATTTCATTTAAACTTTCTCACCATAGCTTTTTTCCCTCACAGGAATCCTTGTAGTTTTCTTATATAACAAATCTTCAAGAACCCACCTAACAGAGGAAAAGAAGCCTACGTAACCATCTATTTATTCAACTGCTATTTCTTGATCACCTACCATGTACCATATCTCCTCCTAGATGGCTGGCATAAATGAATTCTAGCTATAGTTGAAATAAACAATACACAGCATCTAACACAAACTCTTGACTATGAGATGATATAAATTCTATATATTCAGAGTTTATATGTGTTATGATATTAATGACCCAAGGAGACTAGAAACCTATCTCCATTTTCAGTAACTCTCTTCTCAACCCAAACAATGACTCTGGATGAGGGCTAGCACGGGGGAAACTATAAACTGTGCCTGTTTCCTCTGTAAAGAGGAAATACTTCACTCGACTCAAGGGGTGATATGAGTTCACGGTTATGATTTAGTCAAATAGCTCTTGCTTCTAACAACCTTTATTCCAAGAACTTGAAACTCACACTGTTTAATCTTCAGAAAATCCTTGTTAGATAAGTCTCATAGTTGTTCTAATTCTTTTCCCCCCAGACAGTAGAAAGTCAAGCATTGGAAGGTTAAATGCTTTTCTGAGCTCATTTAATAAGATAGTGACAAAGCTGAAAATAGAAGCCTCCAGATTCCTCAAGTTTGCCTTACTTCACCTCATGTTATCACACTGAATTGAGTTCTATTTTCCTGTAGTACTCTCACTACCAAGTAAAGTTGTCCTGAATCCTAGAGTCTAATGAAGCAGAATTATATACATATGAAACCCACAACATGGATGTCATCAGGCATTTTACTTTTAGAGGACATTTTCTCTGATCCTACGATGGCCAAGTTTTTTAGTTTCTCTGAGCACAAGTTCCTATAGATAAAAGGAATAAATAATCCACATCCTATTAGTTATTATGTCTATTATTTGCCATCATGTATATGAAATATTAGCATAAAATTGGTACATGCTTGATTAAGCTTTCCCTCTATTTCCCCAAAATTATTAGCATCAAAAACCAAAGTGAGAATATGAGATAAGTGTGAAAAATTATTTGTAGAACTAGATAGACATGACTACTGTAAGAAAAGGGTTAAAGTTTAAAAATGTTTTATGGAAATATTTTGAATATCCCATAAGTGCAGCCCTGGGCACACAAAAGATACTGATCTAACAATTTTGACCTCTGACTTAGTATACAGGAGTCATATTCCATTACTTGAGATAATATGAAAGGATTTTTCATAAGAAAAATTTCATCAACATAAGCATTTGATATTTAAATAATTTGAGTAGAAAAGAGTATGTTTTGCTTACTGAACTTCACTAATCAGAAATATTTGGAATATGTTTCAATTAGTTCTGTTCCTTTTAGTATATGGAACAAAATATTTTAGAATCATTACATTCATGTTGATGTTATATTATTCTTAACATACATATTCAGTAGCACTAATAAGCTTTGTTCATTGATATGTTAAACATTCCCTTTCAATTTTCAAGCAACTAATTTACTTGGAAATATAGTTTTGAATATGTAATGAGGAGAAATATTAAGATGATTTATCATGAGTTTGATGCGGTGGTGCATGCCTCTAATCCCAGTACTTGGGAGACTAATATAGCAGGATCATAGGTTTGAGTCCCGCCTCAGCAACTTAGCAATATGCTCAGCAACACACAAAGACTAAGTTTCAATATAAAAAATAAAAGAGGACTGGAGGTGGAAGGCCCCTGGGTTCAATCCTCAGTACCACAAAAAAAAAGAAAAATGATCATTTATCATCTTAGAACTTGCCTGAAATGAGCAAGGCCCTTGGTTCAATCCCCAACACACACACACACACACACACACACACACACACACACACACACACCATACATTCTAAAACCTAATAATTGTTTAGTTCAGATGCATTTCCTTTGAAATCAAATTATTTTACTTGATTTTGAATCGATTGTAAATTTCTAAACAAAAGGAAATAAAATAACTAAGCAACAAATAAAAACCATATGAAATGAATTTTTTAAAAAAAAAGATTTTTCATTGAGTGCTACGGGTCAGTCTGTGGGCAGAGTAAAATGGATGCTTCAAAAACTATTGGTCATCATGATGAAAGGTGCTAATCATCCTTTATAATTTCAGAATTCACCATTAAAATCTAGCTGTCCGTATATAGGCACTCATAATCCTAATTTTAAAAAATGCACCTGTGGCAGAATTTTTTCTCTAAAAGGACATAGCCAGCTGGAGAGAGAGACAATTAAGCCTGATTGGATGACTCAGCAATAAAAATAGGAAACTAGCTGCATGAGAAAGGATGAGCCACAAAGAAACAGACTGTCAGGGAGAGGATTCTTTGAAAGAAAGAACAAGGAATGAAAATAAGATCATTAATAGGAACAAGGGAGACTGAAGTTAAACTTTTCTGCTAATGGCAAATTCATTCCCGAAATGAAAAGAATAGAAAAAATTTTATTCATAGCCAAATATATATGAGGTTATATATCTGGCCATGTTATAAAGGACATCAAGATCTTTCTTCCACTGGGTGACAGGGCTCTGCTTTTTCCTGCATCAGGATGAGTGTTTTATCCTTTGCAGAAATGCATCTCTTCACTATTCTTTTTGCTAACTCCTCTCATCACTCAAAACTTCATGAATATAGCTAGCTTTATATTGGGCCAGTCTCCTCTCTTAATATGCCACTTTTTAGACATAGTCCCCTCCTTCTTCAGCACAGAGCCCAAGAATGCATGCATTTAATTCTAATATATTTTTGGCACATAATTGTGTCTCTTATGCTAAACTGTAAGATCCATAAAAGGAGAACTTTGTCTTCTTGAGCCTGAACATGCACTTAGTAAATAGTTATGGCTGAAGGAATGAATCTGGAAAGAGACTAATAAAGTTTAGGTTCAATCCTGCCTGCCAGAAATCTGTTCCATGATTCTGGACAAGTCCATTTGGCCTCAACCATGTCTCAGCTTCGCCTGGAATCACTCTCCTCTCTAAGATTTTACTTTTTAAGAAATTGTTATTTGAGACTCTTTTCTTGATTTACACATGAGATTTTAAAGAAACTTAATTTCAAATATAATACTCTTATCCACATTTCTCTTCCTATCCTCTATTATTTCTACCACTGGGACTAATTAAAGAAGCCAAGACTAACTAAAGATAGTTTTTCTTTGCATAGAGGAAAACATTTAGTGATTGAAGAATCCCTCCTAATTCTAATTCAAAAGAATGTTTTTAAAATTTTATTTATTAATGTATATTGATTATATAAAACAATGGGTTCATTGTGGTATACCCATAGTGGTAGCATACTTTAATCATTTCCTCTACAAATAATGAATATAAACCCACTAAACTCAGGAAATGTTTTAGGGTAAAAGGACAAAACAATAGTGACATGAAGTTTCAGCTCTATTTAGCTTCCATTCAAGATTGAAGGAAGGGATGCAAATAAATGTAGGCCCTGTGCAGTTGTAATACATGCTATGAATTAAAAATAAAAGAGCAGAAGGGATGAGGAAGGATAGGTATAGGATTACAACTTCACATAGGTTAGTCATAGAAGATCTATGAACCAAGATCCAAGTAAACTAAAAAATTAGAAGATGTCTGGTGGAACAGCTTTCTAGGTAGAGGGAAGAGCTCATACAAAAGCTATGGGCCAAGGCAATCTTGCAAGTTCCAAGTCTAGGCAGGAGACTGTGGCTAGAGGAGGTTAACAAGGATTGTATGTTAGAAAAGGAGGTTACAGAGGTATTGGAGAGTCTGATAATGTTGGATATTTCGGGTCTCTTCACAGGATGAGAAGCAATTTTATGGTTTGAAGCTTTGGAGTAACATGAGTTAGCCTTAAATAAATGCCCCGGCTACTATATAAAAAAGACAAAGGCAGGGAAGAGGAGGAGTAAAGAAGCCACTTATGTAGTATTATCATAACTCCCATAAAAGCTGATGGTGATTTAAACAGAACAGTAAAGGTAGCACTGGTTAGAAGTGGTCAGTCCCCAAGTCCACATTTAAAATAAAGTCAATAGAATATGGAAATTGTGGGCAAGGGCAGTTAAGTAAGTAATGGAACAGAGAGAGGGAAATGGACCTTAATTGACAATGAGGGTCAAGGAATACACCTATTTTGCTTGCAGGCCCCAAGAATGAACAGAGGAAAATTGAAAAGTCATCATATTCAAGAGCTATAGGGAAAGAAAAATTCTCAAGTGGAAACAAGGTTACAGTGTAAAGGGGGGTAGAAGAAGGATGGAGTATTTTTAAAAAGAATTGGTAGGCAGAGGGATTTTATTGATTAAAAAAATTTTCAAGTTCCACAGAACCTAGTGGGAATTGTGGGGGACAGAGGTTTGAGGGACATACATGAAGTCAGAATAGATGTGTGGGTTATCAGGAATAGAAATGTTATGGCTGAGGGTTTCTTGTGGTTATGAAAGTCTATAGGGATGCAGGGCATTTTGGGGCTAGTCTGCATGGCATCTTAGGTCAACTGTAGTGAGTAATGTGGCTGTGAATCATCTCTGGGAAAAGGGGCCTCTTCTTGCTGGGAACCTGTGGCTCTCTGAGATGCTGAAAATACATGTGCTTCTTCCTCTGTCCTCAAGTTCCTGGACAAAATATTATCTTTGATTTTTCTACTTGATCTAATAGAGTGTAGCTATTTGTGGCAGTACTTGCATGCTATTATTAGATACATATTTATCTGCAGGTACAGTTAGTCTTTACCACTTTCCTACAGCCTTTGTAAAGATAAGACAAGCCACCATGGTCTCTCCTGTTTACCGTACTGCCCACGTCTTCCTGATGCCCCACAACACTATCCTCTGAAAACTTAGTGTCTACACATTAAATTGGGCAGTAAAATTTAAATTCATAATATCACTGGAAAAATGTGACGAATTCTAATTAAAATTTTAACCTCTAAAATCATGGAATGCAAAGCACTCTCAGAGGGGAGGGAAAAATTAAAAAAGAAACAAAACTAATAGTTTTTGATGTTTTACAAAGGGTATGAAATAAATAATATGTTAATAAAATGTACCAATATACTGCAATTAAATAAAGTTTTGAAACTGTGTTGCACTAAGCTTTGCTCTCAAAGAATATTGTGAAATTTGTATTATTTTACTACAAATACTTGAACAGGATAGAAAAATATATAATGAATTAATATCCCACATTTTGATCTATCTCTATTATCACTCTGGCCTTATTTATACAGAAGGTTTATTTATAACAAAAAGAAAATTTGGAACTTTGGAAACACAGTCCTTACAACATCCCTTCTAGTTAACTATTATTACTTCTACTGCACAGATAAGGGGTGAAGGCTTAGTAAGTTTGCAAAGTTCATTAGAAGAAGAGAAAAAATTTTAACCCTGTCATGTGTATATTGATACAGCCATTGATGTCACTTATCAAATTTGTGAAAATTATGAAAGACCCCTAATGTCAATTACAAATAATATATAATAATGCTTCTTTGTTGAAAATAATTATATTGTTATGTAGACTAGCAGTTCTGAATATTGATGTCAAAATCGCTGAAAGACCACAATCAGCAGTGCTATTTCCAGGAAACATCCTTCAGCAATCACTTCTGAGTGCTCGCTATGGAGTAAGTTGAGCACTGACAATTCAGTACAAATCAGCTATTAACCAACTTATGGGTAGAGGAGACAGCAACCAGTAAACACACAAACAAAACCATCTAAGGACTGAAGAGCAAAGACTCGCCATGATGTAAAGGTGAATGCAAAGGAATAGCAACTTTAACTAAAGGAAATATCTCCCTGTAATATCTGAGCTAAGACTTAGGAGGCAGAGAGAATAACCAATGTAAAAAATATACTTTAGGAAGGACCTTTGAGGAACAGAAATAAGTGTAAGGACACTCATAAGGGGTCTGTAAAAAGGGAGAATTCTGAAAGCCCTGTGAGTATGGAGAGGTAAGCAAGGGCCTGATGGTTCAGGATACTGATCTTGTTAAGATGTGTAGACTTTATTCTAAGTCAAGCCACAGAAGTTTATAATCAGAGGATTCATTCAGTCACAGACTGAACACGGGAAAAAAGAAACATAAAGTAACCTCACAGAGAGGGTATATATATTTACGATATATAAAATATGCCTAAAATTTACATATGTAATATATATATGCTATATATATAGTTTCTATGCATATATATCAAGAAGGATCCATTCATTTGCCTGCATTTCTACTCCAAATATATTTTTCAAAGTCAAGCTACTGAGATCTAATGTCAAATAAAATGGATATGCCTTCAGGCAGGAAGGAATAGAATTCTGTAATTCTGATTTCCTCTTATTCTGTCTAAATGACAAGTTTCTTTTTGTAACTGACATTAAAATGTAGAACCTGAAAAATCATCCACTTATCACCTCAAGTCCCTAAAAACTTATCTGAGTAGCATGGACATCACCTTTTACTAAGTCACACAAGTCATTTTTATCCAGAGTAATCTGGATATGATTGCATATTATCAATTTGTGTCATATGATAGAGATGTCTACTGTTCTTTCTCACCCTCTTGATGATTTCCTTTATATGGAACCAATGCTCAAAATACTTCTCTGTAGTCAGATGCAGACATAGTGAGTTATCTCACTGATCTGAGAAAGCAAGAGAGGTTTTCATTGACTGTTGATTTTGGTCTTCAACATTTCTAGTGTAGCACAAAACTGCAATGATAATATGCGGAAGGTGTTTTTCAAAGTCACTTATTGTCAAAATAAAAACCCAACTTGGGGATTGGACCTGATGTTCAGTGGTAGAGTAATGCTTAGCATGTTTGAGGCCCTGGATTCAATCCCTGTAGACCTTTCTGTCTACAGGAAGCTCTAGAATGCTGGGAAAATAAATATGCAATAAAGTATCAAGTAACCTCTGTTTTCTAATATCATACTTTACTTCTCTTGGTGAGATAAAAGTTTCCCCTGTAATGTCAAGATAGAGTGGTCACCTGGAGTTTGACATAAGCTTTTTTGTTTGATTTGTTCTGTTAAACTGGTTATTGTCTCCTTAATGTCATTGTGTATTTTGCAAGGTGCATGTATGTCCCAGACCTTTGTAGGCCTTAATCTGAATAATGCAGGTCCTAAGGCTACTTATAGAGAATAATTGTTACCATTATTGTTTTATAATCAGAATTGTACATCCTTACATATGGCTCTCAAGAAATCACCTTCTTTGAGAAAAAGATCACACAAGGAAATGTAAAAATAGGACACAAAGAACAGGAAAAGGGGGACTTTGAATTTTGTAGACACTTTGGTGAATAGAATGTATAAATAAGTATGCAATTCTGGATAAATGTTTATTACTCAAAAATTGATTTATTCCCCACACTGAATACAATGTGAATACCCTTTATTTGCTGCCACAAAGCAGCACATGGTACATAATTAAAAGATTGAGATTGAGGAACATGTCTGGAAGAGCTATTAGAAATCACCTAATCCAAAGTTCTCTTTACAGAGACAAGAAAACAAAGACCATAGGAATGAAATTATTAATGTTTCCGCAACCAATGATAGTTTTAATAATTTTATCATAAAAATCAATAAAGATTAAAAAGGTAGAGACAGGAAAGGAAATTCTGATAATCCTTAAACAAAACCATGATGGAAACCATTATCACTGGAGTAAGCTTTGCAGTTTCTCAATGTCACTTAATACTTAATTTTATTTTTGCTGCCTGATCACTTTTATTCTCATTTTACTATGAAATCTATTATTATAAAATAAGTGCTTTATATGTGATAGTATAGATGCGATAGTGAGAGATTAAACATTGAACATGTGATGGATTATGAAATATTTAGAGGAAAGAAGATTGAGTCTATGGTTTGGTTTCTTTGATTTGCACTGAATAAAAATATGATACATGAATAGAGGGATAAATGTGTAGCATGGAACATTTAGTAAAATGTCAATTATAGGATCTAAGTATTCAATATTTATTGTTCACTGTGGAGCTCCTTTAGCTTTTTTGCTTGCTTGAAATTTTTCATAATACTTTTTTTGGAAAAAAATTAAATGCTTAAAAAGATTTTCTATTATAGAAGGTAAAGATCAAGTCAATTGTAAATAGATAAATCCTTTGTGCTTCCATAAGTGAAAGATCAGATTTTTAACACTTCCAAAGGGTTCATCATTATAATGGGGAAAAAATGGATGCATATTTTAATGCAGGTTCATAAAATGTATTTTCTTAATTATAATGCATTTTGTCCCCAGTATTATGTTTAAATAATCTCTGTATGCTCAGCCAATACTTTGTACCATAAAGTAGCCTGGCTATTGGTAGATCCAAGTGATTAAGATTAGAATCACATCCCCTGAGTATTAGTAGAGTGGGGCTTAAAATTACCTAGAGCTATATTTATTATGAAAAAGGTTATGTGTAGCAGTAACATAATGCATACATGTACACACACACACAAATGTTTGCTATATACACACTAGTTTAAAAAAAATAGAATGGAAGAATGCCAGACTACTTCATCCCCCTTCCTCACAATACAAGTGCTGTCTAGGGAAGAGGTAACTGAAATGTACTGCTATTCTGTCATAATAAAATTATTTAATATTTGGATTAGTAAAAGGGATGCTTGAATATGTTTTGTATATGTAGGAGAACCAGTCTGGACTTCCTATGTCTCAAGGTGAGATACTAAAACCAAGTGGTCCTTCATATTAAGACCAAGAGCAATTTTTGAATCCTTTGCTTTCAGATGGGGCATGGCTTTATGTCTGCATATGATTTGCTCATATTAAATGAAGTGATTGGGTACAGCTAACCCACAGCACTAAGAATCCTAAGTGTAGAAGCTTGGATGTAACAAATTATAGTTCTTAAATTTAAAATGGCTATAATTTAAGCTTTAGTCATGGCTAGTTAATTATGATATAAATCATGTAAGGTCATTTGAATGACATTTATATTTTTCCTATGGAAAAGCTTCTTATTCACACATATTTTGTTTGCCTGACCCTCCTATATGAACCTAACTGCATAAATTAAATTATGTCATACATCACAATTTTACTGTATCCAAAGCATATTGCAAACTATGTTTTATGCCATATAAGTTGCAAAATTATAATAAACATTTTTTCTAATTATATTATCACCATTTCTGCATTGAAAGATCTTTCTGTGAAATATGATCCTCCATTTTGAAACAGCACAGCATTCTACTTCTGAGCATGATGGAGTCATAACCACGGATTTCCCTTTTTACTTTTAATAATCAGGAAACCTGACAGACCACATGAATCAATCGTTTTAGATATCAACTCACAGGCAGCACAAAAACTAATCCATAGGAGAAGGGAAGTAATGACTGTAAGCTCTGACCTTGCACCAGTTTACTGCCTGTAGAGTACCCACAGTACAGTGACAGGGAAACCAGCTGACAGCCAGCTAAACTGAGAAGGAACTTAGAGACATGGAGGTGATGACAGCTGGAAACTGAGTGGGGAAATAATAGAGTAGAGGAAGCTGCACAGACAAGAAAGTTCAAAGATAGGCAAAGGGACTGTCCCCTCGAGGTTCGTGTTGAATATGAAATGTGTACACACCTACGTAGTCACTACCAAAGCCAAGGGAGGAATTATCAAGAAAGTCAAGATAAGAGAATAAATAAGAAATGAGACAACAGACTTTTCAAATTTAATGAAAACTATAATCCCATAGATCTAGGGTGCTCAACAAACTTCAGGTGGAAGAAACATAAAACCATAGTAAAGCACAGAAAAATCAAATTTTTGAAAGCCATAATAAAGAAGAAGAAAAAAATCTGATTCAGGCATGGTGGCACAGGCCTGTTATCCAGGCTGAGACAGGAGGATCACAGGTTCAAAGCTAGCCTTAATGAAGGCCTTAGCAACTTAGTGAGGCCCTGTTTCAAAATAAAAAATAAAATAGCCCTGCAGTATAGCCAGTGGTACAATACCTTTGAGTTCAATTCCCAGTGCCACAAAAAAAAAAAAAAAGGAAAGGAAAGGAAAGGAAAAGAAGGAAGGGAAAGAAGGACTTAAAAGCAGATAAAGCAAAAGTTTTATATAGTAGAGCAAAGAAAAAATTGGCATCACAATTCTCATCAGAAATAATGTATGTAAAAAAAAAGTGCTATCTTAAAAGTACCAAAAATGGAAAAACTCTCCTTAAATCTCGTATGTAACAAGAATAGTTTGAAAATCAAGATAGAATAATGACTTTCAGACATACCAAAGCAGGAAGAATGCATCTACTACAGCAGACCGACACCATAAAAATATTAAAGGAAAATATTTAGATAGAAGGAAAATAATACCAAATTGAATGAATCTACGCAAAGAAATAAAAAGGGGGACAAGAGTTAATGTAAAAGTATATTTTACTTAAAACACTTTAAAATAATTAATTATCAATGCCAATAAAAATGGGGAGGAGAAGGAAGTTGGGTGGGGGCTGAGGGGAGGATTCACCAAGTGTATGCATGTGTATGTATATGTAGATATACATGTATATGTATATGTATGCCTCTGGCACTCTTAACTTCATCATGACGTATGATTACAGTACACTCCTAAAATATTTTTAAATTGTCAGACAAAAATAAAATAACTTTTAAAATTATGTTACCTATAAAATTATAGAAATAAATTATATGCTAACAATAGCACAAAGGACAGCAGGGAAACACCAGAAATACAATATGTTAAGCTTTTATACTATGAGCAAAATGGTAAAATATTTTTTAAAGTAGACCATCATAAACCAAAGATGTATATTATAAATCTCAGAGGAAGCATTGGGTAAAAAATGAGATATAGATACTAATGCAAGAGTGGAAATAAAATAGAATCCTAAACGTTTTTTTTTGGGGGGGTATTGGGGATGGAACCCTTCCCCAGGCTATACTTCTAGACCTATTTTATATTTTTATTTGGAAACAGGGTCTCTTAAGCCAGCAAGGCTGGCTTCGAACCTGTGCCATCCTCCTGTCTCTGTCTCCCAAGCACAGGGATTACAAGTGCACGCCACCACTCCCAGAGAATTCTAAACATTTTAAATTTAATATAAAAGGAAGCAGGGAAATTGAAAAACAGAGAAGATAAAAACAAATACAAATGAGTACATTTAAACACAACTCTATCAATACAAACATTAAATGCAAATGTTTGGGGCATATCATTTAAAAGACAGAAGTTTTCTAACTTGGTAAATGAATGTAAGACTCAACTATAAGCTGTCTATAAAAAAAACTCACATTAATCAAAGGTTAAGAATAAAAGACAAAAAAGGCAGGCATAATCATAACTAAATAAAGAATAAGTAAGTTAATATCTGATAAACTAGATTTCAGATATACAAAAGGTCATCTTATTCTGGCTGAGTAAGTAGTCTTTCTAGAGGAGAGAGAATTTTTATGTTTGAAGCTAATGGCACATCTTCAAAGCAAATCTAAAAAACTGATGGAATTAAAAGGAGAAATAGAAAAATTCAGAATTATAGTTGAGTATTCTAATACTCCTCTCTTGAAAATATGCACTCATCAAATCAGTAAGGATATATAACACTGAAAGGGTATAATACCATTAACTGGCTGAAATTGACGTAATTGACCACTAGGGAACATTCTAACAAATAATATCAAGAATCACAACTTTTAAGAAAGTATAGAAAATTCATTAAGATAGGTCATATTCTGAAGAATGAATTAAGTCTCCATTAATTGAGTTAAGGCATAAAACTCAAAGCTGATTAAAAATGTGATAGTAGTAGTAATAATCTCAATACTTAAAAATAATAAGTATTTGATTTTTAAATAAAGAAGTGAATATTAATATGTAATTATTTAATGATTATAATTTAAGTGTTCTTAAGATTCCAAGTATGATAAAATTCCCTTGTAAAAGAATTATGCTAGTTATAGTATCCATGCATACCATTTATTGTTTTCTATATGATTAGGCAAAAATCTAAAAATTGTACATTGTGAATCTTTTTACTGTGGATATTAGGAAATTAAATTAGGCAAATATGCATCCACAATAAATTAATTATTAAACTCACACTAAATCTGATGTTCTGAAAGTTGGGAATCGGTACTTTCATTAACAGAGTTATTTTAAATCTTATTAAGGTTGAGTTCACATACAATAAACTAAGTAAAATAAAGACTGCTTTAGAGCCGGGTGTGGTGGCGCACGCTTGTAATCCCAGCATTCGGGAAGCTGAGACTGGAGGATTGTGGTTCGCAGACAGCCTCCGCAACTTAGTGAGACCCTGTTTCAAAATAAAGAATAAAAAATAAGGCAGGGGGTATTGCTCGGAGGTCAAATGCCTCTGGGTTCCATCTACAGACCCGGAAAAAATATATATAAATAAAGACTGTTTTATAATTTATGTATTCAAGAAGCAGTTCCAAGAGAGTAATAGAAGGTGTCATCCCCCAGTGATGCCTAGAGGAATTTCTATCAGCTTTCTAAGCACCTTGGGAGGTTTCATCACCATTGATACCTTAAGGTCTCATTCCTTTTTTAAAGAAGAGTACATGCCATTTATTGCGGGTGCCCTTCCTCAAATTCTACCTGCTTTTTTTCCCCAAAACCATATGCATTGTCATATTTAGAGACAGACAGACCGACAGAGAGAGAACAATCTATTTGTTAAGATTTTGAACCATGCAGTATAGGTTTAAATCCTAACTCCATCATATATTAGCTATAAATTTTGAACAATTTATTAGTTTCTCTGTACCCTGGTTTGTGTTTATGATAATAATGATACTTCCTGCTTCATTAGGGTTATTTGGGGACTTAATCAAATTAGTATTTTAAGTGCTTGGAATTGCTTGTGGCTCCATGGTAATAAGTTTGATAAATATTTCATGTTGCCACCTAGAACTTTCAAATGTTCCAGGTTGTCCTTAATATGAAGTCTTTAATTTAACCTTCAAAATAGCAATTTAAACCAAGTGTGGTCTTGTACACTTGTAACCCCAGTATTTAGGAGGGTGAGACAGGAGGATTTCAGGTTTGCAGCCAGCTTCAACTACTGTGTGGCCCTCTGTAACCAAGTAAGACCCTGTTTCAAAATAAAGAATAAAAAATAGGGCTGGGGGTGTGATTTGGAGGTAGAATGACCAAGGGTTCAATCCCCAGTACTGCCAACAACAACAACAAAATACAATTCATCTTCCAAACCTCATCTTTGTATACTCAAGCTATATGGACTTAAGTTTCTTGAAAATATTGTTGTCTTTTTGTTTAAGAAATATTCCCTTGGCTATGACACGTTTCTTTTTTTTTTCACTCTAAGTCTTATTGAGTAGTTCAGATATTTTTCCCTGCCAGAAGCCTTCTACCAGAAGCCTTCCATAGCCTCCCAAACTGTGATACATTCTCACAGAAAGCTTTGCAATGTTCCCAAAGGACTCTTTATTGTAACTGTATTTTTATTATATTACTATATTGTATACTAAGAATGAAAACTATTTTCATGCACTGTTGTAATCTGTATGCTTGTCATAAAGTGTGAATCTCATATACATTTATTCAATAAATATAAGGGTAACTAAGTTAATGAATTAAAGACAACATAGTGACTGCATTGCAGAAAATAGGGCACATTTGCTCCATCATGACCTCATTAGATAGTTGTAAAGTTGTCTGGGGCTAAAATCCATTAGAGAGAGGGGGGGGAGAGGGAGGGAGGGAGGGAGGGAGAGGTGAGGGGGGGAGAGAGAGATAAGGGGGGGGTGAGGAGAGAGAGAGATCAAGCTACTCTGTGGTTTTATTTTAAACAGATTCAATTTTACTGCAAGTTAGCCACCAAAAAAATTTAGTGATCCATTTAGGATACATCCTGTCTCCCTCTCTCAACTATTGCAAATATTGAAGTAGTAGTATTAAGCACATAGCTCCAGTTCTCTGCATCCCAGGTACATAGTAGAATTGCTCTTTCTGACTTTATCAAGGCTGGTAGTCATATAACCAACTTTGGACAAAGAGTTATAAGAAGTGACATACACAAGTTGTGATTAAGATTATCTGGTTGCACATCAAGATCCTACAGAGTTATCTATTTCCCTTTCAAAATGATTGGCAATGGACACAATGGAACTCCTTAGTTAGTTGGCATTCAGGTGTAGGGTGAGAAGAAGCAGGATTGGTAGCCCATCTACGATGGCTGTGTAGTGGGAGCAACAGAGGGAACTTTGTGAAACACTAATACAATATCTTAGCTTGTATTTTCAGCATTAAAGAGAACTGTCTTTATCAAATGCTTAACAACTCATAGACTGCACACTGAGAGATGTTGATCAAGATTCCTAGAGCAAGAGGAGAATATTCCAAGAAAAATCCCTTTCTCAAAATCCAGGACATCTTGATTTTATTCTGAAATTTGTATCAATAACATGATTTGCCATAACTGACCTAGAAGAAACTATTTTGACTTTTGGAGAGCTAAGTACTAAATATTGAACCCAAGTACATTCCACCTCCAAGCTATACCTCCAGCTTTATTTACTTATTTCTTCACTCATTTTATTTTATTTTGAAATAGCATCTCACTAAATTGCTGAGGCTGGTCTCAAAACCGAGATCCTTCCTATCTCAGCCTCCCAAGTACTGGGATTACAGGCATTCACCATGATACTGGCTTTGATTATTTTTTTTTAAGGGGGGAAATTGAACTATTATTTCTTTAGGAAAATCTCCATAGCATAATCGAAAAGAAATGCTTATGGAATAATTACGGTAAAACTGTTTAATCTGTATACTTAGTCAGAATCACTCATTTTTCTTGTCAAATAAAATAATTAAAGTAAATTTTCATCCGGAAATTTGTATTAGGTACAATGGAAAATAATTAATCTGATATGTTTGGTTCTGAAAGTTGAGTAAGATATTTTGCCAATTTGGCAACGTTCATCTGTAGATTTAATCATGTTCTCAGTTGCTTTTTTTTTCATACAAATATTGTGAGGTTTTCCCCTCTAGTTTTGGAAGGCAGAAATAAAACAACAAAATAATTAATTAATGGATAAAATAAATGGTTCTCCAACAAAATGGTAGGTTATGCTGGTATCTTTACCCTCCTGTACTTCAAAGAATAATGAAATATATAATACAATAGGTCTGTGGAATAGAATTTCCTTGGCCTTATACTAAGGCTCCATCGTGTGTGTGTGTGTGTGTGTGTGTGTGTGTGTGTGTGTTCTGATTGATATTTGTTTTCCTACAGTTATAAAAAATCACTAACAGATTTTTTGCTGGCAATCTTTTTTAGCAAATCTAAGGGAAATGTGACAGTGAAGGAAGCCAGGGGAAGACCTGCTTTCTTAAAGAAAAAATAAAAAGACGAGCTCAGTTTCTTCTTCTCCTCCTCCTCCTCCTCCTCCTCCTCCTCCTCCTCCTCCTCTTCCTCCTCCTTCTCCTTCTTCTCCTTCTCCTTTTCCTTCTCCTTCTTCTTTTTGAAAGGACCTTGTTTTCTCAGGACACAGGAAAGATCTATTTCCTAAGGTTGATTGTCGGGGCCCACTTGGCTGGACCGAGGTGGCACCCAGGTTTGTTGCCAGCGTGGACTCAAGATGGCGCCTGGGCTTGCAGCCAAGTCACGAGGCTCACGAGGCTGGCGGTGCCCTGAGCCTGCGCAGTGAGCCCTATCAGGCGCCTTATGAATGATTAGTGACGCAGCGCCTTGTGCTACCACCTGCCCGCCCAGGAGAAGGTTGAAAATGCTCATGCCCTAGCGGGTAAGCTAGGAGGGTTGGTGGAGTGATGAGGGAGGGGATAGAAGACCGATGTTGTTTTTACCTGAGAGGGCGTTGAGAGAGCATTAAAGAGGAAGGAGCTTCATCAACAGAGTCGGCGTTCGTGTGTTTCTTCCCTAGGCTCTGCTGGTCAGAGCCCTAGGGACACGACAGTTGATAATTAGATCTGGGGGTCCTCTGATCTCTAACTTCATGGAAGAATGGGCAATGTTATCTAACCCCAGATTCTAGGTAACTTCATTGACTGCTGCTTCTGTGGCAAGAGAAGCAACAACAATAATAATAGCATCAATAAATAGTCCTACAGCTAAAAAGATATTTTATCATAGCTCTGGTGGAAGGAATGCATTGTTTTGCACATAGATTCTTCTGAGTGGTAGTTTCAACAATATCACAATATCACTAAAATGAATGAAATAATACACGCATGTGGAAATCTTGAGGATGCCTCTGCATAGCATTTGAATGGAGCTGGTGTTTTTGTAACTATAGAATAACTCATTTGTCTCAGGTCTCTGAATGTGCTCAGTTCCTTGGTATTTGTTATGCATTTGTAGCTATTCACCTGTTAATTGTGATACCACATTTTCACTCAAGAATATCCATACTCTAGAAAAAAATAAGAGTCAGAGTAAAACTAATAGCATTATGTCGGTATATGAATGTATCAGTAACAATCTTACTCGTATATACAAGCAGGAAATAGGGATGTTATTCAAAGGAAAGCACACCAAGAGAAGTCCTTTGCATATAAAAATGTGTCGCTTTGTATCTCACTGTGTTGAATAACGACATTTAACCAATAAAACAATAAATTTTATAAAAATACAGAAGAGGTAGACATTGAGAGAAATTAGGTCTCTTTTTTGTTAAAGTCTCTGATTGCAGCATTTATAAGACTACATATAAAATTGAAATATATTATTTTTTTCTTCCTAAAAAAACTTTCCGTATTTATAGATCGTTCATAAATTTGCATGCTTTCAACACAAATAAATATTTCATATTCTAGTATGAGAAAGTCATTTTGCAATTTTAAAATGGTATTGATATTATTTTAAATAAAATTATTTTTCTGCTTGTGAAAGTTGGAGAATCTCACATTTTAATACAGCAAGGTATAGTTTCCACTGACTAGTCTAAGGATGGTAATCAGCTGGTCAGATATGGCTGTGTCTACTCCCACTCTCAAGAGAGACTATGAATTGGTAGTGTAGGTCTTTCCAGCTAAGCTGAGATGTACCTTTAGAGTCATTCTCTACAGAACAATTTACAACAGATGGAAATTTACAAATACCTATTATGTTTGTTGGTTTCCTCTACTAAATTATAAAATTCCTTTTACCAGTGGTTGTTTCTTATTCATCTTTGTATTCAGATAGCATGGTCCAACATAGGGTGTACATACTGCCAATTCATTCATATATATATATATATATATGAATATATATATACACACACATACATATATACATATATATTTTTGATTAAATATTATAATTGATAATATAAAGGTATTAGATTCGCAGAAGTCAATGAAATACCTACTTCATCTTTTATTTTTATTTAGTACAGCCAGCATATAATTGTATATACAATTTTAGCTGGTTGCACAAAATTGTACAGTTAAGAAATGTGCTACTACTCAGAATTCTTTCAAAAACAGTAGCATTTTGCTGGAACATGTGTTCACTGAAAATGCTTTTTCTGAAGCCATAGAGTCATCTTCTAATTTCAAGCCATTGGTGATTTTTGGAACATCTAAAATAATGATTCAACTAAATGGGAAGGGGAGGGATGATTTTAGTTAGCAGAATTCCCAGTACCACTTAGAAACATTAAACGTTTGTCTTTGGCATTAAGCAAAAGCTGGTAATTTGGCAGCAGTGAAGGACTTCAGAAAAACTGTGAAATATTTTTTTTTATCCCTCATTTGTGCCCTCCTGCCTCCTCTGCCAGCCCATCTGAGCTTCCCACGTCCTAGCTGACGCTCTATGACACAAAGACGCATGTCCTCCAGCTCGGATTGTGACACTCATGTATGAAGAACTGCTCTCAGCTATCTGTCAACCAACAGCCTGCTAAGATATTATCTAGACGTGACTTAAAGTATAGTTGAGGTTTTCTGGGATACTCTTGAAGTTGAGAAAGCCTTGAAACATAAATGAATCATCCCCCTGTGTGAAGTTTTAGTCATCAATGTAACAATTTCCTCCCCCACCAAAAAAAATGCCTGAAAGCAGAATAGTAGTCATTTAGAACCTTAAGATTCTATTACTCATAACTTGGCCTTGCAGTCAGGAAGTGTATACGTATAATATTCTGAAGTCTATATATTTTCCAAATTACCCTAAAGTCAAAAAATCATATAAGCCTAAAATATGACAAATCTAGAAATTCTTTGATAAGTCTTTCACGGCACCTTTTATTAGCATTTATTGACAAACTTTGTTATTACAAACTTGTTTTGCTTCTACAGTAAATCTTTTCAGGGAAAAGATGGAGATGTAATTTTTTACTAGATTAAAAACTTTCTAAGCTTCATTTCTCTAAATTTCTGATTAGATAGAAGTGAGATAGGCATTTTAATTTTACAGTATTATTTAAATCTGTGAATTTTAATGCTTCTGATTCATTACAGGGAAGTTGAAAGAAGTTGTTCTGAACATTTTATCCTTCTCAGTTTCATGAGCATGAATATTTTCACACAATGGCAAACTACTTTCCAGACTAAAAAGAGACTCACCTCCACAAAGTTAGCTAATTCCCCAAGCATTACTGTTATGTACAGTTAGGGACTAAAAGCTTCTGAATTCTAAATTCAAAGCATCTGCCACCACAAGCCTAATTCTACTTGATGAGGAAGGTGGAAATTTCATTTTCTTATAGATTCTGTAAAGGAATCAGTGGGATTGATTTGACAGGGTAATTATATGTCGTGCCAATATGCTTTTTAACTTTCAACTTTAGAATTTACAAAACACTTTCATATGAATTTTCTTCTTTATTATTAAGACAACCATATAATCCAAGTAGAAGCCAACATTCACATTTTAAAGCAAAAAAAAAAAAAATAATGTCTGGAAGGGACTTTCACAGGTGCTTCCTGACTCAAAGTTCTGAATTCCCTGGATCATGTGGGCTCCCACGATTATATCACATCAAAACCAGAAAGGCCACACATTGACAAACAGCAAGCTATTGTAAACATCCTCCACCAAGACCCATCTCAATGGGAGACCCTTTTGGGTCATTCCAATCCTGCCTTGAAGAAGATTAACTCAGAATGGCTAGTATTACCTTAATTCACATCTGATTTGAATTATACAGAGTCCTGAGACTAGTCTTCAGAAACTTTACTCAAGGTCTACTTTCACTTTAAGCTGAAATAAGAAAAGATTTGAGCTGTTGGGGGAAAAAATGGCCTAAATGGCATACTTAACCCAGAATAGCCATCAGAATTATATAACCAACCAAATGTATTTCCTTTTCACACTAAGACATGACTCCTCTGATACAAAATTTAAAATGCATGTATCAGCAAGAAAAAAAAAGCCAAAGTAGGTCTTTCTCAGCCACTCCCCAGTGCAATGGAAGGTTCAAGTCATATTTATTCGTGAGCTTTCATCACACAGTTAGAATGCCTCTGGAAACAGATTTTATGTGATAATTTCTGATATATTTCCATATTTTACTTTGCCTAAAAAATAGAAATTACTTATTTTTATTTTTATAATTATAAATCATACTGAGGTATACAGTGGTAGGAATATACAGGTACACAATAGTTGGTGCATTTCCTCCCAGCTCCTTCCCTTTCTCATACATGTTGAGATTGACATAGGCAATTCCATATATGTACGCAGCTTTAGTTCAACTGTTACCTTCTTTATGTCTCTATCTCCCCTTCTGCCTCTCCTAACCCTGTAAGGTCCCCTTCCTTTTTTTTTCAATACTGGATATTGAGCCCAGGGCCCTAATTTTTATTCCTTATTTTGAAACAAAGTCTCACTAAGTTTCAAAGGGCCTCACTAAGTAGCTGAGACTGGCTAGGAATGTGCAATCCTCCTGTTTTAGCCTCCCAAGTACTGGGATGACAAGTGTATACCGCCACGCCCGGCTTGTTTCCCAATTTTTATCTGGCTTCTATATAGAAGAGAAAACATAACTATTCGCTTTCTGAGGCTGGTTTATCTCATTGAGTATGATATTCTCAAATTACCGGGCGTGGTGGCACTTCCTGTGAATGACCTAATTTTATTTTACTTTATGTCTGAGTAAATTCTATTCAAATTAATAAACACTTTTGATATTATATCAGAAAATGTAAACGATTTATTTATTAGAAACTGACAATAAAAAACATTTATTTCCCCTCCTGACTAGATAATTGTGTTTAATATTTCCTGCTGAGATAAGTTTATTAATTTCACTTCATTATTTATAAAAACAAAATATTCTTGAGTGCCACTATACCATTTTCCAATATAAGTCGTGTCCCATCACATCTGTTTTGTTTTTAGACAGGTGCATTGTGTACAACACCAACCAAAGTGACCTGTTCTACTGAGATAATTACTCAGATAATTAAAGTAACACATGTTTATTACAAAACACTCTGGCATTTCAATTGGAACTCAAATTTAAACAAGAAGCACATCACAAATTATGTTTCCAATATTAATGAACCAACTAAATTCCCAAACGTGAGTCCAATGGTTCATGGATGAGTCTTAAACAGCAGTTGTCATAATATATATTCCATCTGCATGCACAATAAAAGACAAAAGTAAAACATTTATCTTATCCATACAATATTGGGAAAATATAAGATTAAATGTCCTTTGTCCTAAATGTACCTGACTCATGTGCTGCTTCAATTATCCACTTGGTACATTTTGGGCAGAAGTAAAACTCAGTAGCATTTATAATACTTTACAATATTTGAAAGGTCAGTAAGTACACTAAAGAGCCAAAAGATACTTTTGTGAGATTATAAAAATATTTGTAATAATAACTTCAAAATCTACAATATTTAGGATTTCAACATATATTCAATAAAAACATTGTGTTTGGGCCTCAAAATAATTCTATAAGAGTACTTAATGAGAAACTTAATTGATCTTTTTCATGATTTCTAAAGACTCTTGTAATATGTCTTAGGCTCAGCCTATGGAAGAACATACACTTTCACACTTCATTTTGGAAGTGACCACATTTCGCATCTTTTCCCTAGGCTCCTCCAATACTCTCTAGCACACACGCAGATACCATGTCTCTCTCTTTTGCATTTGTTGTCTATACCATAAACACTTCTAGTATTGGACTCAGTACCCACTATTGTTTTAATTATCTGTTTGTTTGCCCACATGTTTGCTATTCTTATGGACTTGAAGTTCTCTTGAGGGCATATTATTAGAATATATTATAGTGCTCATTTATTTCCCAGAGACGGGACTAGGAACTGAACATTCGGGAAAACTGTGGTCTCTCCCTTTCTGAAGCTTAATATCTAGTTAAAAAAGCATTATTTCAGAGAAATTTAAAAAATGATGAATGTTACCAAGCAAAATCACGAGGAGTTATGCCAGCTCATTGCAGAGGGAACCAACTTTGTCTGAGAGATTAGTTACTTCCACCTCAAGGAAGTGAAGCTTATGTTAAAATGTAACAGATAAGTTTAGATCAGTGAAAGGAACAAAGTTCTGGGAAAAATGAACAACACACGTAAAGGATTTAAAACAGCTTATTTGGCAATGTAAAGAGGTTCGCCATAGTTGAAAAATAATGAGGCAGAGTGCTTCCCACGCTGAAGTGACCGAGTTTGGCCAGAATCAGATTTCAAAGGGTCTTCAATGTTGGACTTTACCCTAGTGGTAATAAAAAGTTATAAAAATATTTTCAGAAGGTGGGTGACATGGCAATATTTATTAATGAAATATCGCTTATGAGTGTCTGGGAAGATAATTAAGGATGAATTTTAGAATAAAGTTATGAGTCTCTTATTGAAATTCAAATGAGAGGCAACTGCAGTTGGCTGGGACTAGGATGATGCTGGGATGAACAAGTGGAGGAGTTAAATGATTCAAACCACATTTAGGAAGTAGAATTAGCAGGACTTGGCTATTATTAGCCGTGGAGTTTGGAAGAAAATTCAAGGCTCTCTCTTAGACTTGGACTTGAGCAAAAGGAAACAAGGTATTGGGGAGCATGAGATGTTTGTGCAGGCATGTCCCTCAGTCAGAAAGGCACTGAGGCATCAGGCTGCATAGCTTTGAAGCTTTGGATATAGTCTGATTATCATCACTAAGGAATCATAAAATTATAGAGAAACATGCAAAATAAGAAAAGAGATTGGGCCAAACACAGGGCATTAAGAAAGCTGAGTATTTAAATCTTATAATCAGATCCTAGACTCTTTCAAACTGTATCTTACATTCTAACACTAAAGTGAGATTTCCATGTTAAAAAGTGTTGAGGTTACACAGATCTGCTGCTGGGCACTGACCAAAACACATTTATAAAATGAGGTGTCTTAATTCTAGCACACAAATATGTACACCCACACACGTCATGTTAATCCCTTCCTAATCATCTTGACTTAACATTTCATATCCAAATGGGACTCATCACATTGTCAGGGAATCTGTTAAAATGTTTTATTCAAAAACATACAGTATCATGGTGAAAAAACCTCTCCCAGAATACAAATGATTAGAGAAGTAACTTAAACTTAAAACTTGAAGTTCTCTGCTTAACCTGAGAAGGAAGTATAACTAGAAAATACTTTTGCATATATAAATATCCATAGTCATTTACTTTTTATAGAAATAAATTAGTCAAGCAATTCAGTGATTCTAAAAAAAATGTAAATCAACAATTTCAAAAAAGATAGTTTTTGTGTTTTAGGAAGTAGAACCCTGAAGTAACATAACCAATAGAGGACACCTAGTGGTCTTTGGCAGAATCAATATTTGCCTGCAGAAAATATCAGTCTATTTGCACATGTGTAAGAATGTTGGTGTGCATAGATATGCTAACCTGAGAGAGATGTCATCATGGACAGTATATTTATAAATATTATTAGACATATCAATTTGAAATATTTTTAATAATTTCCATATTTCTCACCTCATTTACATTTCATAATTATGCTGTGATGTGTAGAAACAAAAAGTCACTTTACATTATTCTTTTTAAGTTAAATGAAAAATAAAGGTGCATATATATATAAGAAGCACTCTCTGGTATAGAATCCATACCATATGTCAAAAAAAAAACTCTCCAATACAATTGATATTATGAAATACAGAATAGACTTACACTTATAATATTTTATTAATATACACATTTAAAAAGCAAGAGGACTTAGTAAATATAAACCTCCCTTTAGCTATTCCAAAAAAGTACCTTTATGGATACTTTGAGCAAAATATACAAGTAAATGACAAACCTCTCTCCTGGCTGATAGTATTAGCTCTAAGCTATGAAACCTCCAGTTCTCTCCACTCTGCAACAATCTACCATCTTAATCTCCTGCCTAAAATCCCTCACCGACACCTTATTAACTCCATAACTAGCACAAACACCAGTCTATACTTCCAAACTCACTCTGGATAAATGCAACTGCCATGCTAGATTGTTTGTACTTTGTATTTTATTGCCATGAACTCCTCTGCGTGGCCCATTGTCTGACCCAGACTCTAGCTTCAAAGTTCAGTTGATCTACCTTTGAAGGCCTCTTCTTATTTAAGAGAAACTGTGCTGTTCACTCCTCCTTCCTGCCACTACTGACCATACCATCCATGATTATTTGCTCACATCTGCTTTTCCTACAAAATTGGCATCCACTTTATAATCTCACATATATCTACAAATAGATTTTATTCAATAAATGTTTGGAAGGGAAGAATGAATGCTCCTTTGTAATTATAGAATGGACTTAGAACATAAAGATTTCCACATATTTAATGGATAGGCACATTCTAATTATCTCTTGTGTTTAAATATTGAACAAAAGTAAGAAGATTCAAAGGAAAAATTGATACTGACTTTCCTCACTGTTTATGTCCAGCCAAAGAAAATCAAAATGCATATGATTAAATATCATTCACAAATGCTTGCGGTATGAATATCTGATTGTAAAAGTGCTTACCTGTGTGTGTATGTGTGTGTCTTGTGTCTATGTGTGTGCATATTATCATAGTGCCAGAAACAGAACCCAGGGACATTCTCCCTCAGCCTTATTTCATTTTATTTTTTAATTTATTGGTGCATTGTAATGATACATTTTGATGAGCTACAGGATGATAGAGGCATACAGGCACATATTAACTAATTTACCCCTTTCCCAATTCCCATCCTTTTCCCTCCCCTCTCCCTCTTTCATGTTGACTTAGTGATTGATAAGTTTGTTAATGTATATCATGTGCATCTGTGGCCTCACTAAGTTGCCGAGGGTCTTGCTAAGTTGCTGTAGCTGGCCTCAAACCTGTGATCTTCCTATATCAGCCTCCCACAGATCTGTATATTTAATTTTCCTATATTAGCCACCACACAGGGATAAGGGGATAACTACTGTAGCTGAGTCTATCCATGTAGAATACTTTTAGGTTACTTTGATTTTTTAACGGAGCTATTGAACAATATATGTTTTTTGAATCTGAGGGCTAGCATATGCAAAAGTATCAAAGGGGAAATAATTATTCCTGCAAGAAACATTATAAAACTAAAAAGTGTAAACAAACAGAAAGAATCATTGGTGCAAATGTGAAGTGACAATGGTGACACAGGGAGCAGTATGCTGGAGAGCCTTGAAGGCACAGCTAAGAAACACAGATCTGATGTGATAGGCCATAGAAAGCGTCTCTGAGTTCTAGTCCAGGGCAGGCTTAGAAAAACACTGCTGTTTGCTTATGGTAAGTCTTAGAATGTTACATGTTTTCTAAAAAGTTAAAGTATTTGAAATATATACTGAATAATTATAGATATAAAATTTTCAGGAAGAGTTAAATTGCTAATCTAAACCAATTAGATGCTAAAATGGACTCAATACAGAAACTAAAGTCTATGTTTATTACCCATGAACTGAATTTTCTTATTGATAGACTGTTGTTAAATATAATTTGTAGATAATTCGATCTCTAAATCAAAATAAAAATCTAATAATAATTGTTAGAAAAGCATGTTCAAAAGATGTCACTCATCTGAATTTTCCAGAGACATCAAAGAAGATAAAAACTATCATCTTTCATGCTTTAAAAGTACGTGTTCAACTGTACTGTGTCTACAATCTACATAAAGAGGTTAAAGTGATGGGAAATAAGAAATAAAATAAATTGTTATACTTGCTTATTACAAAGCCCATAATGGCCCATAATGCCATATTTTATGTTACCATGAATAATTTTTCTTATCTCTAAAAACGTCAAGGGTCATCTCTATTGAAAGACTAGGATCAGCAGCTATAACACTTGAGGTTCCTGGGACTCTTCACTTTCATAAACTGAATAATCTCCTATTTACTAAACATTTCATCTACATTTTATCTCTTCAGTGGCTTGTGATTGTCACAAATTGTTAATAATATTCCATTTAATTTCCAAAGATTTCCACACCTCTCTGTTAGGAGGATCATACAGAATAAGTTATTTCTTCTGGTAGGTTGCAAAGTAGCAGTCTCACTTGAATCACTGTCACTACTTGAATACAACAGCAACGGTAGTGAATCAAGAGAATGATTTTAAAAACTCAAGTGGGAGAACTCACCTACTGTATATTTAATTTTCTGACACAATTTACCTAAATTACCTCAAATTTTCACCTCACTTGGCAATAGATATAAAGTTTCAGTCTGATGTTTGCTCTGTTTTTTGGTATTCCAAAACTACTGATCTTATAATTGGCTCATGATAAGAACGTCCTTCCTGAAATCCTCCCACCATGCCATTTCATAAACTGTCTCTTCTTTCCTATTTTACTCACTATATTTAACTTTAGTCATGTTATCAAATAAGGACTAAATATTAAACTTTTGTATTTCATTCATGATGTTTCTCTAGTTTATCTGGCTTCGGGGCTTCTTCTTGTTTTTCAGTTGAACTAATTCAGACTGAGGCAGGGAGTTGGGGAGTTGAGTACGGTGGAAGATGGAAGCAGTTTCCTCTAGAAGACAGCCATGTTCCTCGGGAATGATTCATTTAGAACAGTGGCAGCTTCCAGACTTCACACATTACTTCCCCAAATTTGCTGAATTTAGCATTAGCCAGCTTGCTACTAAAACACTCAGAACTCAAAGACATGTGGGTGAACTCAAGACATCCTCCTCTGCAATCTGATTCCAGAAGCTCACAGAGCTACTTCAGATTTATTTGTTGTATTTCTACTTGTAAATATATCCTGTTGGCATTTGTAGAATTCAGGTAGAGATTTGCCAGTTCAGGAACCATTCACCATTCACGTGTCTTTTTGATTCTGGCTTGAAGTACATAGGTAGAATAATAAGTCTTTATAAAATTTTGGACTATTATTCTGCTTTTTCCTGTTTAGTAAAATATTAGGTATTAACAGACACTAAATATCCAAGACATGTGATATTATATGAGCATATCATAAAATAAAAAAATCCATTCTTGACCTAAATGAGCTTATTGTTCATTTATAACCAAGGTTATTTATTTATAAAAAAAAAATCTTGCCAACTCACAATTCTGTCTTAGATGCATTTGGTTATCAAATGTCGGTGAGTATATATTAAATTGCATTTCACAATAATGATAGCAGGAAGCTGATGCTCCTGAAATCTATTAAGGCATCTTTAAAACACTGTCGTGTTACACGGATCTAGGTGCCTGTGACCACTGCCAGGAATAGAGGACATCGGTGTTAAGGAGTGTCCTCTTCTTTGACCACATGGCCTGCCATTTTATCTGAGAGGATGCCATCTGTTCATCCTGCTGCCATTCTCTACAGTAACTGGGTTAAAACTACAAGACATTAAAAATAGTCACATTTCCTACTGTATTTATAATTGACTGATTATTTTCTCGGTGACTTTTTCTCACAGGCTATTTGTTAAAATAATTTCATGGCCTTGTTTCGAGAGGTTCAATTCTATTACATTGCATGGGCCACAGTCTTAGTAAAAAGTCTCCTACAGTTCTTAGGCAATCTATAAAACAGAATATTAAGATATTCAAAATTTTAAAAGTACATTCTACAGTGAGAACTCTTATAGTTTTTCACGTTAAAAGCATTGGTTCTGTGGTCAAAATACTGTGGCTATCATTACAGCTCTACCTCTTACCAGCTTTGTGAATTGGCATAAGTTTCCTAACTGTATTTGTTTTCATCTGTAAAATGATCATGGTAACTGCATCTACCTCACCGTGTTGTTAGGAAGAATTATTAAGCTAATCTATATAAAGAGTAAAATATATTATTTGATATATAATAAGCTCACAATGAAAATTAGCTATTATTATCAACAATCATCTTGGTTTGATACTAATCCCAAATCAATAAAACAGTTTTGAGAACTGAACATTTCTTCCATTTTAGGTGGAATGTGCTACATAGAGAAAAATTACAAGATGAATTCAATTTCTCAAATGCACTTCATTTGATTTTAAAGATATTTCAAATCCATATTTTAAGAATAACCCATCTTTACGTCTTTTCATCCATGCATTATGCAGTGTTTTATTATTGCATGCCATTTCCTGAAATCTTGCAAACCAAAATGTCATTGACAAGCACACACAAAAACATTGCTCCAGCTGCACAGAAAGCAAACAGAACTTCCATTTTATGACTTGTTTAAAAGCATGCTTCATCTTAAAAATGCTAAAAAGCGTTTCTGCGGGGGGAAAAAAGACACAATCCACAGCCAATATTAAGCTTTCATAAGTGCTGGCTTAGGTCTCCAGAGGCTTTCTTGATGCTCATTTTAATGCAGACAATAAAATTCAGGTTAAAATTAATACAAAAAGGTGGGCATAGAAGAAAAAAGAAAGCCAAAGAGGTTAATATTACAGATTGAAATTTAGATATAAACTCATTTGCTTGAGGACTGTCCATTTAACTCAGACCTTTGTAAACACCAGTTGGCTCAGCGCTGTGCTCCCACCCACTGCCTCAGAACAGCAGGAGCCCTCCCTATTCAGCAAAACAGGGGCCTGATTGGACAGGTTCACTCCATTGATTCACTGCATTGTGTGTGTTTTCTATGTAGTAATTTCCCTTTTGGGTGTGCTGTTTTCCAGTAGTACAAAGTACACTAATAGGAAGGAACTCTAATGAATAAATGTAGGTAAGGCATAACAATGAGAAAAAATATTATGCTAAAATTAAAGTCTTTATACATACAACTTGGACATATTCAAAGAAGAAAGGCATTTACAAATTTATTATAAATTAAATATTCAAGGAAACATATGCCATACTATCTTTTTGAGCTACTAATAGATTAGAAATCAAGCCCTAAAAATTTTTGTCAAAGATGGTATACTTGATGCATTCATATTAGATTTTTTAAAATCACCCAAGCAGCTGGGCGTGGTGGCGCACACTTGTAATCCCCGCGCTTGGGAGGCGGAGACAGGAGGATCGCGCTGTCGCTGGCTTAAGAGACTCTGTTTCCACATAAAAATGTTAAAAAAAAAAATTAGGTCTGGGAGTGTAGCCCGTGGGAGTGTAGCCCGGAGGTAGAAGGGCTTCCAGGAACCCCAGTACCACCGAAAATAAAATAAAATAAAATAAATAAATACCCCAAGCACAGAAAGTTTTACACTGATTAAGATAAAAGTCTGTTAATCAATGTATGTGTTTTAAATACATTAAATTGGCATAATATCAATGTTTTATAATGACCAATTTTTTTCAGTTGTGAGAACCTAGTGTTTGATTATATCATTCAGAGATACAAATATGCACCAAAAATAGTACTCAAAGAAATTTTACTACTCAAATTTCAAGTAACTTATGACACATAACACATTCATATTCAAGCCGTCATGACAAAAAATCTCATGCCATCTTTTTAAAAAAGAAAAAATGTCACTTACCTCTTCCCACTGGTGTATGTATCTAATTAACCGTGAAAGTCGTAATAAGCGCAAGAGACTGAGGATTTTTGTAAACCTCACGATGCGCAGTGCCCTGGCTGTCTTGTAAACTTCTGAATCCATCCCTTTTTCTACAATAAGAAAGATATAATCCACTGGGATTGATGAGATGAAGTCAACCACAAACCAGCTTTTTAAGTAATTCATCTTGATCACTTTAGGGTCCAGGATGATTTCAGAACTGTCTTCATTGACAGTCCCAGTCCTAAAATTCATGATCAGGTCCAACAGGAAAACGGTATCTGATGCCACATTGAAAATAATCCATGGTGTTGTGGTTTGCTCTGTAAAGAATGTGATTCCAACTGGTATGATGACCAGATTTCCAACCATCATTATAAGCATTATTAAATCCCAATAAAACCTACAACAAATAAAAAAATCAGATTTTAAGACACAGAAAATAACCAGCCCGTCTTCCTCATCCCATAAAAATTATTAATGATTCATACTTAAATATATAACTAAGAGGACAAAGAAACAAATTTTAATATAATTCATTCAATGTATACACATTTAATTTAGTCTAAGCCATACTATCATATTTCTAAACCAAAGCAGTATGTTTGTAAAAGTCTAAAAATTTATTTGCATTGTAAGTATAAAATTTAAAAGCACCCGTACCCTCCTTAATGTGAGAGACAAAAGCAATCTCCCTATATGTTTAACTTAAAATATAAATGGAAAAAGGGAAAAATATAAGATTAGAAGTTCTGCCTTTAAAAATTGCATTTGGGGAGACTCTAGAGGTGTTTTGAAATACTTGACATGCAACTTACCAAACTTATATTAGAATAAATAGTAATAAGTAGAGTGCTTTGAAAATGTTGATGCTGCAAATTTATCTCTAAAAGTACAAGCTGAGTATGGTGGCGCACACTTGTCATTCAGGAGGCTGAGACCTGAGGATCACCTCTCAGGGCAGCCTCAGCTACTTAGGCCCTTCACAACTTAGTGAGATCCTGTTTCAAAATAAAGAATAAAAATAGGGCAGGGGATGTAACCCGGAGTCCAAATGCCCCTGGGTTCTGTCCCCAGACCTGCAAATAAATAAATATAAATAAATAAATAAATAAATACTCTCTTCTGACTTTTTATTGTATAATGTAAATTTCTATGATAACATTTATGTTAACCAAGATATTTTATTTAGATTAATTCTCCTACTTAGACTGAGTTATAATTTCCAAAAGCTTTTTGAAGTTATTATTAACCATAATTATGAATGAGTCCGAGAATAAGAGTTGCAGTGCCAGAGAGAACTGTATTGGTCTTTTCCCCTTTCTCTGGCCCTGAGATTATGTAAATATTTGCCATTTTAAAGATTTCATCACTACAGCTGTTAAAACTTATGTGTACCTGTATAAAAAAGTCTACAAATACTCCTGTCAGGTAAACATTCACTAGAAATACTAGAAATTTAATTTCCCTCCCCTCTTAATAGAAATGCAAAATGTGCCATTTAACACACTCAGGACAGAGTAGACACATAGAGGAGATACAATATTGTAATAGCTATTTCACAAAGAAATGACATCATTGAACTCTAAAATGAAACTGAGTATACCCTGAGCATCCTTCACTTCTCGACAATCTAATCTGTCTCTTCTGTGAACTTCATTCTCTCTGTCCTGCCCTTGAAGGCTGTTCTTCCCTGGAGTGTCACACACAGGACTGTCATCTTCTGTTCTACACATGCTACTTGGGAAATATTATGCATTCATCTATGTCTTCAATGAATAATTTTTAAACAATAGCATTATCTAAAAGCTTTATCTCCAATCCAGTCCTGTCTTCTCAGTCCAGATCCCCATGATCAGCAGCCTAGCAAGTCTGCCCTTTAAGATTTCACACTGATGCCAATCAGTAAAACCAAGCTCAAACACCCTCCACATAGACTCCCCTCCCACATGCACGTCTCACTATCCTCTATCTCAGGGAATAAAATAACTCATTACATTCTTTCCAAGTAAGAAATATTGGAGCTATCTTAGACTGTCCAACTCTTAGACATAAATTTACCCAATCTCATCCCCAGTTACCAAGACTCTTTGGCTAATATTTAAAAATATAACAGTGCATGATACTCCTTTAACATATATGGTTTTTAAAACCATAAAGTTAAAAGTGAAAATGATAAAATAATAAATTATGACCATATTATAAATGTCATACACCAAAACCAAATGAGGATAACTTTAATTTGTTTTTAGGGATATTAAAGTTTTATTTTAATCCAAAAAAAAATAGGAAATACTGAGACAGAGAAGTTTCCCCAAGTGGGGATGAGACCCCCAAAAGAGAGTATTCCTACATTTTAAATTAAAAACATAAAAGAATGTTATATTAATATATTTGCTCCTCAAATAAAGCGACCTAACTGAGGGGATGGAGGGAAACTCTATAAAGGACGTGATGTACTTAAACAAACACATCAAAGTCAATCACTAAGCCAAGCACGGGAAGGAGGGAGGAGAGGGAATGGGGCGATAATTGGGTAAGGGCTAATTGGGTGATGTGTACATGTATGTCTCTACTATCTTTTATCCCATCAAGGTATATGACTACAATGTACCAATAAAAATTAAATTATATATGTATATACATACATTTATATATATGCTCCTCACTATTACCATGTCATCTGTCCTCATTTAGAAATTCTTGACAGATGTTTAATTTGGAGATAAGTTATATAAATTCTCTAATCCTACATTTTCTCATCTATAAAATTAAAATTTGCATGAAACCAAATATATACATTTTATTGACTAAAATGATTAAGTAAAATGATGACTATAAGTCAAAGAGCTTGGCACAAAGTAAACTGTGGGACACAATGTTGTTGGTCTAATAATTATCCATGTGTCCTTCTTTCCTTATTGAAAAAAATCAAATTTTTATGGAATATACAGAAACTTATTAAAATTAAACCGAGTTTTATATCTCTGTTGTTAAAATAGAAGCTTTGTTAGAAAGAAAACTAATATATTATCCCTATTAGCCAATAGAGATGAAAAGAATGAAGTATTATCCATTATTCATTATAGCAATAATATTTATCATACCATGCTTTTTATTAGCAATACTGAAGCCATTTGATATCTCAGTATCAATGTGAAGCTCCATTAATCCTTGTAATTTCCTTATAAAGTATCATTTACTGTATTTTATAGGCATAAACACAGATCGAGCTATTGACTTTATAGTATAATATAACACTGTCTTTTCCCCAGATAGATTCATTCCTTAGTTAGCTAAAGAAAATACAATTATCCATTAGAGAAGTATGATATAACTTCTGTCTTTTTAAGTAATAAATGTATCCCTGAAAACTGACCATGTGAGAATTTCCTCAACTGTCCATGAATTGTTCTTCTTGTCTCTGCTGTGGAAATTTCTCTTCGGTGCCAGGCTCTCCCTTTTCCTGAACTCTCAATTTCTATATCTTGCAAATGTTAATACCAAATTGTCCTTATTATTCATCTCCTCTTTCCATTTCCACTGTTGTTTTTCTGATTTAGGCAGAGATAGCACTTCCTTAGAGTTCCTCATAAGTCCCATATCTCTTCTTTCCCGTCATTTCTACCCACCAGTCTCAAAGCAACCTAACATGTAATTTTCCACGTCAAAAGCCCATCAATGACTCAATTAAATAAAAACAACTTAATATGATTGTCAAGGTACTTTGCAACATGGCCTCCTTCTCCTTCCCAGCCTCTCTGAAAAACTTACGACAAGCACTCCATAGGTTAGGCAAGAACGTTTATCATCATGCATACCTATGTACTGTATATACACAGGAGATATGGTCACTTCCATTCTAGCTATCCTAGAATCTGACAAAGTATTCTTTAGTTTGTGTAAGGGAATGTTGTTTTTTGTTTGTTTGTATAAAATACTTTTTTGTGTGCTACTGGGGATGGAACTCAGGGGCATTCTACCTCTGACCTATGCCCCATTTTTTATTCTTTATTTTGAAAAAGGGTCTTATTGAGTTGCAAAGAGCCTCACTAAGTAGCTATAAGGTTTAGATACACACACACACACACACACACGCACACACACACACACGCACGCGCGCGAGCACCAAGAGAATAGAGATTTCTCATATACCTTTTTCTCTGACACATACATAGCCAGCCCCATTATCAATGGAACTCACCATGGAAGAACATTTGTTACAAATGATAAATCTACATCAACATGTCATTATCATTCAGAGTCCAGACTTTATATTAGGGTTCGTGGTTGAGGTTGTACATTATATGAGTTTGAGAAAGTTTATTGGGACATGTATATGCATGGGTAGTTTCACTACCTTAAAAATCGTCTGTGCTCTGCCTATTTTACAATCCTCAAACAACATATTTTCAGAATGCTTCCTATTTGGTTTTGCTTCTGTCACTATTTTTCCTTGTTTCTTCTGTCATTACTGTATTCATGTTCTTTGAAGTTCAAAATTTTATCTTGCCTTTCATTTATTTTTTGCTATAAGGTAGACAGCATCTAAAAATGCATTCAATGGGGATATTTAACATTTAATAATATCTTTATAATAAGATAACATTAATAACATAACATTAAAAAGAATAGGAAATGGAAAACAAAGAGATTAGAAATATATATTTTAGGTTAGATAGCCAGAAAACAAAAGATTTGACTCCCAATTTGCTATAATATAAAATCTATCTACTTCTACTCAGAGAGAAATTATTTATTTATTTATTTATTTATTTATTTATTGTGGTACTGGGGGTGGGACCCAGAGGCTTTCTATCTTTGGGCTATACTCCCAGACCTATTTTATACTTTATTTGGAAACAGCCTCTCACTAAGTTGCTGAGAGCCTCACTCAGTAGCTGAGGCTGGCTTCGAACCTGTGCGATCCTCCTGTCTCAGCCTCCCAAGCACTGAGATTATAAGCGTGCACCACCATGCCCAGCTTAGAGAGAAAGAATTTATAAAAGGTTCTGGTTGAAATTTTAAAGCAAACTAGAGTTCAAATCCTAGCTTTTACAGCTAAATAAATTGGAATAAGTTGTTCAAATCCTAGCCTCACTAGCTAAATAAGTTGGAATAAGGTATTTAACCGCACTGAACTGCAATATTCTTATATTATTTTCAAAATTGTATATGCATATGCAGTGTAGGGTTTAGAAGTTGTGATACAGAAGTCAGAGCATACCAAGACCCCAATCTGGTAGCCTAAGTTTTTTGTCTATACTTTTTCTCTATAGAATCCTGATCAATATTTCCATTCTCCACACAGAACATCAGCATCCCTAGGAGGCTTTGCTTATCTCTAGACCCTTAAAATAAATGCCCACAGTTCAAATGGACAAAGAAATTGCTATATACAAAACGCTCTTCTCTCAACTACCAGAAAAAAGTACATTAAGTTGAAAACCGGTAGTCCTGACAATTATGGCCGTGTAATAACCAGGTAAGTGTTTTATCCCATTCTGGAAATAAGTAAATAATAAATAATAAGATACTTCAAGTAAAATAATATTTTTCAATTATACTTAGTGTATTATCACTAATAACTATAATTTTAATTACAAATAAAATCATTTACATAGACAACTTATTTTTCTTATAAAGAATGAATATGCTTCTTCTCGGTATTTAGAAATATGGAAATGGTTTCATAAAAATTAGTCCGTAATATTAAACCTCAGACTTCTAAACTTGGTCATACTTCATTTTTGCTACCCACTTACATCCCTCTGAGGCCTATGGTAAATAAAGACAACTCTACTTCCTCCACAAGATTCCCCCGCTGTCCTTGAGTGGAAGCTCCTTACTTAAGATATCTGCTTGGGTGGAGATAATCTGATGTCAGACATCTCTAAACTAAAGTCTTAAAGAGATATAATATAAACACTTGTGATACCTACTAAAAGTGTGCTTGTCTTTATAATATTCTCTCTTGATATTGTATTGAATAAACACTTGTCCTCTCTCCTTTCCTTCTCTCTTCTCTCTTCTCTCCTCTCTCTTCCCTCCCTACCTCCCTCCCTCTCAAAATAAACAGATTGCCATTAGAAAAAAAGAGGAAGATAACTTCTGGTTATGTTTCTGTGAACTGCCAACTGGTTTCAAAATGTATTTTCCTAGGGATTAATAAACATCTATAATAATTATAGATGCAATATAAGTGTTTATCCTCTTTTATTCAAAAAATGTCCTCAAGACATCAATTAAATTTTATTTTTAGGTGTCAACCATAAATAGGGGATACATTTGTATCCACACACTTACAAATATAATAAGTACATAAGTATTCAATATCCCCCCTAGATTTCTTTTTATAACAATATAATAACAGTCTTCACAATCATGTTCTGAATCTACTTTTTTATGCTGAATTTTCAAAATTTCAATTAATAGTCCAGTGCTTTGGCACATACCTTCTGAAAAATGGCATAAAGGGCCTTCTCTTATTTGCTGAGGCCCCTTCCCAGTATTTTCAGTGGGGTTTACCTCTCTAAGTCTCAGAAGCCAGTATCTGAACTTTGATCTGAAGTGTTAGCAGAATTCCCTGTCACCAATTAAACCCCACTACTCACATGATATTTTTTGAAAGTAGAAGAACTATTAATTACTTAAGTTATAGTTAAAAATTATAAATTTAGTTTTATTTAGGTCCATGACACATGTAGCTACCAAAAATATCATCTTTAATAAATACTTGCATCCAAATCAGTTGAGAGCCCCATTACCTACTGAATTTAACGTTTGTACCTAATACTTAAGCTCCCTTTATAAAACTGTATCCTTATTGCTTCTTAATATATGCCTTGACTACAATTAAAATAATACATAATATTATATATTGCAACTTCTAGCGTGTATGATTTTTGTTTCTGAAACACCCACCTGGAATGCCCAAAGAATATTTAATCTGGAATTGATCTGAAGTATATGCCTTTAGTAAGCTTTGCAAAAAAGACTCCCTCCCCACTCCCCCTTCCCATGGAATACAGGATATTGAGACTGGCATTGGTATTCTCACATGCATATATAATGTCAGTAGAAGTGCTTCCTTCATTACTTTCCTTTTCCCTCCTCCATAAATCCATTTCCATTACTCCACTAGTTTCTGTTCCATATCTAAAGTCCCTCTTGTAGTCCAATTTATCCCTAGCTTCTGCATCTGAGAGAAAAATCATATGACCCTTCACTTTCTGTGACTGGCTAATTTCATTTAACATAATGATCCCCAGGTCCATTCATTTTCCTGCAAATGACATAACTTGGTTCTCTTTATTGCTGAGTACAATGTCCCTGTTTGCATATCCTATAATTTCATGATCAATTCGTCTGTTGTTTAGTACTTGAATTGGTTCCATAATTTGGCTATTAAGATATTACTATAAATACCTAAATTCTATCCCTTTGAAAAGATCCCCAGGAGTGGTACAGCTATATCATATGGTGTATCCATTCCCAGGTTTCTGAGAAATCTTCACATTGATCTCCATAGAGGCTATGCTAATTTGCAGGTCTAGTTTTTGCTCTAGTGTTTTTATGTCTCATAAAGACACATTTATTATCCTTGGAGAATGGAAAGGAAAGATATCAGAAATGCAAATAACACATATATAAACAATTTTAAATGTATATATGCTAGCTTTCTCAGTACAAAAAATTTTTACTAAATGATTTCATTTGAGAAAATGTAGTCTAACTTAAGGAAAAAACTAAGACCATATTTAAAGATATTTCAGTGTTTTCCAGCAGCCTAGCAATTTGCCCAATACGAACATGAGACAGGTGAGTGGCACATTATTTTAACCAATTTTGTGAATGGCTGATGATAATAAACTAATTGTGGGACTGTCTAATGAGAGAGAAATTCACACACTATGTAAGTGTTAAGATCTGAACTAATTCAGCCCAAAACAAACCTATTTTGTGTATTTTCCTTAACCTGGTACTGCATTTCTTCCCTGGTGTCAATCTTCTAACCACCAATACTAATGTCCTTATTTTGCTTCACATACTCTTATAGGTGGTATTTTACAACTGTTTAGCTTCCTACTTAAAATCCTCCCAAATACTTGGTTTCATTGATTTCACATTATCATAGTTTCTCCTTTATATTTCTATATTAGAAAAAATATTTTCTTCAGTCCTTACCAGACAACTTGTCTTTAATGTAGGCTTTCTACCCCCTACCTTTCTTTCCTCTATTCACTATCTCCTTTGGCCTCATCAACTCCAAGTTTAACTAATCCGTCAATACAAATGGTTCCCCAATCTATTACTGGCCTCACCCTACATGCTAGTGTTGTGCATTTCTAAATACATCCTGCAGAGTTGGTGGCCTCTAAATGTCCCAGTGGAACAACCATCTCAACAGGTTTACATTTATTTTTTTTAATTTTTTTATTTTTTATTGGTGCACTGTATTCATACATCATAGTGGGATACAAACTTTTGTAGACATACATGCACACATCGCCCAGTCAGCCCCCACCCGATCCCCACCCCATTCTCTCCCCATCCCTCCCTCCCATGCTTGGCTTAGTGGTTGACATCTAGTATTATAGCAATTTATCCAAAATTAAAAATGATAATCTCACATAACAGTTTCATTTGTCTGATACCAAGCTTTTGATGACTTAAAGATAACATTTCAATATTTCTTTTTACTTTCTTTCTTACCAGAGAATATTTTTTCTATTTTTTTTAGGTGAAACTATCATATATTTATATATTTATTTTTCAGAAAAAAAATCTATCCTAATATGGCTTTTATTTAACTCCAATGGTTTATATATCTGCCTTTAGAATAGTACTACACTGTTTCAATTATTGTAGCTTTATATGGTTTGAAGTCAACAGGTTTACATTTAAACCAATTAATCTTACAGCCTCAACGTAATTTGCCTGATATTTTTCTTTATTTTTATTATAAAATATTTGTTCCTATTTCCTTCATCCATTAAGCATAAGAATTAATAATTTTTCCAACTCTACATTTCTTCTAATAAAATAGTTTATACATCGGCTTTTCATTTATTTCTGTTTATATCATACAGGGTGAAGTTCTTATTATATCATTATTTGGCTTACTAATTTTTTTTATTTCAACCTGCCATCATAAATTGCATTCTATTTATATACAAGAAACTTTCCTGTCACTTACAAAATGAAATACAATCACTCAAAATCCTCTGGAGTGTAAACCAATTCTATATCTTAGAGTTTATTTTTTATGTACATGATTTTTAGCTAAACTTTAGAAATAATCTGTTATTCAAACATCTTGTGTTTTGCTATTCCTCAAAAAATATCACCTGGGGTGTTTTTTTTCTAAAACCCAAATTCAGTATATTCTAATGTTACTTTAATAGTCAACTTGCCTTCCAGTTCCTTTCTGGTACCCTTCTTAATCCCATTACTAAGTCAGGAGTTGATTTCCTCCCTGCCCCAAACTCCTGTCTTAATTTCTATACACAATTTCCAGCATCTGCAGGCACCACTAGTGAATAGTGTATACCTTACCGTAACAAGGGGTCAATAATAATTTGATAAAGAGCACTTAATAAGCAATTTCTAAATATACTGCTTTAGCTCTTTTTCCTAACCAAATGAAATGTCAATCTTCTTTATATTTAAATTGCCTACTAAATGATATGTCTGTGTTGCTGAGTTCCTAATGATCAAATTCCAAATCAGTTGCATCCGTGATAATGAGGGTTTATTATGTTATTATAAGATTTCAGTTAAAATATATGATGAGATGTTCTTTTGGATGGCTTAGAAATTAATTAGGTATAAGCCTTTTTTATTTCTCCTTGAATGGTAGAATTACGATGTATATTTTTAAACTGTTCTAATCTCCTTGCTTTAGACAACAGGAAGAAAGATGTCATTCAAGGGTGCTTTGATTATGTCATTCAAAATAACTTCAAATGAAGGCCACAACTTGCAATCTGCTGAATCCAAACATCTGTTTACCCCTAATTGTCACCCACAAATTTACTTCCATAGTCTGCAGCTTTAATCAAAGGATACATAATGGAGCAGAACTCTCTGAGAATTAAGTTCGTCTATGCTGCATTATTCTGTATTTATGATGACATGTAGACTTTCCTTAAAAAGAAAAATTCTTAATTTATAAAGGATGAGTAGAAATAGTGCATAAAATAGCTCCTCATGTTTAAATTTAGAGTTCTTCAAAAAGTCCAGATTGATTCTGTTTCATTGCTAGAGAGGCTAGTACTCTATAGACTCCAAGCATTTTTATTTCATTGAACATTGAGTGATTTTTAAAAATACATATATTGTTTTCTATTTCTTGGCATCTTATTTAAGAAAAGCAAAAAATGCTGTCACTGGTTATGTAATTCTCAACAGTCGTATGTTCTAGCATCATTCATTCTACTGTTAAATTAACTAAGGGGTGCATGCCTATAATTCCAGGTACTTAAGAGTTGAGACAGCAGGATCAAAGGATTGAAGACAACCTTGGTAACTTGGCAAAACTCTGACTCAAAGTAAAAAAGTTAAAAGGGCCAGGGAGTTGAAAGTGCTCCTGGGTTTAATCCTAGTACCACACACACAAAAAGTAAATAAAGTCGAGCATGGTGGCATATACTTGTAATCCCAATACTTGGGAGGCTAAGACAGGAGGATCACAGGTTCGCAACCAACCTTAGCTACTTAATGAAGTCCCCCACAACTGCAAGTATTGTTCTGAGCACTGCAGGAAATGCATATGCAAATTATACACAAACCCTGCCTGCCTTCAAGAACCATGAAAAATTAATGAGATAAAAATGATAATTTTTACCTAAATAAAACTAAAAAATAATTTAAGGTATGTTTGTAAGTATAGTAGACAAGGATTTCCAAAAGGGGAACAACTGGTCATCTGTTTAAGGTCAGTATGAATATTAAAAAAGTTCAAAAACAGTATTTGCTGAGGAAATGCTGAAGTTGAATATTTATTTATGGCACAAATATCAATACATAATCATACATGGGCTACTTAGACTTTTAAAGAAAATCAGATACATCTCAGCTCTCAAAAAGACATGAAATAGGAAAGAAAACAAACTAAATATCTCATAAAATATAACAAATTCGGTGATGGTCTTAAATAAAAGATAGTACTAGAGCATACCAAGGAGAGTAGTCATGTCTTCTAAGTAGGAACAACAGGAAAAATTCACAGAGTCAATTAATCCATCTCTTACCTACACAACTGCAGGAATTTGCTTTGGTGCACATGACAACACATTCACTGAGCACTAAATGCCCCTTGCTTGCCACTAAAAAAGCAAAACTAGACATGAGGTAGAAATAAAGGGATTAAATGTCATGAGAAGGTAAAAGGTCTTCTGGTATACTTATTTTTTCAGTTAATGCTCTAGCCATTGTAATATAAAGTAAATCTAAGGCTATATCAACATTTAATCCTCATCTATTTTAAAGTCCTTGTTTTCCCAATCAAAATGCATGATCACGATGAAGGATAGCCAAGAATCTGGTCAAATAAAAATCTCAATTAAGCACCATTTACAAAGTCAAATTATAAAACCAATTTATGTGTTCATCATCAGATGAATGGATGAAGAAATGCAGTATAGACAGAAAACAAAATTTTACTTGGTCCTAAGGAAGAAGAAAATTATGTCATTTTCAGAAAAATGGATGGAGCTAGAGAATATTAGTGAGATCAGCCAGTTTCAGAAAGTTAAGGGTCATATGTTTGCTCTGATATGTGGAAGCTAGAACAAAAATAGGAAACAAAAGGGACTTCATGAAGATGAAGAAACTAGTAGAATAGTGGAAGGGGACAAAGGAGTGAGGTGAAAGAGGAAAAGAAAAGATGAAGGAAACTATTAAAAATAATGCTATGACCATATAGGAAGGTATCACTAACAATCTCACTAACATGTATAAGGAGTAGGGAGCAGTGGGGTGGGATCTGGAGGGAAACACACCAAAGTTATGCCTGTAATCCCCATCCCTGGAAGGCTGAGACAGGAGGATCACAGGTTTGAAGCCAGCCTCAGCAATTTATGCTGCCAACAACTTAGCGAGACCCTGTTTTCAAATAAAAAATAAAATAGGGCTGGAGATGTAGCTTGGAGGTAGAATACTTCTGAGTTCAATCTCCAGCACCACACACCAAAGAAGTGTTAAGTTCTGCTTATATTTATACATTTTCAAGTACATTTTTCTTCCAAATCTTTTTTAAAGCAACCAATACCAACTTACTTAACAGCAGATTTTTGAAGTTAAAGATTATTCATTTCCACAGATTTAGAACCCTACTTAGATAAACAGGAATGCCATTTAGTTTATAGGGATTTTTTTTTCCTAAAAAAAGAGTAGCGCTTAAAGATGTTATTTCATACTTAAACTGCATTGTGGTTTTCACCCACTGGCAGCTGCGTATTATCTGAGGAGCAGAATGGGGGAATGTGCCAAGGAAGAAAGTGATTCTATCAGGAGCATATGTTTTCAGGTCTGTAACAAATATCAAGGGTGTGTGGGCAGAGCACCATTTGCTATGCAGTATTTAAGAATTGAGGACCAAGTTGCTTTAATTATTTGGCAA